>NC_052360.1:66877210-66905301 GCF_009727055.1 Benincasa hispida | reverse complement strand
AAGTTTCAATGCATGTATGAGAGTGATGTAAGTGTTTTAAAAAGCATAGATGTCTGAGGAAGACATCCCAGAAAATACTAGTTAACGTATGAAATTTATGATAGAAATGACACCTAAACCTAGACAAGAAGACAGTTAAGAGAAATGAAGTCAGAGAAAGTGAGAGTGCCAGACTAGTTCCGACAGCTCAAATCCCACGCTATGACCGAAATGATGAAAAAAGCAATGGAAGCTAGAAGTTAGTGAAAGCTGTTTGTATCCTCTCTAATGGGAAGTTTTCGATGTGGCCAGAAGGGGCATACGTCAGATAGATGCTCGAGGAGGAACACGTCTGAACACAGGGGCCAGCCCATAAGTTTGTTTCAGGGAGGCCCGAGTCGTCAGCAAGCAGGGTAGGGTGTTTTCTACCACTCGGCGTGAGGCCGAGAAGTCAGGCATAGTGGTGACAGATACACTTCCCCTTTTGGGGCAGTGATGCTTTAGTTTTATTTGACCTTGGCTCTTCGCATTTATATTTGCTGTATTTGTGAGGCATGCCATGTTAGACTTAGAACCTTTACCATTTGCATTGTCCATTTCTACTCCATCAGGAAAAATCATGTTAGTTACAAAAAAGATAAAAGCATGTCAGGTAGAGGTAGCCAATCGCGCATTAGATGTAACTTTGATAATTTTAGATATGCGCGATTTTGATGTGATATTAGGCATGGATTGTTTAGCTGCTAATCATGCTAGCATAGATTGCTCCCGTAAAGAGGTCATCTTTAACCCTCCTACCGAAGCCAGTTTTAAGTTTAAATGGGTTGGAACTGTAGTCCTTCCCAAAGTAATTTCAGCATTGAAGGCCAGTAGACTATTCGACCAAGGAGCTTGGTGCTTTTTGGCCAGTGCGGTGGACATTAAAAAGACTGAAGTCACCTTGACTTCAAAGCCAGTAGTAAGAGATTTTCCAGACATTTTTCCAGAGGATCTTTCCGGACTGCCCCCGCAGCGGGAGATAGATTTTGCTATTGAGTTAGAGCCAGGCACAACACCTATTTCGAAGGCTCTATACAGGATAGCCCCGGTAGAGTTGAAGGAACTGAAGGTTCAATTGCAGGAGTTGTTGGACAAGGGTTTCATATGCCTTAGCGTGTCACCATGGGGTACACCTGTTTTGTTTGTGAAATAGAAGGATGGATCGTTACATCTGTGCATTGATTACAGAGAGCTAAACAAGGTGACCGTCAAGAACAAGTATCTCTTTTCCAGGATTGATGATTTGTTTGACCAGTTGCAGGGAGGTACGGTATTCTCTAAGATTGATCTCCGATCAGGATACCATCAGATGAGAATAAAGGAAAATGACATACCCAAGACAACTTTTCATTCGAGGTATGGACATTATGAGTTCATAGTGATGTCGTTCGGTCTAACGAATGCACCAGTAGTGTTCATGGATTTGATGAATAGGGTGTTCAAGGAATTCCTCGACACCTTTGTGATTATTTTTATTGATGACATCTTGGTTTATTCCAAGACAGAGGCCGAGCATGAGGAGCATTTGCGAAAATTTTTGGAGATGTTGAGGGCCAATAAGTTGTATGCTAAGTTTTCTAAATGTGAATTTTGGTTGAGGCAGGTGTCCTTTCTAGGGCATGTAGTATCGAAAGAAGGTGTCTCTGTTGATCCTACAAAGGTTGAGGCAGTTACGAGTTGGGCTCGTCTAACCATAGTTAGTGAGGTACGCAGTTTCTTGGGGTTAGCAGGCTACTATGGACGATTTGTAAAGGACTTTTCTCGCATAGCCACCCAATTGACTCAGTTGACCCGGAAGGGAGCAACATTTGTTTGGAATAAGGCTTGTGAAAACAGTTTTTAGGACCTCAAGTAGAGGTTGGTTTCAGCCCCATTTCTTACAGTACCGGATGGATCAGGTGGTTTTGTCATTTACAGTGATGCGTCCAAGAAGGGGTTGGGATGCGTATTAATGTAGCAGGGCAGAGTAGTTGCTTACGCTTCACGTCAGCTAAAGAAGTATGAACAGAATTATCCCATGCACGACTTGGAGTTAGCAATAGTGGTTTTTGCTCTCATGATCTGGAGGCATTACTTATATGGAGAGAAGATACAGATCTTCACCAACCACAAGAGTTTAAAGTACTTTTTCACTCAGAAAGAGTTAAACATGAGGCAAAGAAGGTGGTTGGAGTTGGTGAAGGATTATGACTTTGAAATTTTGTACCACCCGGGAAAAGCAAATGTAGTGGTAGATGCTCTGAGCAGAAAGGTGGCTTATTCAGCAGCCTTCATTACCAGACAGACTCACTTGTGCAGGGAACTAGAGAAGGCAAAGATTGTAGTGGCTGTGGGAAAGGTCACGACACAGTTAGCATAATTTTCGGTGCGACCGAGTCTAAGGCAGAAGATTATTGATGCGCAACGAGACGACCTTTATTTGGAAGAGAGAGCTCGTAGGGTGGAGTCAGGCCAAGATGGCGAATTCTCAGTTTCAGCAGAAGGTGGCCTCCTTTATTAGGGGCATTTGTGCGTGCCAGCAGTTAGTCATATTAAAGATGAATTGTTGTTAGAGGCTCATAGTTCCTTATTTTCGATTCACCCCGGCAGCACCAAGATGTATCAGGACCTGAAACGTTACTATTGGTGGAATGATATGAAAAGAGAGGTTGCAGAGTTCGTTAGTAAGTGCTTGGTATGCTAGCAGGTGAAAGCCCCAAGGCAAAAACCAGTAGGCTTGTTACAGCCATTGAGTGTACCAGAATGGAAGTGGGAGCATGTGTCTATGGACTTCATCGTGGGGTTGCGTCGGATAGTCAAAGGGTTCACTGTGATATGGGTTGTGGTAGACAGACTTACAAAGTTAGCACATTTCATACCTGGGAAGTCCACCTTTTCAGTGAATAAGTGGGCTCAGATATACATGAAAGAGGTGGTGAGATTGCATAGAGTGCTCATGTCTATTGTGTCAGACAGAGATCCTCGTTTCAAGTCTAACTTCTGGAAAAGTCTTCAGGCAGCATTGAGGACCCGGTTAGACTTCAGTACAGCTTTCCACCCTCAAACTGATGGGCAGACAGAGAGGTTGAATCAGATATTGGAAGACATGTTGTGTGCCTATTCCATAGAGTTTTCAGGAAGCGAGGATGCTCATTTGCATTTAATGGAGTTTGCTTATAATAACAGCTACTAGTCCACTATTGGGATGTCACCTTTTGAGGCCCTATATGGGAAGAGTTGTAGGTCCCCTGTGTGTTGGGATGAGGTAGGAGAGAGGAAATTGTTAGGACTTGAATTGGTGCAGACAACAAATGAGGCAATACAGAAGATCAGGGCTCGTATGCAAATAGCTCAGAGAGACAGAAGAGTTATGCCGATGTAAGACATAAGGACCTGGAATTTGAGACTGGTGTGAAAGTGTTCTTAAAAGTGGCACCCATGAAAGGTATTCTGAGGTTTGGCAAGAAGGGGAAGTTGAGTATGAGATTCATTGGACCTTTCAAGGTCTTGAAGCGAGTTGGCCCCGTAGCTTACCGATTGGCATTGCCCCCAACACTGTCTTCAGTTCATAATGTCTTCCATGTTTCGATGCTAAGGAAGTATGTAACAAACCTGTCCCATGTAGTTGACTACGAGCCCTTATAATTGAATGACAACTTGAGTTACAAGGAGAAGCCTATAGAGATCCTCGCAAGAGAGGTAAAAACATTGCGCCGTCGGGAAATTGCTTTTGTGAAAGTCCTGTGGCAGAATCACCAGGTTCAAAGAAGGCTACCTGGGAGCGAGAGGATGAGATGAAGGCCCAGTACTGAGGCTTTTTCAAGAATGAACTTTCGAGGACGAAAGTTCTTTGAGGAGGGAAGAATGTAACACCCCGCACATTTTTTAGTAATAATGAAATTTAGTAACTTTATTATTTGGAATTTCAGTAATTGTTATTAGTTGGAGGTATTTTGGAATTTTGGACTTCAAATGTGAATGCGGGATTTAACTATTGGTGTGAATTATTCAATTTGGAAATTAATGGCCGGAATTAATTTTCTTTGAAAAAGAAAAGGATTTAATAGTATAAAGTGGAATAAGGAAAGGAATTAAATATAATTATACTTATTTCTTTTTTTAGTTTTTTTTTATTATTGTTTTAAAAAAACCCTCTTTCCCTTTTCTTCCTCACGCATTTGGCCGGTACCCCTCCCCCCCCCCCCCCAATTTATTTTCAGATCGGACGCTGAGCATCCGCCGTGCACCGCGCCTCTGCAGAATCCCAGCACTCGCGTTCACACAACCGTGACACCAGTCACTCACGTCCTCATTGTTTCGTCTACCTAGTCGCGCTGTGAAGAAACCTTCACCGCTTGTCTCTCCTCGCAAGATCCAGCCGCCGACTTGGTTGTCCGTTCACGCTCGCCGACCGACCACCGAAGCCGCTGCCTAGATCTGCTCCAGCCTCAGCAGCGCGATCCTCGCCTCACCGCACAACGCCGTCAGTCTCCGTCGAAGCACATCGCCGCTCCAGCTATCCTCGCTTGGCTTGTCACGCCTGGCCGACGATCTCTTCTTCAGCCCATCACAGCAACCGGAACTCGTAGCTAGTCGCTAGAATTTTGGACCTTAGGTAGGGTTGTGTTACTTTTTATGGGTTTTCTTGAAGATTTTTATTATCCATCAAGTTTTGGCTTCCATTTATTAATACCCATTATGTTTGGGCCATAGATTCGAGCATTGGTGGAATTTTAAGGTAGAAATGTGTTGTCAGGCATTGCGAAGGATTAAGTTAGGTTCGCAAACGAACTTAAGTTCGAAACGAATTTTGGACTAAGCAACGGTTTGGTAAGTATATTAAGCCTTCGAAGGATTAAATTAAAATATAGTTGTTGGGTTTTTAGGTTCTAACCACTATTATTGAATTTCCTAAATTGAGGCATTTGTTTGAGAGATCAAAGGCAGTTTTGGAACCAGCTATACTTTGGGCTTGATTCAAGATTTATCTAAGCAGGGAGAAAGATTAAATTGATTGCCACTTAGGTGTAAATTGAGGTAAGTAATCTTACTACTGGAACTGCCCATGGACCAGGCATTAGATGTATGTTAGCTTGATAAATGAATGTTATGGCAGAATGACAACATGATAGATTGATGGTATAACATGATCAAAGTATGTTCTGTTACAAGATCCGAATTATTTATTTATGCACATAGACACTTAAATGCTAGTATGAGATGGTATGTGCTTCTATGGTTGTATTTGATCTGATGATGTTGAGGTATACATGTATGTTCTAGAACCATGATGTTGAGGTATATGTGTATGTTGTAGAGCCATGATGTTGAGATTTATATGTATGTCATAGATTCGTACAGTGATGATTATGATGTTGAGACTGTGCAAATGTCCTTACTGATTAGTTAGATGCCCATTAGATTTTGTGTATCCTTCGGGATTCATCAGTTTGTGTCTCCTTCGGGATTCACCAATTTATATTTCCTTTGGGATTCACTAGTTTGTGTTTCCTTTGGGATTCACCAGTTTGTGTCTTCTTCGTGATTCATCATAGGTAATGGGCATACTTAACTATACTAGGATAGGTCCCAGTCTCCTTCTTGTTTCATGTGTATATGTGTCCCATGAGGACTAGAGCATTGTATATATTTCACCAGAGGTGGGTATCTAGAGGACATAGATGCCTAGCTTGACCCCAGTAGTGGGATTACTTACTGAGTATTTTATACTCATTCTTTCTCATGTTGTTATTTCAGGTAAGGGTAGAGATGTACTGGCGATGGACAAACGGAATTCGTGAGCGAGCCACTGGGACTAGTTTTTACGCTTCCGCATCATGAGATTTAGAGTTCTTTTCATGTTTCTCTTAACTTTTAGTTTTGATGTTTAAAACTTACTTTTTAGAATTGCTTTTTAGACTTATTTATTATCCTTATGATTTATGGGTACCCTACTATTATTTTAGTATTTGAATTTAATGAAATTCTTTTGAACTTACCTTATTTAATTAGCATTTATTCGTCATAACCGAATTTCGTTTTGAGTTCCATGCATGCATGTATTTAGTAACGACCTAACTTAAGTCCTAGGGGGTCGGGTCGTTACATTAGTGATAATGTGGTAGCCCTTATGAAGTTGGGTGGGGATCAATTATTTTGTGACAAAATTAGTACTGAAGGGAAAGAAAATTGTCTTGCTGCTAAACAACATACCATTACTGACAATTGTGAAATTGAGATTTCAGAGAGTATGTTGTATCAAGGAAAATACATAATGTTAGGTTTAGGCCTACAAATTCTAGAATATATGGGGAGACAATTCAACTAGCAGCCACTCAAGAGACTTGAAATAAAACAAGTGGAACTATTACTCATGGCTTGAACCTATCTTATGTAGATGAAGTGTCTAATACTTGGAACTCTACAGTTGAGATGTGTTGGTGAAAATTGGGTTTTAAAAAGAAAAATGAATTTTGAGAATCCCATATCGTTTAAGTTAGGGAGTGAAGTCTCTTTCATATACTCTCATTTTGGACCTTCGGTTTTGGCCCCAAGGGTACTCATATTCTAGAGGGAGTGAGGAGATCGACCAATGTGGGTACACTAGAAATCCCACACGCATGCTGCCATTCGGTTGGATGTGGCGAAGCGTGTGTGTGATTATTTTTTGAAAAACTATTTCTATTTTATTTTAATTTATTATTATTTTTTCAATGCTCCATGTGTCGCGATGAGCGCAGTCAAGTCTTCAGCGCGCACGTTCAGTGGCTCAAATGTTATTTGCGGCTTTTCCTGTTGGTTCTTTACACCTATAAAAGGCACAAGCCTTCAGCCTTTCAAACCATCTCATTCATTTCAAAATACTCCCTACTCTTCTCTCTTAACCCTCGTTTCAGGTTTATATTCTTCCGATCATTTTTTCAAGAAAATCAATCTGAATGGTGTGAGTTTTTCGATCGGTGACGGTGCAGTTCCTATCGAGATCTTTTTTGGGCTATTTTATCTAGGGGACAACATGGAAAATATGTCAATACTATTGACCTGCTTGCACATCTAGGCAAACCACGAAACATCTTAAAGGGAGCGAGATCCATGACTCAGACCCGTAACGAGTTTTTATTTTGTAGGTTCACATTTTTTACAACCATTAGTTTCGACTGTTTGCTGCTGTCAAGTTTCATTGTCGAAGGGTGGTCGATTCCAATATTTTTAAGACGTTTTGATCTACCAATTTTATAATGGCCCTCACGAGAAACAATGACATTATGACATCCGACCTCAACCATCTATTCCAGTTCGAAGAAGCGAACTTCAAATGGTGGAAGCAGAAGATGTTGTTCTTCCTTATTGTTAAGAAAGTTGTCGATAGTTGTACCACGGATAAGCCAATCATTCCAATAAAAGATCCAACTAAACAACAAATAAAAGAAGTTGCTGATTGGGAAGAGAAAGATTTTTTATGTAAAACTTTTATATTAAATTGTTGATTGATGATGTTTATGACTACTACAGGACGATGAAGACAGAAAAGAAAGTCTGGGACGCCCTGCAAAAGAAATACGACACCAAGGAGACCGGGTCGAAAAAATATGTTGTCAGTCGTAAAAGAAATACGACACCAAGATGGAAAATCTGTGGAGGCTGAGTCACATGAACTGCAGAAGATAACCCATGAAATAATAACTAAAGGTATGCCTCTAGACAAACAATTCAAAGTTTCTGTTATTATTGACAAACTGCCTCTTTTGTGGAAATATTTCAAGAATACCTTGAGGCATAAAACCAAGGAGTTTTTCTTAGAGAGTCTTATCACCCGGCTAATGATTGAGGAGGAAGCCTGGAAGTAGGACCAGAAGGAGGAGTGAACATCGTACCTAGGAGATCCGCCTCTGCCATGATAAACTCTTACGAAAAGTCCAAGAGAATAAAAAGAAAAGGTCGGAACCGTGATTTCAGAAACCAGAACCAACAGAAGAAGCAGAACCCCCTCCCCCCGAGAGAAATGGTACAATTTATTTTCTTTAACTGTAATAAATCTAGACACATGGCTTGGAACTGTAGGAATAGGCGTCGTCCTGCTAGTCAGACGAACCTGATAGAGGAACCGTTAGTTTCCATAATCATAGAAGTAAATGTGATCAATGGTTCAGAGGGGTGGTAGATAGACACTGGCACCATGTGTCATGTCTGTCACGACCTTACTCTATTTAAAAACTTATATTGAAATTAAGGATAAGAATATTTCATTAGGGGATCACCACTCTACAAAAGTTACTGCAACCAGTGAGGTAGAGCTGAAGTTTACCTCCGGGAAGATCCTCACATTGAAGGATGTTCTGCACACACCGAAGATAAGAAAGAATTTCGTCTTGGTCTATCTCCTCAATAAGGTCGGGTTTCTTCAAACCATAGGGCAGATTTATATCCCTTACCAAAAATAATGTATTTGTAGGGAAGGGATATGCAATTGGGGGAATGTTCAGATTAAATTTAGACATTAATAAAATTAAATCTTCTATGTATACTGTTATCTATGAATGTTTGGCATGCTAGACTTTGTCATATTAATAAGAAATTAATTAGTAACATGATTAGGCTGGAAATGATACCTAAGTTATCCATGAATGAATTTGATACATCTGATTATTGTAGTCAGGCTAAAATTACTAAAACTCCACATAAATCTGTACTTAGGATTTCTGGGCCTATAGATTTAATTCATTCTGATTTATGTGAATTTAATAACATCTTGACTAGGAACAGTAAAAAATATTTTATTACTTTTATTGATGATTGCTCTAATTTTACTTTCTTTACTGAAAAACAAAAGTGATGCTTTTCATGTCTTCAAATTGTTTTTTTACTGAAGTAGAAAATCAATTTAATAGAAAGGTTATATGACTTCGTAGTCATCGGGGAGTTGAGTACAACTTAGACAACTTTATTGAGTTCTTGAACTCTTACGGAATAATATATGAAAAGATTGCACCTTACTCTCCTGAAATGAACGAAAAAGCCAAAAGGAAAAATAGAACTGAACTAGTAGTTGCTATTTTACTTAGTTTAGGAGCCGCGTCTTATTGGTGGGGTGAAATCATCCTTATCGTGTGTTATGTCCTCAATATAATACCAAAGTATAAAAACACAACTTCACCTTACGAAGTCGTTAAGAACAAGAAACCAAACCTATCATATTTTAGAACATGAGGTTGTTTAGCCTTTGTAAGAATTCCAAGCCTTAAAAGAAGAAAGTTAGCCAGTAGAGCCTATGAATGTGTCTTTATAGGTTATGCCATAAATAGTAAAGCCTATAGGATCTATGATCTAGTAAACCAAGTGATCATTGAGTCAAATGATGCCGACTTCTTTGGGGATATATTTCCTTTTAAATTGAGAAATAGTGAGGGCTCGGGATCCAGTAGTCTAACCCTAGTTAGAAATCGTACCTCTATAGAAGAAGTCGACCCAGAACCTAGAAGAAGCAAAAGAACTAGAACCGCCAAGGATTTTGGGGATGACTTCCAAACCTGAATGTTGAAGAAGATCCTAAAGACCTAAAAGTTGTCTTGTCCTCTGTAGATGCCAACTTTTGGCAAGAAGCCATAAATGAAGAAATGGACTCTCTTGAGTCAAATAGGATTTGGAAGTTAGTACACCTACCTCCAGGTTGCAAGGCAATACGGTGCAAATGGATCTTAAAGAAGAAACTTAGACTTGGTGAAATAGTTGACAAGTTTAAAGCAAGGTTAGTGGCAAAGGGCTTTAGACAAAGAGAAAACATAGACTTCTTTGATACATTCTCCCTTGTCACTAGAATTACCACAATCCGTGTTTTGTTCTATCTCGTTGCCCTTTATAATCTCTTAGTATATTAGATGGATGTAAGGACCGTCTTCCCAAACGAGTAAATGAATTTCTTTTGATCAATCTCACTATGTAAAAAAGATTCTAAATAAATATAATTACTTTGAATGTAAACCAGCATGTACTTCTTATGACCTTAGTGTTAAATTGTTCAAGAATACTGGTGATAGTGTTAATCAATCTGAGTATGCGAGCATCATAGGCAGTCTTAGATATGCTGTTGATTGCATTAGACCTGATATAGCTTATGTTGTAGGACTACTTTGTAGGTTTACAAGTAGACCTAGTACAGAGCATTGGAATGCTATAGAAAGGGTTATGAGGTACTTGAAGAAAACCCTGAACCTATGATTACATTATCAGAAGTTTCCCTCTATCGTGGAAGGATTCAACAATGCTGACTAGAACTCCCTATCGGATGATTCAAATGCTACAAGTGACTATATTTTCAATATAACAGGCAGAGCTATCTCTTGAAAGTCCGAGAAACATACTATTTTAGCCCAATCTACGATGAAGTAAAAAATAATAGCACTAGTAATGACTAGTAAAGAAGTAGATTGGCTTAAAAGTTTGCTATCAGAGACTCCTCTATGGGAAAACTGGTACCAATCATATTGATCCATTGCGATAGTACTATAGCAATCGCAAAAGTTTATAACTATCATTTCAACGAAAAGAGACGACAAATACGTCGTAGGCACAGTACCATTAGAGAGTTTCTCGCTACTGATGTTGTTAGAGTGTATCATATACGAACTGATGAAAACATGGCAGATGAAAGGACTAGCTAGAGAGAAGGTTTTCAAAGCCTCAGAAAGAATGGAACTCTTGCCTACAGAGAGATGAATCACTGTGAGGAAAACCCAACCTGTAGACTAGAGATCCCAAGAAACAGGTTCAATGGGTAATAACAGAACATAAGTGACACAAAGTGAATCATGCTAAAACTAACACAGAGTCCTTTCTTATGACCTAGAGTTTGAGCATGATATCATGAAGTGTAAGAAAAGTTTAACTTAGTTCTTAATGAGATCTATATTTGATGTCAAGTGGGGTACCTAGCTATAAGAGTACTTTTGATAGAATCACCTATGTGAATATGGAAGTGGGGGCCACTTCCAATGGAGTTTTTAGGTAAAATCTCTAAAGTGTTCACTAAACTGGACGTGCTAGGACTTAAAGCATGGACATTCGAACTACACCCTAATGATAATTTGTGTGAGATATTGTTAGAGATACAGTTCAAAACCAAGGGTTACTCTAGTATATTTTGAATCATTTACACTACGTAAACATTCAAGTCGTAAAACATCTTTTCTTATGCACAGTGTTGTATATACTGAAACCACTCGATGAAAAATATGTTTTTTTATGTATTTAAATTTTCAAGTGGGGGATTGTTGGTGAAAATTGGATTATAAAAATAAAAATGGCTTTTGAGAATCCCACATCGGTTAAGTTGGGAAGTGAAGTCTTCTTCATATACTCCCATTTTGGACCTTGGGTTTGAGTCTCAAAAGGTACCCATATTTTAGAGGGAGTGAGAAGATAGACCATATAGGTATGGTGGAAAGCCTGCATACGCCACCATTGTCCGTTCAGTCAGACGAGACGTAGCGAGGTGCATGTGTGTGATTATTATTATCAATTATTTTTATTTTATTTTATTATTATTTTTTCAACGCTCCATGTGTTGCGATGAGTGCAGTCAAGTCTTTAGCATGCACGTTTAGTGGCTCCATGTAATTTGCTTCTCTGCACGTTTAGTGTTGTTTGTGGCTTTTCCTGTTGGCTCTCTGCACCTATAAACAGCGCAAGCCTTCAACCTCTCAAACCATTTCATTCATTTCAGAATACTCTCAATTCACTACAAGAAATAGAAGTTATCATAGCTTTGGTAGATAGCCTTTCAGAAAATAGGCTATGAAATTTCACACACAAAAAATGGCGCTCAATTGTTAAAAATGGAATTTGGGAGGGTTCAAAATTTTGGAAGCAACGCGCACAAAGCTGAATCAGTACGTACAAGAGTTTATTTTTCCTTTCTCATCTTCCCTTTCCTTTCCTTATCTCTTCACACAAAAACCAAACCCTTCTTCCTCTAAAAACCCAAACTTCCCTTGTTAGAAACTCGGCCAAGCTCCGTTGCTTCCAAATTTCCTGGCGAAATCGCATAAGAAGTGCAAAGCGATGACGACACCCTCGTCATCGCCTTGATTTTCAAGAAACCTCGATTCAAATCTCACTAAAGGAAAAGGTTGGTGACTCTTCTTTAACAATATGATTGATTAGGGTTTTTTTTTTATATAAATCAGATATTTGTGTCTTAAATGCTCTTTTCTTTGTTTGATTTTTGTATATTATTCATGGAACTATACCTCTAGATTCATAAACGTGGTGGCTGTTTCAGCTGGACATCTTTAGAACTTTTCAAATTGTGTTAAAACTTAATTTTCAATTAGTTTCAAAGGAAAATTTCTTCCACTTCTCCTAGTTCATTTCTTTCTTTTAATGATGTTAAACATAATAAGAGTTCTATGTTCTTGTGATAGAATGTTTTGAGGGTTGTAGCAGAATGTCTAACTTTTTATCGTGGTTCAAGCTCAAGGGTGGCATGGGCCATAAAGTGAACTACAATGATGGAGAGAATGAGCTCTGCATACCATAAAATTTTATGCTAGAACTCGATCCTGGATCTGGTCGAAAACTCGATCCTCGATCCCTGTTGTAAAGAACTCGATCTGATCCAAAACTCGATTCTCGAGCCCCATTGTGACGAACTCGATCTGGTCCAGAACTCGATCCTCGATCAAACTCGATCCAAGTCTTGATCTGATCCTCAATTTGGTCCAAAACTCCCACACTATGAAGAACTCGATACTTATCCAGATCTGCCGCAAAACAAAACCCACTCAATGCTCGCCTGATTCGAACATAGAGACTTTTAAAGTGAGTGATAACATACAAATGCTCAAATTTCAGTTTAGAACATCTTTTAGAACATTTTTAATTATCGCGTTCTTATTCTTTTGATAACAATTTCCTTTTCTTCTCTCTTTTTCTACACTATTTCTCTTCTCGCCTTCAATTGTTTATTGATCTGTTTGTACCATGAAGGGTCGTGCATATAGACAAGATTGGAATCTTTTTGTCAATGAACTACATGTAGGAAAATATTATTTTAGCATGTTTGTCATGCCTATTTTTTTCTTTTTTCTTAATGGGTAAACAAGTTACACTTTACTCTATTGTTGATTTTAATCCTAGAATTGCAAAACATCTCCATATTTTACATATTGTTCTGAATTTGTTTTTAACATTTTTACTCATTGTGCCTTTGTTTTTATTTTACTACTATTTTCATATGTTTAGAGTTCATGATCATTGCTTGTATTATTATTGCCTAATTAGTGGCATTTATTATTTCAATGATGTATGAAGTTTAATGTCAACTTATCCTTCCTGACCAATGCTTATATATATTTGTTACATTGAGAAAAGCTAAAATGAATGACAGACTCATGAATTTAGAAGTAATTAAAGGTTTAATAATTGTGTTTACGTAACTTTGTCGATTATTAATGAACCACAGATTTTTAGGTTGTTTTGAGAGTCAAAATGACAATTATGTACTTTTTATATAGTTTTGACATTTAAATGTAGTTTTGGGGACCAATCTTGATGCTAATTCACTTTTTATGTAGGTAGATGAAGATCAAAGATGGAAGCTCAATTCCATGATGCTATAATCCTCAAAACTTGATGAATTTTGTATTTTGTGAACCTTGTATTGTTGAAAATTACATTTGATGTATCTTTTGTATTATTGGTTAATATTTTTAGTTTCTAATGTAAATTGATTACTAAATTTCAATAATGAAAGGAAGTCATTGTATTTAATGCATACATTGTGAATTATTTTATTTGTCTATTTAATTTAAAACGAGTGTTTATAATGTAAATGGACATAATTTCAATGTTGTTTGTTATAACATAAGATTAAAGCTATATGTATGATATAACAGCCTTAAAAAAAGGTTATCATATGTCAAATAAAGCATTAAGAAAAGGCTATTATATAATAAAGAAAGCATTGAGAGTAAGGTATTATATGTTAAATATAGCTTTAATGACTAATGCTATTGAATGTTTCATAGCCATGTATACATGTTATATTTCCATACTCTATTATAGCATCCATTATAACTCTACAAAAAAGTTATAAAAAGTCCCAGACTTTTAATAACATGGACTGTTAAGATCTTCGAAAAAGGCTATGGCTATGAAAGGTCTTTTATAGCCTTTTTCGTTAGCTATTGTATCAATTATTTCTTGTAGTGATTCTCCTCTCTCAACCCTCTTTTCAGACCGTTGACCTGCTTGCACACCTGGGTAGAATCACGAAATGTGTTAAAGAGAACGAGATCCGTGACTCAGCACGTAAGGAGTTTTTGTTTTGCAAGTTCACATTTTTGATGACTACTGGTTCCTGACTGTTCGCTACAGTTGTGTTTCACCGTCGGAGGGTGATCAGTTCCAACAAGATGAAACTTTGTTTTGGATTAGAATTTAGTGTTGGAATTCCATTGATTACATCTACAATCGTTAGTGTTGTTGGCCAAATTATGGGGTTGCATTCGCGGGGCGAAACTTTGACAACGACAACGACAAAAAAGTCGACATATGAGGCCTCCATGCCGCCGAATACTTGGATGAAAGTGAGTTTGATAGCAACCTAGGGTACTTGAGACGTCCCAGTTCATACACGCAACGAGATGTTTACAACGGTGGAACTGTGAAGATTGAACGACGTGACGATGGGTTATACACTGGCATTAATTGCTACAATTACCATTACGAAGTTGAAGAGAAGAAGATTTGAGGGTAGAAAGACTTTGTTATATGTTTTATGTAAAATGATATTGTGAGTGCTCCACCATTAATGGCTTAGAAAAGCTGCATAATCATGTAATGAATAAGTGGAGAGAATTTTATGTTTCTATCTTTTTTTGCTATATGTGTTGTTGTTTAAGTTCTTTTGTTGGAGAAATATAAACTTTTTGAAAGATAAGAGTTGGATGGTCCTGGTGTGGCACTGTGGCTCTTGAGTGTTTGGAACTTGGGAACTAGATTTGGACTTTCGAATGAGATACAAATACTGTACTAGCGCTATTTATCCACGTCTCAATACTATTTTTGGTCAAAAAATTATGTGAAGAGCCGGTCAATCGATTTTGGTTAAAAATATAGATAAAAAGTAGATATAAAAAACAAGGAATTTAGAGTTAGAATTGAGATAATTCCTTGAGAAGATAATTGATATTTTATTTGGCCAAAAAATTTGTGAGATTCGAAAAATTTTAGATTGAAGAGGGGAAGGTTTAAAATTTGGAAGATTTTATTTGCATGAGCTAAAAAAAGAAAAGAAAATAAATAAAGTTGGGTTTTGCTCTCAAGATTCATTCGGAGAACGCCTCACACACTTTTGTCTCGTGCAGCCACATGTCCAAGACAGCAGCTCCTCCGTCACCTGCCACGCAGGACCACCACGCCTCCTCCGTTTGTCCGACGTTGTCCCCCACATTGCCACCACCATCGCCGTCCGTCAACCCTCTCCTCACTCTCAAACCCACATGTAATAGTTTTACTTAGCCGCCACAAGCAGGTCCGTAGCCGAGCAACTAATGCGGTGTAAGACCCAATTTAATCTATGGTTAATGAATTTTGAAAGTTTTAGTGGAGAAGTTGGTTTGGAAATATAAAATAAATTTAAAATAATGTGGAAAAAACTTCCCTGAGAAGCTTTTTTTTTTTTTTTAAATAACAATAATAACATCATAATAAAAATAAAAATAAAAATAAAAATAAAAGTAATAATATATTTTTTTGGGGCTTGAGTATGAAGCCAACAAAAAAAAAAAAAAAAAACTCATTTTCGCCTCTTGTCTTTCTCTTTCCGTGGGTTCACTCCCCCTCATAGTTCTTCATCATTTGGGGTGAGTAGAGGCAGTCGAAAAATGGGGTAAAATGATCGAAATCAATTGAATAAAAAAAAATTGTCCAGTTTTCTCTAAACCCGGTTGGGATAGATTTTTCGATTTTTTCAAAATAAAAAAACCCAATTCGATCAAATTGCTGACTGATGAGAACTGAACTCCAACCAAACCACCGATTTAGTGAATATATAATGTGAAAACGTGCTGACCAATAGATCTTTTATGGAAATATTGTAAATTTGAAAAGTAATTAGAGAAATATGGTGATTTGAAAACTATTTAGAGATTTCTGATTGTTTTGTAATTTCAAGGCATTTATTGAAGGCTGAAGGCTCGACAATGGAGCTTGTCGTGTGTTGAATATTCGACCTATGCTTATATGCTTGTCGAGTATTCAACATTCGATCTCCTCTTAGGTTGAAAGTTCAAAAACCCTCGACAAAGCTCCCGTCTCATGCTGACCCGGATTCTTCTGTGGGCTAGCTTGCATGTTGACCGGATTCTCAGTCCAACCACAGCTTTCTCGTGGGTCAAGTGTTCAACATTCGACCTATAATTTTTTAAAATCCCCTCCCATTTATTTTCAGATCACATTTTACCACACTTCTTCATTTGATTAGAAACCCCTCACCTCCCAATTTTTACCTCATTGCTTTCCATTTCCATTTCTCTTCTTCTATTTCTTTTGATATAAATTGTCCCCACACTTCTCCCTTGATCACAAATTATACTAGTTTGTTAATTCACTCTACTAGATTTCTATTTTTTAAGATAATTATAATTTTTTTTTTTGTTCTTATATAATTTTTTTTATTGTTGTTCGGGAAACAAATATTTAAAATGAGGTATATGTTTGAGCAACTAAATTCCTATTTTTTTTTTATATAAGTTATAGATTCTAATATTATTTTATTTTTTGTAGTTGTTGTTGCCGGATAACAAATAACAAAGAAAAAGGGTCAACGTTGTCACTTTGAAGAAAAAAAGAACTATGGTCGAGTTTGTGAGTTGAACTTTAACTTTTATTTACTAGTAGTTTTTTGTTTTTAATATTTGTTTATGCTAAATATATCATTTTTATTCATTATATTGATGTTAATAATTTTTTAATATTAGTTATATATCTATATTATGCTGAATTTAATAATACTTTAGATATATCATGTTTATGTTAGTCTACCATGTTAACGTTATTTTTTTTTAATATTGTTTTTAATTGAAGATCAAGAAGTAATTTTGTTTATTTGTAGTTTGTTATTTGATATTCTATATTTTAGTATTATTTTTTAGTTAACAAATTTAGTATTTTGTTTGTTTTTAATAAAAAAAAGTTACTACTTTATTGTTTGTTTTTATTTAACTGTGATGTTTATAGTTTAAAAAGTTTAGTTTATTGTTATGTTTAAAGTTGATATTTATAGTTTAAAAATTTTAGTATTTTTATTTTAATACAAAATTATTGTGATTTTTTTAATATATTTCTTATGGTATTTGTTTTTTTTTTAGTATTAACTCTGAAAAAACAGTTTTAAAAAGTTTAGTTTATTGTTATGTTTAAAAAGTTGATGTTTATAGTTTAAAAACTTTAGTATTTTTAGTTTAATACAAAATTATTGTGATTTTTTTAATATATTTCTTATGTTTTTTTTTTTTTTTAAGTTTGATCATTAGTAAAACAATTAGTAATGCATTGTTTGTCTTTTTTTTTTTTTTTTTTTTTAGAAAATGGCGAACAAATGTTTGGGATTTATGTTGTTTACAAATAGGAATTTGATTGATGATGTTGATGGAGTTGATTATCATGTGGGGGTTTTAGCATAAATGTGAACAATGGAATTGTATTTAAACAATTCATTGAAATTATAGAGATGTCACTTAGTGTAGATATGAGAACAAATCTGTTAGAAATAATATGTAGACATTTTAATCTAGCACCATCAGGATCAGTAAGGTTTATGTCATTCCCTATTTCGAACGAACAAGCTATGAACTTGATGTTCTCAATCGCGATGCCAATCCCGAATTTAGTGCATTTATATGTAAATGTAAGTTGGATAGGGCTGGATATAAACTTGAATGCACCCTTTAGTCAGTTTGAAGATCCAAATCAATGTATTGATCCTAATCCGGAATCAGTTGCATCGTCGTGTGATGATAAAGATATGATGGTTAACAATCAGTACAGAGATTTTAGAACAGAAACGGACGATGAATTTGAAGAGTTGGATTTTGATGGTTGTGAACATGAATTACCTTTAGATACATTCAACAATTTGGATATGAATATACTAGATAACATTCGAGAACACGATCCAATTGTAGCTCTTGTGGATATTGACAATTGTATAAGAGGATGATTTGTCAAGACAAAGAAATGCTACAATACATGGTCAAATATTTTGCTATTAAATGTCATGCACCATATGAGGTTGTGGAATCGACACCGACGATTTGGGCAATTCGGTGTAAGAAGTGGGAAGAAGGTTGCAAATGGAGCTTCGTGCAATAAAGAAAAAGTTGCATGACTTGCTCCATATCACTAAGTATGTTGAGCAATACACATTTTTATTCAGAGCTTAGTCAAAGTCATGTGCAGTTAGATTCATCAATGATTGCACTAGAGTTTTTGTTGGATCGATATGGCAATCCTAGAGGGGTGAATAAGGTTTAATTAAACTTTTTTTTTAAAATTAACCCAATTAAACTAATTAATACACTTTTTATAAATAATAAGAAAAATTCAAATTATGCAACAAATAAGATGACAAAAAATGTGATAATTTAATTCTATCAAATTTTAGTAAATAAATAAGAACAAACTAAAACATACAATAAATTGCTTAAATTAATTTCAAAAATAAAAAAGAAAGAGTTAGAGAAGAAGACACCGTAATTTTTATAGTAGTTCGGTCAAACTCGACCTACTCCACTCTCCAAGCACCTCTTGAGAATTTGAATAAAATTTTTCTGACTCTTTCCATGGATTAGAGCCCAACCGTTACACCACCACTCCTTTTACGGGTTCAAGAGCAAACCCAATCTTTTCCACGGTTTAGGATCAAACCGTTACAAATGTTGGAATTTTTGAAGAACACAATACAACTCTCACTATAGTAGATTTACAAGTTTAAGCACTCAACAAATTTATCCTCACAATACAATAACACTCTCTCAAGAATAAGATGAAAAGAAAAAAAAATCGGAACTTAGAGAGAGCAACAATGAAACTTTTGAGTTTTGGAGGATTATGAAATGTAAAATTTGTTTGTTTTAAAATTTGGGGAGGAAGATATTTATATAGAGATGGAAAAATTTTTAGAAACACAATTAATTTGGACCATTGGATTTTGGAAAAGAAAAATCAATGGTGGAGATCTTAAACTAAACTAGTCGTTAGATACAAACAAAATATAATATTAAATTCCTTTTCTTTTTAAAATTAATCCAAAAAAATAAAAAAAACATACCATGTGTTAAAAACTAGTCGTTAGATACAAACATAAAATAATATTAAATTCATTTTCCTTTTAATTCATTTTATTTTTAAATTCATTCTCTTTAACGTCAATCCAAAAATAAAAAACATACCATGTGTAAAAAAACTAGCCGTTAGACACAAACATAAAATAATATTAAATTTATTTTCCTTTTTAATTTCAATTTTTTTAATTTAAATCAATCCAAAAATCAAAAGTCCATCATATGTTAATCTCTTAATGATTCACCATTCAACCAATATGCTGCCACATGTCTACATGCAAATGGTCTGGTTATGCCACGTCATCCACCACGGTATTTTCTCTATAGACTTGTTTTGGTCATATCGTCTTCGTTTTAGCTCTGATTTGAGTGATTCAAGAAGTGTTGAAATCGTTGTTTCGAGCTCTACGCTATGGATATATTAAAACACTAAGATTTTCAGTAATTAAAAATTGAGTTTGATATCATCAAAACATTGATTAATTAATTAATTAAAATTAATTAATTTGAGATTAAGGACCAAAAAGCTAATAGTTTTGTGATGCCGTAAGAGAAAAACTCTCTATTAGCGTGGCATAACTACAATCTGACATAAAATCAAAATTTTGATATCATGTTCCTTACCATAGGGTGTGGGAGTGCAAAAGGAAAACGTTGGCTAAATTGTTCGGTGACTGGGATGAGTCATACAAATTGTTACCTAGGTGGCTGTATATGGTTATGCAGACCAATTCTGGAACACATGTAGAGTGGAGAATGAAAGAAATGCTTACTGAAGCTCATGTTATCCTAACTTCTGTATTTTGGGCATTTGGTCCTTGTATAGAAGTTTTTAATAAATGTTGGCTGGTAAATCAAATAGATGGTACCCACTATATGGCAAATATCGACTAAGGTTACTGATTGCTACATCACTTGATTTGAACGGGCATCTTCTTCCACTTGCATTCGCCGTTGTAGATGAGAAGTATGCAGACTCATGTGGATGGTTCCTGAAACACTTGAGAGAAATTGTAACATACGAAGAGGTGTTTTTAATTTGAAATCGACATACTGGCATCATCGCAGCAGTGACCAATCCAACAAATGGTTGGACGGAACTAAAATGTCACCATTGTTTCTGCTTACGACATATCGCCAGCAACTTCAATAAAAAATACAAATTTAACACATTAAAAAATTTTGTTTATTGATAACTGGTAGAAATACAAGCTATTGTAGCCTTTTATTTAGAATTATGAGAAATAACAAGTAGAATATGCATTGATAATACTTGGAATTCATGAGAAAGTGACGTCGATCAGCACTAAAAATCTCTACTAACCGTATATTATGCATTATTTTGCGTCAAAATGTCTATTTCTGTAGCTATCACAGGAATCGATCGCATGCGTTGATCCCAGATCATCGCAAAGTTGAGGCATGCGTTCATCCCATGGATATTGCGGATATAGAGTAATAACCGTGATAGATGGTTGATCGCAAGGTGGGTGGAATGCGTTGGTACTTCGGGAAAAACAAGCACGAACGCATACCTTGGGAGTATCAATAAGATAAGGTGATGTTGACATTGCCTATACCTGTCTCTTATACACATCTAGATGTGTATAAGAGACAGGAGCGAGACCACCAATGTTGTTGGCGATTGAGCTTTATAAATAGAGCCTTAGAGCCCAAATTCAAGGCATCCGAGTTTTTGCCTTAAGGCAGATCCTTGTGATCACAAATGAGAGCATGAGCAAGATTTTCCTTGAGGATTCTTCACCATCACAGCCCATTCCGGGTGATGACCGGAGTTTCATTGGAGATAGAGCTCAAAAGAGACTATTCCACCACCCATACATGGCACCACCGGCAGCCTTGATGTATATCTGATGAAAGCAAGAGATTGCCTACATCTAGCCCTCCATCTTTCTTCTTATCTTTGTATTGTATTACATTTTGGCTTAAGACATTAATACATTTTGTAACCAATACATTTCTTTAGTTCCTTCAAGATCGTTTTCATCATCATCTTCTTCTCTATCGTCTTTTACTTTCATTGCAGAGCGTTAAATGTAGATTGCAAGAGTTATCGCATACTCAATCATGCGACATAGAGATATGATGCATGTAGCAACCCATCGAGAGATGTACATTGTGTGAGTATAACGAGTCAATCCTATTTGCTTAGTACAAGGCTATCGCAATGTTTGTCTAGGAGCTGAGTAGCTATAACCATTGCCTGAGAGGGTGAGAAGTGGGACTCACTAAGCAGAGTAAGTAGTGTTCCTAGATATAGGAATAATCTTATGCTCAACGCAACCATGCGTTATAGAGATATAAGCATAAGGCTGACCACCGAGAGGTGTGCAATGCGTTAGTGTGGCGAGCTGGGATTACCCTTGCGACCAAACTTAATGTTGTAGTGAATTTATTCCCTTCACAATTCTATTTCTTCGTGCATATTATTACACGTTAACATTTGCCGCATCTCTACCAATTCTCATAATTAAACTTCCATTGCTCAATCTATTTAGTTAGGAGTAGGAGTAGTGCATAATTCCTTTAATTTCTATCTTTTACTTTTGTTCTTCACCTCAAACGCATTACTTCACAAACATTATTGAGTTACAAGTCCCTATGTTCGACCTTGGATCACCCCGAGAAACTTGCGTTCTCGTTATACTTGGATAGAAAGCAAGAAAACTTGTGACAAGAATGCATGGTCAGCGCATACACGCTTAAACGCATATTGTATATTTCCTAGTCGAACGCATGACCATCGACGCATGGATATCAACACATAGCATAAGACATGCATTATATATTTTCCTCGCACCAAGTTTTTGGCGCCGTTGTCGGGGATTTGGCAACTAATAGTTTGTTTAGTTTTGTGTTTTCACAAGTACCCTTTTAGTCTTGGGCGTATTGTAGCTTGTGCGACCAAGTTACAAAAAATATTTGAATGAAGACGATGCGCCGAAAGTCAATATTGACCCCGAGATAGAAAGGCTATCTGTTGCGTGAAGTTGAAAGCAGTCTTAAGCGCATGACAACCAACATGCGGCCAACAAACGCTGGAAGCTCTAATGGTCAGGACGAGTCTCTTGACTTAAGCAGTCGAGATCAATCTTCTGCATGGAAAACTCCTTGTGGTAGCTTCACTCCAATTTCTCCAGGGACGTCTTCTACTCTATCTTTACTATTCTTTCCTAGTTAACTTTAGTTTATTTATTTGATTATTATCATTTTGGATTTACGGCTGCTTTCTTGGATGTGGTGTGCGTTTACTCCTTTTGGGTGCGATAATAATTCCTCTAGGTTCATAGTTTCAACGGAAGAGTCCTCTCCATCATTCAACATATGTCTCTATCCTCTGCATGAATTTTAAAGTATGAACGCAATTGTTATTCTACTCGTAGGTTCTTTTCTTGTTATCTTTTATGCATTATTCTTCTAAAATTCTCTTTTGTCCGCTTGCCTACCTTTTCGTTGAAAGATTAGCACCCATGATAATACTTATCATTCACTCCATCCACTAACTAAATGTTGCAAGGCTCACCTCACTTTAATAGCTTTTTCAAGGTTTGACAGTCAAAGTTTTATTATGTTCGAACCTCTGCTCAAATATCTTTTACCACATTCTTGAACGAGTTACTTTTTTAGCTTTTTGGCAAGGACACTGCCACTTTCTAAGTTTGGGGGTGGCAGTGCTCCGGGAAAATGCGTCCATCACATTGTGATGCTAAAAAAAATCATAATAAAAACTCCACTGTCAGCGCAAAGGGGAAACTCAAGCTGATAAGAGTTAAAGTTGTGAAAGGCACTTACCCGTAGTTGGATACTTCGCATGACACCCATGCAAGTAAGCCAAAACGAAAGTAAGTGGCCAAGATCAATGCATAAGAACAATTTCTTTGTCTGGCGCAAGCCCAAATTAAGACAAGAGTTGAGTTGAATATGGCACGCAACCGAAGTTGGATGCCTGCATGACACTTGTGGGGGCAAGCCAAAACGAAGAGCGTAACCAGGTTCAATGTCCCAATTCAATAAAAGAAAAGTTGCTTGAAATGAGTAAAAAAAGTTTTTTGAGCGAAGGCTTGCCAGAATTAAACTTAGAAAAGATCTCTTAGAAGAAGTAGTTAATTTTAAGGGGAGTGCTGCTGCCAAGGTTAGAGGTGCAAGTGATTTATATTTTGAAAAGCTGGTCAATACAAAGGGAAAGCTAGAGGATAAATTTTGAATTTCCTAAGTATAAGGCATGCTTGAGGACAAGCATGATTCTAAGTTTGGGGGTGACTCGGCTCGCGGACAAAAACTTGGTGCGAGGAAAATATATAATGCATGTCTTATGCTATGTGTTGATATCCATGCGTTCATGGTCATGCATTCGACTAGGAAATATACAATATGCATTTAAGCGTGTATGCGATGACCATGCATTCCTATCACAAGTTTTCTCGCTTTCTCGCTAAGTATAACGAGAACACAAGTTTCTCGGGGTGATCCGAGGTCGAACACAGGGACTTGTAACTCAATAATGTTTGTGAAGTAATACGTTTGAGGTGAAGAACAAAAGTAAAATACAGAAATTAAAGGAACTATGCGCTACTTCTACTCCTAACTAAACAGATTGAGCGATGGAAGTTTAACTATGAGGATTGGTAGAGATGTGGCAATTGTTAACGCGTAATAATATGCACGAAGAAATAGAATTGTGGAGGGAATAAATTCACCGCGGGATTAAGTTTAGTCGCAAGGTAATCCCAGCTCACCAAACTAATGCATTGCACACCTCTTGGTGGTCAGTGTGAAACCCGGAATTCCATTTTCCCTTTCATAGCAGAAAATAAAAGAGATTAACTAAGAATGAGTTAGATCCTAAGACAAAGAGTAGGAAAATTTCTAAGTGATAAAAAGGATTTATTAAATAACTTTGGAAATAAGCCATAACTAGTGAAGATTTGGCTAAGTATAACCATGCGGTGGAAGCTAAGAAGAAAATGACTAAGCGTTGGACTATGCGTTGATGTGGTGCCATGCGTTGGCCATGAAGTATCGAGAGGTTATTTGGGCTTGGAGAGAGGCTGAAGTATGGCCAAGAACAACGTATGTGGCAGCCACTGTCTTGAGAAGTTAGAACACCGCATGCGGTGCGATGGTTGTGATGGTTGCGGTGGTACTACGATGCGGCCGAGGACATGCGGTGTTGCTACGTGAGAGTATGTAACTGATGGGTTGCAGCCAAAGGATTGTGTTGGTAGCATGCGACGATGGATGGCATGCGGCGATTGGAGTATGCGTCGATGGTATACGGCAGCACTATACGTTGGCATCATGCGATGGTGCTATGTGTTATGCGGCTGAAGATATGCGTCGATGGTATACGGCAGCACTATGCGTTTGCATCATAGGACAGTGCTATACGTTGTGCGGCCGAAGGTATGCATCGATGGTATACGACAGCACTATGTGTTGGTGTCATACGGTGATGCTATGCGTCGATGCTATACGGCAACGCTATGCGTTGATGACATGCGGCTATGCTATGTGTTGAAGTCATGTAGCAGTGTTATGCGTTGGTGGCATGCGACGGCCTTGCTATGCGAGAGTGTGCGATCGAGGGCATGTGGTGATGTGACCTATGGTATGCGTGTATTCGGCCGAAGGGATGCATTGATAGTATGCGATGGCATGCGGCGATGGATGCGATGGATACGATGCAAGTGGCGGCCTTACTAAAGTATAAGCTAGGCGATGGAACGAGCTAAGGTGGGCACATGGTGATTTGTCCTTGCGATGTTAAGGTTTGCGATAATAAGGTTCATGAGGTGAGTTGCGTTGGTCATAAGAGATGCGTTAGCAAGAACCTAGGTGATGGTGAGCTATGCCTTGAGTTGTTGAGTTGAGAACCAAGTTAACCTAAAGGTTGCTATGCGTTGGTGATGTGCTATGCGTTGGACATCCGAGGTCATGTGGACGTATAGGACAAGGCTAGTAGTATGCGTTGAAAGGGTGTTGGTCATTATCATAGTTGAACGCATATGAAGTTGGATGAACGCATATAAAGGATGGACGCATCTAAGGACGTCACCCAGACATGTGGCTTGCTAGGAAGGAGTCTTAGGCCTTAAGAAAATGAGGTGGGTGCATGAGCAAACATGCAAAGTTAAGCCTCAAGTGTTGGCTATGGAGGAGAAGAACACTTAAGATTGTGTTGATGTAAGGGTTGCATTGATAGTGTGAGGTGAAGACACCTCAAGCAGGAGGTGGAAGAGGCTGGAGTTGGCAGAAGATAAGGAAAACACTTTGATGTGATCAAGGGAAGAGGTATCGGTCAAAGAAGAAGGGTTGAACGCCTATAAAAGGAGGAGAATGCCTCATTTCAACCCATACATCAGTTAAGTACTTAAAAACCACAAAGAAAGGAAAGAATAAGAGATATTCGAAGAAGGGAAAGTAGTGTTCGGACGGGGGGCAAGCAAAGGTGCCAAAAGGAGTAGGGTTGTACTGGCAGACGCATAGGCTAACTTCAAACAAGAAGCTTTTCCAAACTACTCGTGCAAATCAAGTGATTTTTAAACCAAAAGTTTCTAAATTAAGTGTAGTTTTAGTGTAAGGGCTGGCTTAATGCAATTTTGACTCTAAGACTGTCAAATTCAGGGAACCCGAGAGGTGCTTACCAGTGAGGAGATAGTCGGGCCAGGCGAAATAAACTTGAGACTTGGAACTTTCGCCAAAGAATTTCAAGGCAAAATTTTAAGGTATTATAGTTAAAACATTTTCACACATTTTTGAAGAAGGGAATGTCTTTAGATAAGGCCTGAAAGAGTGAGTAATCTAAGCTTAAAATTAAACCTGAAATAGGGTCAAGCGGAGGAACAAGGGAAATTGGGTGAACTAGGAAGGAAGTCCTTGATCACTGTGAGTGGTTTTCTTCCCTTGCTCTTTTAAGCATATTGTGAATTAATAAGCTGTAGTTTATGCTATGAGATGTGTATGACATTGGGATGGTCAAGAGGTCTAAGGAGCTAGAGCCTGAGCCCAAAATAAATCCTTATAGGATGGTCAGGGAACCGAGGAGTCTAGTTCCTGAGCCTGTGGGACGGAAAAACCTTGAAATGGGATGGTCAGAGGGTCGACGGGCCTAGCTTCTAAGCCCATGAAAGGGAGAACTATGTGCAAATAGATTGATATTTTTAATTATGAAATGTTAACCATCTATCGTGTGTGTAGGTGGGTTTGTGCAAGCTTCATGGTATAGTGGAGGTTCGCGTGGGAACCTCGTGATAATGCTTGTAAAAGACTTGTATTTTTTTTACCACTCACTTAGCTTTGTAAAGCTCATGGTTTGTCGATGTGTTTCTCTTACAGGTAGCTAACGAGTTCAGGTTGCGGTATTGGTCAAGGTCTGCCACAAGTCTAGAAATAGTATAAAATGTGATTGGTTGTTGGGATAATGTCTTTCATATAAATGTAACTTAAATTTTTAAACTAGTTTCTAATGAAAGCATGTAATATTTTCCGCTGCTGTTATTAGTAAGGTCATTAAAAGAAACTAGTAGGTTAACCAAAGTAGCATAAGTTAATATCATGCCTCTCCTCAGGCTCAAGAATGCGGGCCCGAGGCAGGGTGTGACAACTTGGTATCAGAGCATAAGGTTTTAGGAAAGGGTAAAACTAGAGAAGAGTATAGTAATACTATAGTATGTCTAAATGTGCAGTTATTATATGAATCATGCCACGTGGCAGACTGCACACGCAACCGGTGGGGACTCAAGATGCTACCTCGAAAATAACAGGAGAGGACCAGGACGGGACGAGCATCCGCAGGCAGAGACTGGAGGTGACGAGCAAATGCTGGGAAAATTTGCTCGGTATTTGTCTGAAAACTTAGAAGGGGTGTCAATAGACCTCGAGAAAGGATTTGGTATTGAATGGTTGAAGGCATTAGAAGCCTCGACCTTTGAAGGAACCATGAACCCAATAGATGCGGAAGCCTGGTTCGTGATGATAGAAAAATGTTTCAGGATAATGTGATGCCTTGAAGATAGAAAAGTAGCCTTAGCCACTTTCCTACTCCAGAAAAGAGCTGAGGATTGGTGGCATGTATTTGAAGATAAAAGAAGGGGAAGTGAGGAAGTTACCTAGGAGGAATTTAGAAAAGCCTTCCATGAACAATTCTATCCTCAAACGTTTTGCAATGCAAAGCAAAATGAATTTCTGAAACTCGTACAAGGCTCACTATCAGTAGCCAAGTATGAACAAAAATATATTGAACTTAGAAAATATGCCGCTAGTATAATATTAGATGAAACTAAAAGATGTAGGAGATTTAAGGAAGGGCTACAAGGTGAGATACGAACACACGTAACTGCCAGCACTGATAGGCAGAACTTTCCAAAATTAGTAGAGACAACGTTACGTGTGGAAGCTAGCCTAGGATCGCTAGCAATAACAGTCGACTTATCCAAGCTAACCTAGGGTATCCTAACGGACTATATGGCTCGAAGCTCCGAACGATACCGTAATAGCTGACTAAACTCTTAGCACGAGATCCACCATCCCATTAAACTGTCAGGCATTCTCATATAAGACCAATAGTGAACTCTTCTTACCACATAAATTTTGTGTCCATCGGATATACAATCATGAGTTACAATGACCCTTCCACAGATGCTCGTAAGTACAGCTGGCCACTAGATTATCGTTTTGCCCCTGTAGTATTACATCTCACTCCTTAAGTACCACTGATTCATCCTCTCTCTT
>NC_052360.1:66843979-66873333 GCF_009727055.1 Benincasa hispida | reverse complement strand
GAACCAGTATTTAGGTTAATTTGAAATGTTTAAATTGACAAGAGGAAGTTCGATTATATATGATACAATTGGACTGGTTAATTATATATGATATAATTGGCAAATGTATGAGATATATTATTTTGGAGGAAATTAGATATAAATATGATTTATATCAAGTAGAGAAAAAAAATACTATAGTAGATATGTGATATCAAACTATAGGACAAAAATATAATATGATTATATTTATTAATTAATTAGTTGGTTAATTATAAGATAATTATGTCAAATTTCATGTTCGGGCGTGGGTTAGTGGGCAGCGTTGGTTATTATAACCGATGAGTTAAAATGAAAATAGTTTTCATTTTTGCATCGTCTGTCATTTGCCCATATAGATTTCGTGAGAGCGCACTGGTGTTGTTCTAAGCGATCACTTAAGAAAATCGAGAGACTATACGATAGCTCTTCTCCGCCTAAACGATCATCCATCTTACGCTAAATGATCACACACTCTCACCTACACAATTAGATAACTTCTCTAAACGATCGTATAGTGTGCCGATTTAACTAAACGATCGTATACCTTTTCCTAAACGATCGTTCAATAAATCCTACACGATCGTGTAACTCCTGCTAAACGATAAGCACTTCTGCTATGCGATAGCGTTGTTTTCCCTTCCACTTGCTTATCACCTACACGATTTGTGTTTCCTTCTTCCTCTACCAAATTCACCAAAGCCCACTCTTTGGGTTTTCACTCTGAGAATACCCGGGGCTCTTTAGTGGTGGTGTCGTCCCCGTTGCGGTTGTGAGTTTGCATTGTTCGTGCTACTGCAGTCGACGTTTTTCGTCAGGCATTGGTAGAAAAATTGGAGGGTTTCGTTGCTTTGGAGTTTCGAAGGTTGAAGATTGTCTTCAGCTAGTATGGAACTCTATCCTTTTGTTAATTTATTGTTCAAAGCATGTTGTTAATTAAAGTTTGTTTGCATAACTGTATATGTTGAATGTATATTGTTTGTATTTCGGTCACGGTGAGATCGGAGCGATCCGAACGTGCTCATGGAACTCTTAGATATCAGATCCTTCAATTGGTATCAGAGCCAGGTTCTGATACTTTGATTTCATCTATTGCAACGAAATGACATATACATTCATGGTGAGTGCATTTCTACGCTGTGTAATTGTTAAATCTACTGTGGATGTACGGGATTAATGGATGTTTTCGGGATATTTAGACTCAGTTTGATTTAAATCCTTTTACATTTGCGATTGTTTGTAAAGGCCCTTGCATTTTTTGGGCATTAATAATCGTCATCGAGTCTGTATTCAAAGTTTGTTTGAAGTGTTGAGTCATTCGTCGAAGAAGCAAATCTTTGCAAGTGTTGCATAAGAGTGGTACGCGATCTGCGCAACTGTTGCGGTCCTTCGAGGAAGGAGGCGATCTAGGGTTGATCGCATCGTGCAGAAGATGTTCTACGCGATCGCTGTTGATCGCATCATAAAGATGAATGAGTACGCAATCGCGGTTAAATGCATCTGTTAAACGATGGGGTATGCGATCAAGAGTTGATCGTATCACTTTGATGATCGGGTATGTGATTGCTGAGTATCGTTAAAACGCAACGCACGTGCTAGACGATCGTTTAGGTTAGCCAAAGCTTCATCGCTTAGTAACTGACTAAACGATCGCTTAGTATCGGCAAAGTAAATCGTTTTACCCCTGGTTTACACGCATCGTGTATACGATGAGATGCTTGTGTATCGTTTAAAGTGCGCAGCTAATACGATCGTTTAGGTCCAGCAAGCTTCAATCACTTAGTAATTTGGACTAAACGATCGCTTAGTATCGTGAGGTAAATCATTTTACTTGTTTCACGTCAACGATCGTGCTAGACGATCAAGCTCGCAGCCTCCTCGGTCGCTAACGGTCGATCGTTTACTTATGCTTCTAATCGTATAGTGACACTGAACGAATGCGTCTACCTACTAGAGTTTAACTACACGATGAAGACCTCCTTGTGCGATTTCGAGAAGCCCGGTTCGCCCTATAACTGGATTTTGCGTCGATGAAAAAGTGTAAGTAGATAGGATTTTTTTTTCAATTTCGGTTTTTTGTAAATAGGCTCACCGATCCATTAATCCTTTATTTATTACATGCGATGTATGTTTTTTTTATGTCCATATGGTAATGAACATTATAGTAATCCCATCTTGAAGGTTATGTAATGGTCACATCATTCTTATTGTTAATTGGTTATAATTTAGAGAGCATGAATTTAATTATATAAGAGCATGTTCAATGCAATCATATATAATAAGAGTTTATATTTATCATGCATAAAAGCATTGACAATGCATCATCTTTATATTATAAATATTATAGTATAAGGGTTAATGATATCATGTTTGCTTAGTTTATTATGCGTTATATAAAAAGTTATATATAGTAAATGACTTGGACATGCATCAAAGCATGACACATAGGTTACTTTATAAATGTTATAAACACCTCGTTGTTGTGCATGGTTTTAGTTGTTTCTTTTAAAAAGTTAAAGAGAAATTAGAAACTAAAAGAAATAAAAAAAGACATGCATACCCACTTAGGATTAATTCATGGTTTTAAAGTGTTTCAAAACTTGGATCACATAAACCTAAGATCACGGTTCTAATATGATTAGATACCGCTAGAGGCTTAATCTTTTAATCAGTTTAATAGGATTAAATTGGCTAATAAAAGGTTAAAGTTAGCAAATCTATCTATAAGGGGCTTTTGTCTAAGGCCGGTTCTGTCTAGGCTGGGGTATTTAAGTTGACGGAAACGTACACCCTACTTGGGAACTTACCTAGAAAGGGTGAATTAGATAGATTTTGATGCATGCATCCAAGTTAAGGACAATCCATTAAAGTGTTTAAATGTGACATTAAAACTTTGTTTCATATTTTCATAGACAAACATTGTTTATGAGCAGAAGTTTTAGAAAAGACGACTTAGACTAAAATCAGTAGTCGGATTGTCCTAGGGTTTATGAATCCCCTAAAGTAGAACATCAGTGGGAGGTACTTGGGGCATAAGAATGCTTCACTTAAACCTTTCCAACTTTGTCTCCTTAAGTCCACAATGTGAGATCTATCCCTCGGCCTCGCGGCAGCCTTGGCGGTGTCCCCCAAACGGAGGTGTTTGGGTAGGTCATATCAAGGTGGATGGGAGAGAATGTTTCGTAAGTAAGTGGGCAGCGGAAGTGCGACAACATATCCTTGGTCTCCCCTCGTAGGTTGAATAAAGTTACTGTGGCATCGCCTCGAGGGACCCTGCCCCTAAAGGATAGAAGTTTTTGCGTGTTTCTTTATTTGATCTCCTGTAAAAATGATAAGGTAACTTAGTCCTCTTGTCCTAATGCTGCCTTCTTCCGTATAGTGGGCCTTCAATTAGGGCGGACTCCTAGGCACCGAAGCGAGGGGTTACACTTATGCAGAAATAGTTTAAAGGTTAACGATTCTGGACCGAAAATGGTTGGCTGTTAGGTTCAGTTCCAAGAGTTGGTTTTTGCCTATTGTTGAGAATGTCCTCAACCTAACGAAAGGGGCAACTCATCAACCCCACCGGTGGCATTTGTCCTGCCTCACTGGGGCATCATTTGCAAATAGAAGTCTATAACTTAGGGTACTTGGAACTGTTTTGCAAAACTAATTTGGTTTAAAAAGTGGTTTAAACAAAAAGCTAATAAAGTTTTGTTCGTATTTTCAGCAACATTTCCAAAATGGCAACAACCACGTTTCGTTGTTAAGCGCCAAAAAACTTATGGCGATAATTTCACAACATGGAAACACATGATCACGAACAATCCCTAGATCATCGAGGATCTCATGTTTCGTTCTCAACTGAGGCTTGTCTCCTAATTCTAAGCTGCCAAAATGTCGCTCGAAATGTTTGGGAGGCATAACGAACGATGGAACCAAGGCGAAATGAGAAGGCTTGGCCTACATCTTGGCAGTCTTTCTGAAGTTCTTTGGCCAAGAAACATGAGCTATGGTCTCGAGGCCCGTGAGATCATGGAGGTCCCTACGGGGGAGTTTGGACAACCGTCTGAACAGCTTATGCATGAGGCTCTTAAATATATATTCAACTCCAAAATGGAAGAAGGCACCTCTGTTCATGAACATGTGTTAAACATGATGGTCCACTTTAATGTGGCAGAGTTGAATGGTTCTACCATCGATGAGGGTAGCCAGGTTAGCATAATCCTGCATTTTTTGCCGGAGAGCTTTCTGCACTTTGTTAGCAATGTGATTCTTAACAAAGTGAAATATAACCTTACAACTCTCCTCAACAAGTTGCAGACATACCAATCTTTACTGAAAAGTAAGGAAAGGCAGAAGGGTGAGGCAAATGTTGCTTCATCCTTCAGGACGTTCCATAGAGGTTTGACCTCAGGAATGAAGTCTACACCTTCTACTTCGAACTCTGCAAAGGGAAAGAAGAAGAAAGGTGGTAAGGGAAAAGGGAAGGCACATACTAACCCACCGCCTGTCACCCCAAGGAGGCATCCACAAGTTGCTAAGGGAAAGTGTTTCCACTGCAACCAAGATGGACACTGGAAGAGGAACTGTCCTCGGTATCTGAAAGAGAAGAAAGTAGCCAAGGCGGATAAAGGTAAATGTGATTTACTTGTGCTTGAAACTTGTTTAGTGGAGAATGATGATTCCGCCTGGATAATTGATTCAGGCGCCACTAATCATGTTTGTTCTTCTTTTCAGGGGATTAGATCTTGGCGGCAGTTGGAGGCTGGTGAGATGACGATGCGAGTAGGCACCAGGCACATCGTCTGAACTGTGGCAGTGGGAGGACTCCAGTTAGCTTTATAGAATAGGTTTCTTGTTTTAACTGATGTATATATTGTTCCTGAACTAAAGAGAAACCTTATTTCTGTAAAGTGTTTATTGCAATATAAATATACTATCTCGTTTAATGTGAATAAAGAGTTTATTCATAAAGATAGTGTTTTTATTTGCAAGCAAATCTGGAATTGAATTTATATGTGCTATGTCCATTAGCCATTAATTCTCTCCATAATACTGAATTGTTCAGAACTATCGTAACTCAATCAAAACGTCAACGAATTTCTCCAAAAGAAAATGTCCAACTTTAGCATCTTCGTTTAGGGCACATCAATCTCAATAGGATTGAGAGATTGATGAAGAATGGACTTCTAAGTGAGTTAGAAGAAAATTCTTTACCAGTGTGCGAATCTTGCCTTGAGGATAGTATGACTAAATGACCTTTTACTGGAAAAGATTATAGAGCCAAGGAGCCTCTTGAGTTAGTACATTCTAACCTTTATGGTTCTATGAATGTGCGAGCCCGAGGTGGCTATGAGTATTTTATCAGTTTTACTGATGATTACTTCAGGTATGGGTATATTTATCTTATGCAACGGAAGTCTGAATCCTTTGAAAAATTCAAAGAGTTCAAGGCTGAAGTTGAAAACGCATTGGATAGATGGATTAAAACACTTCGATTGGATCGAGGTGGAGAGTTTTTGGACTCAGCATTCTAGGACTATTTGATAGAACAAGGAATCGTTTCCCAACTCCCAGCGCTAGGTACACCTCAGCAAAATGGTGTAGCAGAGAGGAAAAATAGAACCTTGTTAGATATGATTTGCTCGATGATGAGTTATGCTTCCTTACCGGACTCGTTTTGGGGTTTCGCAGTAGAGACTGTGGTGAACATACTCAACTGTGTTCCTTCCAAGAGTGTTGCAAGAACACCTCTGGAGTTGTGGAACGGGTGTATAGCTAGTTTACGTCACTTCTGCATTTGGGGTTGCCCTGCACATATGCTTGAGGCTAATCCCAAGAAGTTGGAACCATGATCGAGGTTATGCCTCTTTGTAGGCTATTCCAAAGGTACACGAGGGGGTTATTTTTATGATCCAACAGAAAATAGGGTGTTTGTTTCAATAAACGCTACTTTTCTAGAGAAGGATCATATAAGAGAGCACAGTCCACGAAGCAAAGTCGTGTTACATGAGCTTTCCAATGAAACTACTGAAACTTCAACAAGAGTTGTTGAAGAGCCTACTACATCAGCAAGAGTTATTGATAGAAGTTCATCCAGTCGGTCAGTTCCACCTCAAGAGTTGAGGGAACCTCGACGTAATGGGAGGGTTGCGAACCCACCCGTTCGCTATATGGGTTTCACGGAAATACTTGCTATGGTAGCAGATGGCAACGTTGAAGATCCGTTGTCTTATAAGAAGGCAATGAAGGATGTAGACCGTGATGACGACGTTGATGAATCTTGTGTTTACAAGAAGGTCATCAACGCTTCAGTAGTCTTCTTGGTGTTGTATGTAGACGTTATTCTACTCATTGAGAATGATGTAGGTCTACTGATTGCAGTTAAGAACGGGCTAGCGATCCAATTCCAAATGAAAGATTTGGGAGAGACATAGTTTGTTCTATGTATACAGATCTTTCGAGATCGTAAGAACAAAGTGCTAACACTATCTTGGGCATCGTACATTGACAAGATGTTGCTCAAGTACTCGATGTAGGACTCCAGAAGGGGTCTACTGCCATTCAGGCATGGAGTCACTTTGTCTAAGGACATGTGTCCTAAGACGCCTCAAGAGGTTAAGGAGATGAGACGGTTCAATCTAATCTAGGTCATTTTAATGTTGCTGACCCATTTACGAAGACTCTCACGGCTACAATGTCTGAGGGTCACCTCTAGAGCATGGATCTATAGGATAGCCTGCGGTTGGACTACGGCAAGTGGGAGATTTTCTTATACTGGGCTTTTATGCCCTAGTTTATTGTTTTGTACTAAGTTTTTCTCCACTAAGCAGGTTTCCAGAACAAGTAAATCATATTTACCTCGTTTGGCCTTCTTCTTTTTTGCCAATTATTTGAGGTAGTTCCTTTTCCAATGACCACCATGGTTGCAATGGAAACAAATTCCCTTTGCAGCCTCAAGTGCCCTTCTGGCTCCTTGTGTAGCAACTGGAGGGTTAGCTTTCCCCTTCCCACCTCTTTTCTTCTTCCACTTTTTGGATCTGGAAGAATAAGGTACAGACTGAGTTCCAGAGGTCGAACCTTTGTGGAACTTCTTCAAAGATGAAGCGACATTTGCCTCACCTTTTTAGTCCTTATTTTTATGTAGGGACTGAAAAGTCTGCAACTCGTTGAGCAGAGTGGTCAGGTTATAGTCAATCCTATTCATAACAGAAATGCTACGAAAATGGAGGAAACTTTCAGCTAAAGATTCTAATATGAAGCTAACCTGACTGGCTACATCGATGGTAGACCTGTTCATCTCCGCCACGTTGAAATGGACCATCATGTTGAGAACATGTTCTCGAACAGATGTCCCTTCTTGCGTACGGGCATTGAAGATTTCTTTGAGAGCGTCGTTCTAGAGTTGTGCGGACAGTTGTCCGGACATTCCTATTATAGACTCCATGATCTCACGGGCTATGAGCATGAGCTCATGCTTCTTGGCCAGTACATCGGTAAGACTAGCCAAGATATACGCTCGGGTCTTCTTTTTTACCCTTATCCAGCGCTCACGTGCCTCTTGATCGTTTCGAGAAGCATCTTGAGCAGGAATGGGAAGATAATCCTCCATTAGGACAAAACGAAGATCGTTGATTATTAAAATCGTGTTGATCGTGGTTTTCCAAGTAGCATAATTTTTGCCAGTTAACTTATCGGTGACGAGCAAGTTTGATGTAGCAGTAGCCATTATATAAATTACTGAAAATGACAAACTATTTTCAAATTAGTTTATTTTTCATTCATCAAACAACCAATCGATTTTAGAAAAATTCTAATGTACCTTAAGTGACATCTAATTTTGCAATGATGTTTCAATGATGCAAGAGAAAAGTCACTATAGGGTGGTCAAGTATCCCTTCACTGAAATGAGACATTCCCAACCAATAGACATAACAACTCCTTGTTATTGTCACTAGTAGTCACCATTGTTCGGTCCAGAATATGTTAAACTAGCTTAACGATTCTTGTAAGTGTAACTCCTCATTTTAGGTTCCAGAGTTCCGCCGCAATGAGTCAACTGTAGGGAAAGACCAACTGGGACATGAAACTAAAGAAACTCTATCCATTTCTAGAGGTTGAATAAAGTGTCATGCAAAACTGCAATCCTTTAGGGGGACACTCATGATACCACGAGGCGATGCATGAAACTTTAGTTCGACCTAATGAGAGAGACTACGGGATGTGCTGTCATACGTCCCGCTCTCACTTACTATAAATACTCTCTCCATTCACCTTGATATTGACCTACCCAAATGTCACCTATTGGGGGATACCCATGGTGCCTCGAGGCCGAGTGTAGATCTCACGGTGTGAATTTTCAGGGAGGAACGTATAGAGGAAAATTGAAGTATTATATACCCCATTTTCCTCCCACTAAGTGTTTTACCTAGGGTTAATTAACTTAGGAAAAACCCAACTAATGATTTTAACTAAGAAAAAGTTTAATTTGCTAAAAAACAACACTTTTCTTTGATGATTAAACAATTTGATTGAAGTATTATTAAACTTTTTAATAAACCTTAATCAAACTTACATGCATGTATCAAATCTATCTAATTCAGCTTTCCAGGTAGGTTCCCAGGTAGGGGTGCGATGTTTCCGTCATCTTAAGTACCCCAACCTACACAAAATCCGCCTTAGACAAAAGGTCCCTTATAGATATATTTGCTACATATTTAATCTTCTATTAAGAAATTAATTTAATCCTATTAAACTGATTAAAAGATTAAACTAAGATTTCTAATCTCATTAGAAATGTGATCTTAAGTTTATCTCGATCATATTTTAAAACATTTTTAAAACATGATTATAACCTAAGGTTTGCATGCAACTCTTTATTATTGATTTTAATTCTAATTTCATTTAATTATAACGATTATAAATAAATGAAAGAATTAAATTTCATTCATTGCATGCTTGACATACATAGTTAATCATAATAATTATAAATTAACCTAAGGTAATGTCATGTTTCATGCAATTTCAATTTCATTAATAATATATATATAACATTTACATATAATAAAGTAATAAATGACATTAATAACATTCTTTAAAGAAAATATACATTCATACTTTATATTATAACACTTATAATATATATGATGCACGTATATATTATTAATGCATACATTTATATATATATAAATTATACTATATGATGCAAGAACATGCTATATAATTTTAATCATGCATATTCTAATATTATAACCCTTTTAACATAAAATGATGCATGATGATAAATGCATAACCTATGGTGGGATTTTTAAATCTATATGACATACAATATGACATATATTGAAATAAAACATACATCACATATATATTTAAAACTAAAGATTGATGGACTGGGATAGGATACTAAAAAAAAAATAGAATGGCTAACTATTACATTGATATAAGCTATTTGATTCGATACAAGTGAACCAAGCCTTGAATCGCTCGAACCAAGCCGTAAACTGGTCCAACTGCCAACCAAATTTCCCTCGAACGACTCGAACCAACAAACTACGAGCGAAGGGAAGAAGTTTCTTTGCATCGCAGCATCGTGACGCTATGAAGAAATTTCTCTGTTCACTACTCAGAGCGCTGCGACACTAGGCATAGCATTGCAATGCTGTGATGCAGTCTGCTATTACACAAGATCGATCTCCTTCGATCCAACATCCAAATCCAGCCCCGAAATACCAGAAAACCTTCGGGAACAGCACGAACGACTCGATATACAATGATACAGACTCAATAGCAGTTACTTGCCCCAAAAACATGGGCCCTTACAACTAAATTGAAAAAAAAAAAAAAAAACAATGTTGTAAATCTATGCCATATCCCAAAAACATCCATCAATTAAACCACATTCAATAATAGCCATTCATTACAAGAATTTAAACAGAATGCAACAGATCAAAAAATACCCACCATCACTGTAAAGTTCATTAAAAAGAAAATTGGGAATTTGGGATAAAACCTAGCTTTGATACCAATTGAAGGAAACCCTATGAAGGGGATTGTAGTGGAAGCGGATCATCCCAATTCCCAATCGTTTTTTAAAAATAATTGTACAACATATGCATTTGGGAAAAAAATTAAATCATAAAGCATGTCCAAAAAAGATTAAACCAAAAAGGTTTAGGAAAACTTACCCTTGAAGACATTTTTCAAATGAATCCTTCGAACACTACCACGAATGACTCCTCAGCATTATCTGATGAGAATCTAGGAGATGTGGGCTCTAGAGTGTTTTGGGATTGAGATAGAAGGAAGAATTTTTTAGAGATAAACCTTGGGAAAGCAAAATAATAATAATAATAAAAGAAAATCAGAGAGCAACCTTCTTTCTATTTTTTTTTTCATATAATTAACATTTGAATCATATTAAAATATTTAATTTCTCTCATAAATTCTTTATACTATAATGTATCAAATACATTATAGTAATTATATCCTATATAATTATATAAACTTAATTATATCATATATAATTAATTTCCTCAATTAATTTGAACAATTCAAATTAATCTAAAACTTGATTCTCATAAAATCCGATGAGCTATTGAGGGGACCTCATGGACCTATATCTTGAAGTTCCAATGGTTCGTGAATAATTAATTAAACTCTTTAATTAAATTATTCACTATTTGTTAACTATCGGGCACTCCACTAAAGACCGGCAGCTGCACTCTTCGCACTACATATATATTTCTATGTCCATTGGATATAACCAATCCATAGTACGACGACCCTTCACAAATTGGTTGTAAGTACAGTTGGGCCAAATTACCGTTTTGTCCCTGTAATTATATCTAACTCCTTAAGTACCATTGATTCCTCTAATGAATAATAAATCATAGTCACACTATGACTAACTTCTCTCGGGTCAAGAGAAGGTGTGGTGCCATAATGTTCGAGCCCCAAAATCAGCCCTTAAGGGAGCAATTTATCTACTTTCTCCAACATTGGGAAAGGAATGAATTCCGTCTTGTGTAGTTGTACTCCCAGCTCCCCAATCAGACGAATCCCCAAAATGGTAGGCATGTTGAGTCGGCGATCTGGCCACTCTCACACATACAAATCAAAGAACCGCCTTCATAGGCAGGAGTTCACAGCTGACTTAAGATTCAAGTCGTATTACCTATGGTCATCCTGATGAAATAAAAGTCTCTATTAAGAACTGTGTTATATAATGAGACTACTCACTTCATGGTCCGGTCTTATATAAACTCCTTTGTATAGAATATACCTGCTCACATGTCTTCACAAAATGATCAGAATCAGATCGCTTGTAGTACTTTATAACAATTGTAACATCTACAAAGCGAACCATACTCGTAGTGACATCAGGATAAGGTATCCAGCCTTATCCATCCACTACAGACCATTTAGGTTATCGCTTAAAACATGATCCATCCGTATGTCTCTACATATATGTTTAAGTTACGAAATAACTATGGAACTTAGTTTATTGGTTTGTGATTAATGCAACAAAAAATGGAATAAAATATCATATGTTTTATTAAATAAACAATGAGTTTGTACATAACATTTACAAACTATAGGACCCTATGAGATTTAGGGCATTAAACCCAACACTGACGTCATCAAAAGGCCAAAATTCAAGTGTTTTTGAATATTGGGCCAAATTTCAAGTGGGCTTCGAAATTTGACCCATTCATACGAATTTCCCAATATGATAGAGCTCAAGAAATGTATGAGTGTTTATGTTAATAATGTTGGAATTAGTTTAAATAGAAAGAGGGGCTTAATAGACTTTCCATTGTCAACATGAAATGAATAAAGAGAAAAGTTTGGAGCAAATGTATATAGTTTTTTTGACAAGTTAAAAGTGTTGGGTTAATTAGTGTTATTTTCTATTTGGGCGATTGAAGTTATCACACCCCACCCTGAATTACCCTACTTGAACCTAAGACAAGGTGTGATGACAACAGAGCCCAAACATGCAATGGAGTCTACCGTCAAACTACATGCTTGGAACGTAACATATTGTGTGGGGCCTAACTTAAACTTTAAACCATGTCTTTATAATAACTTATACAACACATAAAGCTACTGACAAATATAAACAACACCTCAAACCCCAATTATTTATAGTACTTCTATTTTAAACATGAACGTGAGTATATACTAAAGGAGACGTGCAACACTATATAGGACCAGTGGCAGACATCATGTAAACAGTTAAAAACTCAAGAAGTGCTACCTGGTAGGAAAAAACATAAGAGGAAAGATTGAGCTAATAAGTGCAGTGAGTAGTGGTTTTATTATAAACATACTTTAATAAAACTATAAAATTCATGAAACAGTGTTTGAAAACCTCAAATATTAAAGATAAAATATGTGCAATTTAATAACAACATAATTTTCATAAAATCGCTGCAAAGAAATAAAGATGAATAATTTTTGTTGAAAACATAAACATGAATAACAGAACTTGCCACCAAAATTCGTAACCAACGTGGTCATATTATGTACGGAGGAACTCAACGTATATAGCAAAGAAACATGGTCATACTATATACCGAGCAAGCTCAATATGCATAGCAGAGCAAGTGTGGTTATACTACTCATCGAGTAATCTCAAGGTAAATAGTAAAGAAACACAGTCATACGTGCACGCAGAATAGCCCCTGAAAGGCAAAACACTCTTACACACGGCCCAAAACCTATGTATGCGCCGAAGTGGATCCCAAAGACCTCATGTATATCATGATTACACAAGGAAAACATATTCACATAAGTGTAGTGAGAAATTACTATGGGTATAACTTTAGTGAAATAAAAATCAAATCTTGAAACATACTTGCCATTTGAACACTTAAAATCAAATCCAATCAATAGATGATCTCATAATAAACATAAAATATTTCAAACATATGAAATCAAACTTCTATTTAGAATCATGAAAATCTCATAAAAATTTTAGCATAATGAACAAAAACACAAAAACTTAACACTTGCTTAAAATCATACATAATAATGTTTTTCATAAAATTTCATAATACTAGTTAAATAGTAAATAATTTTATAAAATAAACCACTCATTAAACTTCTGGAGTGTGAAGTTTGGATCGTAATCTACTCTGACTTCGATTTTTCCTAGAGTATTAATTCAATTTAACATTTGAATAATAATTAAATTCAATCCTTAATTAATTTAATACTTTAAATAATTTACTTTAGTCTTAATTTCCTCTACTCCCACACTTGGAAAATTTCATAAAATAACCCAAAAACAAAAAAAAAAAAAAAAAAACTTTTCTATGACTAACCCATTTCTAAAAACTTATCTATTTCTGACCTTTTTGTCATGTGAAATACCAGATTTACCCCCTGCTTTTTAAAACCTCTAATTCAACCAACAACAATTCCTACAACGATGATCCTTTAATGATTCCTTCAGCGATTAGTGGTAGATGCATTCAATGCAATACCAACAGTCATCTAAAACATTTATTCTCAACTAATATTCTACCAAGAGCATTATCAATATTATCCAATATCATTTAAACTCTCCATCTTCTTTCATTCTTCCCTTAGAGTGTCAGGCCAACATTCTCACTGTCGATCACTTTCATCTTCCTCCAGTTCACTTCTTTTGGTATAGAGTTTGATCGTTCGTTAGAAATAACAAATGGAAAGAATGTAAGTGTTTACAAAGTATTCTTCTTCCAATATCGCTTTCATAAAGATAGGAGATCACTCAACTTTTTGTAAGTGATCGATTAATGTTATATACACTATTTTTTGTAATCATATAAACGATCGCTTGTTATGTGCTGGGTGATCTCTTATATCTTGTTGAACAATCTCTTATATATTTTTGGGCAATTACTTATTACTTGCTCGACGATCACTTATTAGTTACTAGGCGATCATTGATGACTTGTTGGGTGATCACTTATTTTAATAATAATTTGAATCCAATTGTCAATTTTCTTATTATAAATCAATGACTCTACTTTGCATCTTTGTAAGATTTTATGGGGAACGGGACCAATTTGAGAGTAATTACGTCGGAGGTCATATGATCCAAAATGACATAACATGTAATGAATTATTGGGTCTTCTACACCAATGACTGAATATCGTCCGGAATAGGTTTGATATACACATCAAATGTTGTTATAACTTATTGGTCGCGACATTAGAGGATTTAATGATCGTGTTCCCTCTTTAACATTTGAGGCCTCTTCATCTGTAGGATCCTTATGCTGAAAAGCATCGAATGGGCCACTTCATGGACAATTGCCTCAACTAAACCCGTCCCAATATCATTATTCACTCTTGAGTATCAGTCTGCTCATAATTGGTTTCATTAGCATCACCAACGAGAAGATTCATTATTAGGACTGTTGTGGTTGATGCCCTAAATCCCATAAGATTTTATAGTTTGTAATTTTAATGTACACACATCTTATTTATTTAATAAAATATATGATGTTTTATTTCAATTTTAGTTGCATTAACTACAAACCAATAAACTAAGATCCAAGGTTATCTTATAGCTTATATATGGGTGGATCATGTTTAAGTGATAAACTAAATGGTCTGTAGTAGTTGGATAAGGCGGATACTTATCCTGATGACACTATGAGTATGACTTGGTTTATAGATGTTACAATCGATGTAAAGTGCTACAAATGATCTAATCCTGGTCATTCATGTGGAAACATGTGAGCGGGGATATTCTATACAAAAGAGCTTGTATAAAACCAAACCACAAAATGTTTAGTCTCATTATATAGCACTGTTCATAATAGAGACTTTCATCTCACTAAGATGACCATAGGTAACATGATCTGAATCCTGAGTGAGTTGTGAACTCTTACTATGAAGGTGGTCCTTTGATTTGTATGGGTGAGAGTGACCAGATCACCAACTCAATTAGCTTACAATTTTAGGGATTCGTCTGAATGAGGAGCTGGGAATACAGCTACACAAGAAGGAATTCACTCCTTCCCCAACGTCAGGGTAAGTAGATAAATTGCCCCCTTAAGGGTTGATTCCAAGGCTTGAACAATGTGACGTCACACCCTTTCCTGGTCCGAGAGAGGTTTAGTCATAGTTGGACTATGATTTATTGTTCATTAGAGAGATGAGTGGTACTTAAGGAGATAGATATAACTACAAGGGTAAAACGATAATTTTGGCCTAGTTGTACTTATGAGCAATTTGTGAATGGTCATCGTGCTGTTGATTGATTACATCCAATGGATACAAAAAAATATATGTAGTACGAAGAGTGCAGTTATCGGTCTTTAGTGGAGTGCCCGACAGTTAACGAATGGTAAATAATTTGGAGTTTAATTAATTATTCATGTACCATTGGAACTTGAAACTACAGGTCCATGAGATCCCCTCTGTAGCTCAACGGGAATTAATGAGAATCAATTTTTGGATTAATTTGGATTGTTCAAATTAATTGAGGTAATTAATTATATGTGATATAATTAATTTAATCTAATTATATATGATATAATTACTATAATGTATTTGATACATTATAATATAAAATTTATTTGAGAAGAAATAAATATTTGAATATGATTCAAATATTAATTATATGAATTTGATTCATATAATTAAATTTAATATAAATTAGATTTATATTAAATGTCATTGATGACAGAAGTAGAACTATAGGTTATATTGTAATAATTTTATCATAAATTAAAATTAATTTTTTTAATTTTTAATTATGATGAGGGAGGGAAATAGCTTCCCTCCCTATTTTTCTCTCAATCCGCGTACAAAGTGTGGGAGTGGTTTTGATGGTTGTTTGTTTTTTCTTCTTCTCTGATTTGATTAGAGAAACCAATTTAGAACACAAAGAAACACAGGAAGGTTCTGTATCTTCCTCCTCCTTTCTTGCATCTCCAATTCCTTCTCTTCCATAATAGCCAGAGCACACACTTCTGAATTCTCACCCATTGAATATTGAGGTTTTCATCGTGGCGGTATTCGTCGGTTCGAGGGATTCCATTGACAAACTGTCTTCAAAGGTAAGGGTTTTCAAACCCTTTTATACTTCCTTTTTTTTTTTTTTATGAGCATGCTATAATTTTCATACTAAATACATAATTTATGTCCTTCCACTTTAAAATTTAAATTCTGTAAAAATTGGAAAATTGTGACGTTAGGGCACGGCGTAACAACGCTCTGAGATGGAGAGGACGTGTGGTCCAACTCCGGCTCACGTGTGATTCGTAGTCTGTTGGTTCAATTCGGTTCATGGGATATCTTGTTCAAGGTTTTTAGGTTCATCTGGACCGGTTTGTGGTCTGGTTTGAGCGGTTCAAGGCCCGATTCACCTGTTTCGAACTAGATAGATTTTTTTGTAATAGTTAGATTTCAATTTCTTCTAGGTGTCCAATCCCGATCCATTAATTGCTTTTAAATTATGCATGTGATGTATGATATAATTTATTATTATTATATGCCATAATGTATGACATGTGGTATAAAATCCCACTATAGGTTATGCATTAAATTTCATGCATCATGTTATATTATAAATGTTATAATATATCTAGTTGCATGATTTATTTTATAGCAAGCTCATGCATCATATAATATAAATTTGTTATAATATATGGATTAATAATATATTTGTCACACCCCGCCCAAACCACCCTCTTAGCCTAGGAAAGGGCTTGACTGCAGTAGTTATCAACCCTTTGGTTGACACTTACTGCCTAATAACTCTTGTGGAAATAACTCTGATACCCATGAACAAATTCAACTTACAACTCATTAAGTAGGCCCATTTTATTACAACGATATAACGTTTATACAAATCCAAGACTCAACAACAAAGTTTACGACAACAACTGTAAAACCCTCCGGAAGTGTAACTGTGGCTTGTGGCAGACTTTAATCTTAGCAGCACCCTGGAACTCCTCACCTTTCACTACCTGGGAAGAAAAGAAAAACATTTGGAAAGCATGAGCTATAAAGCCCAGTGAGTGACCAGAAAACTGATTTTTATCAAAAGAACTACCCCACACTTAGGTACTTTTACTTAGATACCTTCTCAATTGTGTCCTTCAGTATCGAGCTACTCAGATAGCTTCTTAAATGTCCTTCGGTATCGAGTTTCAAGTAAAACTAGTCATACAATAACTTTCTTTAATAAAACTTAGAAAACATGTCTTTATCTGAAAGATCTTTCTTTAGCACATGATTTCTTAAAACATTTTAAATATTTTAGTCACTCACCTTAATCGTTTAGGAACCTTTCTCTCTAAAAGTTCCTTTGTCACCTCGGGCTCCCTTTTGAACCCTAAAATCCATATTCAATTTAAAGCTCAAATTACTCATAGTTATAAGCTTTATCTAGAGATACTTCCTTCTACACATATGCTCACCGTAAAATCTTAACTCAGAAATCCTCGTGGTTTGGCCGGAATCATCAAAAAATAAAGACTGGCCCAACTTAGCCGATAGCCAAACCCTTTTGTCTTTTTCTCAGCTTCTAATTGATTCCTTGAAGCTTTTTCTCCAGCAGCCCCACCATGAAAACTAGACTCTTTTAGCTTTCAGATGGCTTTGGAATCATTCCAAAGGCACGAGTAAATTGGGAGAACTTCTCGTCCCAAGTTGATGCTGCTTTCTAGGCTTCACTGTTCAATGCGTCTTCTTTGAAATTCCATGATCAACGCATGGAATTTGGTCTCAACGCAAGGTTTGCTCAACTTTCCCACTCTTTTTTAACGTATTTTGAGTTGTAATCTAAAAAATGAAGTCTCCTGGCCCTATTTATAGGCGTCCAACCATTCTCCAAATTTGACACCTCCTACTTGGCTGCATGTCCAAGTGTTTCCTCCTCACACTAACAACGCAATTCTTTGATCAACGCAATCTAAGTGTCTTTCTCCTATGTAGCCAACGCATGAGCTTCCAATCTGATGTAACCACCTCAAATTCTTAAGGCTTAAGGCTTCCTCCCAAGAAGACACATGGTTTGATGACGTTTTTTAGGTGATCTCATCCTTTATATGCGTCCAACTCTTAGATGTTCAATGCATAGTCCACTACTCAACACCTAGCAACCCAACTTAGCCATCGCAATCCAACTTAGCCATCCAAGAGCCATCCATCACCAACGCATAGGATGGTCGCTCATCCTCGACGTATGGCTTACTAGGTATCACCGCACGGCTTGCTCGGCATGGGCGTATGGCGTTTGGCATAGGGCAACTGTCCACCGACGCATGGGCGTGCTGCATAGGTGCTGACCATCACTCGACACATGGGCGTGCTGCATAGGTGTTTGGCCATCTCTTGCAAGCTTGCTCGACCGCATAGGCGTGCTTGGACGCATGGGCGTACTCGACCGCATGGGCACTTAACAAGGCGCTCGACACATGGCAAGGGTGTTCGATGCACGTCCGCTCGACGCATAGGCATGGCCGTTCGACAGGATGCTCGTTGCATAGGCTGGCCGCTCGACGCATGGGTAAGGCCGTTCGATGCATGGCCGCTCGGCACGGCAGCTTAGCATGCATCGCTTGGTAGTTTGGCCGAGACGCTTCGACACATGGCTGGGCATCTGGTCGAAGCTGCTCAATGCATGGCTGGGCATTTGGCAGCGCTTGGTCTGCTCGCCGCATGGGCTATGCGCTGTGCATGAGCGCTCGACGCATGCCACATGCCTTGCCCGTGTCCTCGCAAACCCTTGTGCCATCCAACCTTCGAACGCATCACTTCCATTTTCCTTCCTTCACCAACGCATACCACCGCATCCAATGCATCCAACGCATCCATCATCCAGTGCATCCAGCACATCTAACGCATCCAATGCATCCATCCAGCCTAATGCGTTGGTCTAACCTCCAAGGCATACGTCACTCCCACTTTAACTTCTCCCTTGGCCCAAATAATCTCTCCAAGATCTTATGGCCAACGCATGGCACTGCCTAGTCCAACACTTAGTCAATTTTTCATCAATTTAAGCTTAACTCAAACTACTCAAGGAAAATCTATTCAACACCTATAATTTTTCTTCACTTCAACATAGGATTTAACTTTTACTTAGTTAATTTCCTTAACCACCTGCTTAAGTAGGAATAATGGAAATCCGGGTTTCACAATATCCATGCATCATTTATATTATAAGTGTTATAATATATGGATAGATGTATGTATGGATGATTGTTATACTTTATTTCATTACTATATTATATAATTGTTATATACGTTAGTAATGAAATGAATTTGCATGAAGTATGACACTGACTTAGGTAACTTATAAATGTTATAATTTACTAAGTATGTCAATTACATGCAATGTATGATTTTAATGTATTTCATTTCTTTATAATTGTGATAATTAATTGAAGTTAGAAATTAAAATCAATAAATCAGAATTGCATGCAAAACTTAGGTTAAAATCATTTTTAATAAAATATGATTCATATAGACCTAAGATCACTTTTGTAGTGAGATCAGAATTTTAAGTTTAATCTTTCAACCGGTTTAATAGGATTAAATTGATTCTTAATTAAAAGATTAATATTGTAATAGATGTATCTATAAGGGACATTTTGTCTAAAGTAAAACTATAGGCTATATTGTAATAGTTTTATCATAAATTAAAATTATTATTTTTTTATAATTTTCAATTATGATGAGGGAGGGAAGTTTTTCCCTCAACCCACGTATAGAGTGTGGGAGTGGTTTTGATTGGTTGTTGGTTTTTCCTTCTTCTCTGATTTGATTAGAGAAACCAATTTAGTACACAGAGAAACACAGAAAGGTTATGTATCTTCCTCTTCCTTTCTTGCTTCTCAAATTTCCTCTCTTCCAAAATAAACAAAGCACACATACTCCCTTTGAATTCTTACCCATTGAATACTGAGATTTCCGTCATGGCAGTATTCATCGGTTCGAGGGATTCCATTGAAGAACGGTCTTCAAGGGTAAGGGTTCTTAAACCCTTTTATACTTTTTTTTTTATGAACATACTGTAATTTTTGTTCTAAATGCATAATTTTTTTCTTCCACTTTAAAATCTAAATTCTGTGAAAATTGAAAAATTGGGACGATCTGCTTCCACTTCAGGACCTTTAACCGGGTTCCTTCAATTAATATCAGAGCCATTGGTTTTTGTCCCAATTTTTCTTAATTTTTTAGAATATTTTTTACAGTAATGGTGGGATCTAACATTCTTAGTTCATATGATGAATTATGTGATGAATGTGGTTTACATTAATGGATATTTTGGGATTGGACAGTATAGATTTATTGTTTTTTTTTTTTTTACATTTTTTTTTGTAAGGGCCATGTTTTGGGGGGCATTATTTTGCGATCGAGTCTGTAATATTTATTGTTGAGTCGTTTGTGAAATTTCCAAGCGAATTCTAGAGAAAACAAGGCAAAATTTGGTGTTGTTACGAAAGAGTTCAAAGCAGCACAATGGGTGACTATACTGTAGTGTCCCAACGTTGTGCCCTAGGGTTGCGGCAGACGAAGAAAGTCTCCAAAGCTTCGTGACGCTAGGGCACGACATAGCGACGCTCCGAGATGGAGAGGACTTACGGTCCAACTCTGGTTCGTGCACGGTTCATGGTCTACTAGTTTGATTTGGTTTGTGGGTTCTCCGGTTCAAGGTTTTTAGGTATGGACCGATTCATGGTTTGGTTCGAGCAATTCAAGGCCCGATCCACCTGTTTCGAACTGGATGAATTTTTTTTGTAATAGTTAGATTTAAATTTATTTTAGGTGTCCAATCCCAGTCCGTTAATTGCTTTTAAATTATGCATGTGATGTATGATATAATTTATTATTATTATATGTCATAATATATGGCATGTGGTATAAAATCCCACCATAGGTTATGCATTTAATTTCATGCATCATGTTATATTATAAATGTTATAATATATCTAGTTGCATGATTTATTTTATAGTAAGCTCATGCATCATATAATATAAATTTGTTATAATATATGCATGCATGCATTCATAACATATTCATGCATCATTTATATTATAAGTGTTATAATATATGGTTGAATGTATGTATGGGTGATTGTTATAGTTTATTTCATTACCATATTATATAATTGTTATATATGTTAGTAATGAAATGAATATGCATGAAGTATGACAGTATCTTAGGTAACTTATAAATGTTATAATTTACTAAGTAGGTCGATTGCATGCAATGTATGATTTTAATGTGCTTCATTTCTTTATAATTGTTATAACTAATTGAAATTAGAAATTAAAATCAATAAATCAGAATTGCATGCAAACCTTAGGTTAAAATTATATTTTAAAATTGTTTTAAAATATGATTCATATAGACTTAATATCACTTTTCTAGTGAGATTAGAATTTTAAGTTTAATCTTTTAATCGGTTTAATAGGATTAAATTGATTCTTAATTAAAAGATTAATATTGTAACAAATCTATCTATAAAGGACCTTTTATCTAAGGCTAGATCTGTCTAGGCTAACACCTCTATCTGGGAACTTACCTAGAACGATGAAATAAATAGATTTGTTACAAGCATGCAATGTTTGATTAAAGTTTGTTAAAGTGTTTAATAAACCTTAATCAAAATTGTTTAACTATCCAAAGCAAATTTTGTTTTTGGGCAAATTAAACAATCATATAGTTAAAATCAGTAGTCGGATTGTCTTAAGTTAATTAACTCTAGGTAAAACACTTAGTGAGAGTAAAATGGGGTATATGATATTTCATTTTTCCTCTTCACGTTTCTCCCTAAAAGTTCATATCGTGAGATCTATACTCGGCCTCGAGGCACCTTGAGTGTCCCTCTATGGATGGTGTTTGTATAGGTCAATATCACGGTGAATAGAGAAAGTGTATATAGTAAGTGGGAGCGGGACGTGTGATAACCTATCCCTTGGTCTCTCTCATTAGTTTGAAGTAAAGTTTCATACATCGCTTTGTTACACCTCGAGTGTCCCCCTACGGATGGAATTTTTGCATGACACTTTATTTAAACTCCAGAAATGAATAGGGTTGCTTTGGTTTCCTACGGTTGGCTCATTGGGGCGAAACTTTAGGATCTAAAATGAGGGGTTACACTTACAAGAAATGTTAAGCAAGTTTAACAATTTCTGGACAGAATAATGGTGATTGATAGTTACAGTAACAAGGAGTTATTGTTCACATTGTCTCATTCTAGTGAAGGGGCATCTGATCACCTTACGGTGGCTCTTGTCCTGCCTCATTGAAACATCATGGCAAAATAGATGTCACTTAGGGTACATTAGATTATTTTTATAAAATTGATTGATTTTTCTATGTGATTTAATGTAAAAAGACTAATATAAATAATTTGTATGGTTTCAGCATGAAGGAAATCGGAAATGATGATTTCCATGAGCAGGGGAACAAGACTATTCCAAATTACAATCATGAATGAACATATATTTACAGTCGAATACAAACGGTTATGCGATTATACAGAGAAATTACAACATGAACAACAAATGAACAAGGGAGACAAACTCTACGAATAATAGCAGATGTGTCTCCACGCTCCTATGCGCACTCTGATTGCTCAAACAATCAGCAACCACGAACGCTCAATCTACACGACTGCAACACCGCACGAACACAGCATGAACATTTCGCGCTCGTCTTCAACGATCTCCTCGATCACGAACTCCTACGCAACACGAACGACCTCCACAGCACCACGAACGGCCTCTAGAAAACCTCGATGGTGTCGAGTTGAGTCTGACACCAACAAGGCGACCTTGGTATTCTCGGTGTGGGAATCTAGAGGGTGGGCTCTATTTGAACTTGGTATGAGGCAGGTGAACGAAGGAAACAACGATCGCGTACACGACTAGGCAAATGGGAGATGGCTGAGACCTATCGTATAGGTCGATGCCCAATCATTTAGATAAAGCTATGCTGTAATGACCCGACCCCCTAGGACTTAAGTTAAGCCATTACTAAAATACATGCATGCATGGAACTTAAAACGACAATCTTTTATGATGAAATAAATGCTAAATAGATAAGGGGAGTTCAAAAGTCCTTTATTAAATGCAAATATTAAAAAAAATAATAGGGTACCCCTAAATCATAAAAGTTAAAAAATAAGTATGAAAAAAAATTCTTAATAATAAGTTTCAAACATCAAAACTGAAAATTTAGCGAAAACATGAAGGAAATCTAAGTCTTATGAGCGGAAGCATAAAAACTAGTCCCAACGGCTCGATCACGGATTTCGCTTGTCATTCACCGACACATTTCTACTCTTACCAGAAACAACAACATGAAAAAGAATGAGTATAAAATACTCAGTAAGTAACCCCACTACTGGGGTCAGGCTAGGCATCTATGTCCTCTAGATACCTACCTCTGGTGAAACATATAAACTGCTCTAGTCCTCATGGGACACATATACACATGAAACAAAAAGGAGACTGAGTTCTATCCTACTGTAGTTAAGTATGCCCACTACCTTTGGTGAATCCCAAAGGAAACAAAATCTGGTGAATCCCGAAGGAAACAAAATCTGGTGAATCCCGAAGGAGACACAAACTGGTGAATCCCGAAGGAAACATAAACTGGTGAATCTCGAAGGAAACACAAATTGGTGAATCCCGAAGGAAACTAAAACTAGTGAATCCCGGAAGAAATACAAACTGGTGAATCCCGAAGGAAACACAAACTGGTGAATCCCGAAGGAAACAAAAACAGGTGAATCCTGAAGGAATCACAAACTGGTGAATCCCGAAGGAAACACAAACTGGTGAATCCCAAAGGAAACACAAAATCTAATGGGCATCTAACTAATTAGTAAGGACACTTGCACAGTCTCAACATCATAATTATCACTATATTAATCTATGAAATACATATATACCTCAACATCATGGCTCTACAACATACACATATACCTCAACATCATCAGATCAAATACAACCATATGGAATCACATACCATCTCATGCTAGCATTCAAGTGTCTATGTGCACAAATAAATCTTTCAGACCCTCAAGCAAAAACATACATCGGTTATACTAAACTATCAGTTCATCATGCTGTCATTCTACCATAACATTCATCCATCATGCTAGCATACATCCAGTGCCTCACCCGTGGGTAGTTCCAATAGTAAGATTACTTACCTCAAATTTGGTCCCAAATTAATCCAAGTAATTAACCTTCTTACAACTCTTGGAAGACTTTGAATCCACTCTATAACATACATTACAAATATTAATTTAGCACCCCTAGTCCAAAAATAATAAATCGAAAGTTTTAAACTCATCTTTGGGGTCTAAATCCAATTAATCAAATTAAATCAAATATCCCTAAATTTAACTTACCGAAGTCGCGACTTGGTTCGAGATCAGTTCCAAAGTTCTATTTATTTGTCCAAACTGAACCTAAATCAAAACCAAAGTATAATAACTAAATTTTCAACGATTACCCTTAATAAAAAAGGTAACCAAACCAACTACTCACCCAAAACTTACCAAAATTGATGGAACTCATAATCTTGTCGGTAGCACTCAAAAGACTTTAAAATCCCTCCAAACTTTGTATCTAAAATCCAAAATCACAATTAATCCAGTAATTAGGCCCATAATTGGTTGGTTATAACAACAAATCCTCAAATTCCCAACAAAACTCACCCAAACTAGTAGATCCAGCGAGTGGCGATGACATCCTACTTGATGGTGGTGTCGAAGTGGAGTTGCACAACCTAGGCAGCAGCGACTCGCAACCAGAGGTGGCAAGCTATAGATTCGTGGGTCAGAGAGAGAGAGAGGTGGACGTTTGAAGCTCGTCATCGAGCGGCGCGCCACTAGTGAAAGTCGGATCCAGCCGACTGAGGGAGGGGTAATGCTGGGTCGCGAATGGCGAGGCGACGCTTCAGATCTAGGTTTTCCGGCAGAGTCGACACAGAGGACGAGGGCAAGCGGCTGGATCTGCGATTAAGACAGCTAGAACGTGCGTCTTAGATCTGTAACTCGGCGTCGACTTCAGTGGCTGGAAGGAAGCATCGGTGCGACGAGCAATGCGAAGGAGGGCGATCGACGCGGAGGCTGGGTCGGCTGTGGACAACGCGGAGAAGAAAAGTTGGGTGGGTCACCTTTGCGTGAGAAGAAGAATGGGAAGGGAAAAGAAAAGAAAAAATAATAAATAAAATAAATAAAATATTTTATTTTATTTTACTTTATTATATCTTATTTTACCTTATTTTATTCTCTTTCTTCCACTTTTTAAATCCCTTGTTCCTTTAAAAAAATTTTCAATTAAAAAAAGAATTTAACCAACCCCCTCCCAAAATAAAATTAATTCCTGACCATCAAGTTTTAAATTAAATTTGTGTGACATAAAAAAGTTAAATTCCACATTTCCCTCTAATTAAAAATTAAGACGAATCACCTCTTTCTTTGCGATCAAATCACAATAATTACACTTAAATTTCCAAAATTCAAAAAATTCCCTTTAATACTAAGAAAATACTGAATTACATTAATAAGGAAATTCGTGGTGTTACATTCTTCCCTCCTTAAAAGAACTTTCATCCTCGAAAGTTCATTCTTTAAAAAGTTTCTGAGGACTGCGCCCTCACTGCACATATCCTGCTCAATTTCCCAATGTAAAAGCCTTCTCGAATTTGGTTGATTTGAACCACAAAACCCTTCCATGAGTGTTATTTCTTCTATTGTGTAACTTTTTCACCTCTCTGAGCGAAAAATCTGCCTAAGGCCTCTCTTCTATAACTCAGTTGTCATTCAACTGTTAAAGGCTTCAAAATCCACTATATGGGACGGATCTATTACATACTTTTCTCAGCAATTGAAAATATGGAAGATATCCATGGATGAAGAGCCAGAGTTGGATAGGTAATGCCAATCGGTAGCTATGGGCCAATTGGCTCCAAGTCATTCGAAAGGTCTAAATGAATCTTGGACTCACTTCCCTTTCCTTACTGAACTTCAGAATACCTTTCATAGGTGCACCCTTAAGAACACTTTATAACCAATCTCAAGTTCCAGTCCTTACGTCTCACATTCGACATAGTTTTCTGTCTTACTCTTGAGCTGTTTGTCACACAGAGCTCTGATTTTCTGTATTGCCACTCATTTGTGGTCTGCACTAGCTCAAGGACCTAGCAACTTTCTCTCACCCAACCTCCCCTACATACTGGAGCACTTGCCACTCTTTCCATATAAGGCCTCAAATGGCAATGTTTGTCAAATGGCAAGTCTGATAGCTAATTATTATATTCAAATTCCATCAAATGCAGGTGAGAGTCCCAACTCCCTGAAACTCTTTAGTGCACAAGCGCACAACATATCTTCCATTATCTGGTTAAGACGTTCTATTATGACCATCAGTCTTATGATGTGAAAAATTGTACCAAAATCCAATCGGAGTACCCAAATGCCAATTGGAGACTCTTAAAAAAAACTAGATGTAAAACGAGGGTCATTCGTCTTGACATAGCTTGAAAACTATACCCAAAGAGGTGTAACACCCCTTCCCATAAAATAACTATGTGGAAACTTAAGATGTTGAAATCGAGCACACTTCTAACACGTCCGAGCTGAAACTGTGAAAATGAGTCTCATTGAAGTTAAGAAAGTTTATATAACTAAAACATATATCTGAGCTACCATGGTCACAAGGAAAAACTTCATATGTGCAGTGAAGAAACTGGTCATACTATATAATGCATCATCTGAAGATACGTACCAAGAACAAATCTAGTCAACTTGAAAACTGGCTTCTACTCTAGAAGCGCCAACTGTAATGTCTTTTCCTAGGGTTCTACATGTCTGAGAATAACTCTGTTTAATATTAAGTCGTCACATTCATGAGAAAACTTTATTCATGAGAGGTTCTATTTGCTATCATGGGCTATATAAAACTTGTTCGGAGCCAAGTATCCTCATATGTATTCCTTTAGAGCTTTGAAACACAATCACATAACGATACTTAGACCAATGCTACGAACAGAGTCCATAATTCCCCCCCGCCCCCCCACCCCCCCCCCCCCCCCCAAAAAAAAAAATGAGGTTTTGATATCCCTGGATGCTAAAGCATAAGTCGATTGATAACATATTTCATAACCTCGTAATAACCGTAATTGATGCCTAGAGTTTGCTTTTTCGATGAAACCTCCTTGATTCATAAGTCCTAGCTTGAATTGCTCGTACTCCTAAGAGCTAGTTAACTCATTGCCCATGCAAGAGAAAATATACTATCCTGTAATGCTCCAAACCCACCTTTAGCAACTTCTTGTTATCAATTTAACTTTATTACCAAGTCTAGCCCTTATGCCAATGGTTATATTGGAAGATCCAACTTACTTACTTTTGTGCGTATACCACTTTTGTCTACCTCGAGCTAGATTATTTTCCTTTTTCAATCAACTTGATGGTCTTTTTAGTTCATGTTTCCAACTAGCACACAAACTCAAAATCCCTTATATCTTACTAATGCCCTCAACGATTTACCTCTTAACTAATGAAGCCTCAATATACCATGTCAATAGTCCTCGATCATCTACTGCTACTAGTAACTCTATTTTAGCTTATCCCTTCTCGACCTTCTATTTCAGCAACAGATTCTTGTGTTAAAACAAAGTTCCATACCAATCACCTACATAAGCTATCTTTCCATCAAACACATATTGTCTTAAAGTTTCACATGATAATGAGGATTTCTTCTTTTACACTTGAACAAATACCTTGAAACCTCTCGTATCAAACCTTCAAACCATACTTAACTAGTAGTTTTGAACACGTTAAATTTCCTTCTCTTTCCAAAAGAGTAAACTTCCTTGGATACTTTTTCTCTCAATCACACTTATCTCTGATAAAGCCACTAAATTTAAGACACCTCCCCCCTTTTTTCTCTTTTTCTCTTTTTTTTTTTTTTTTTTGTTTTTGTTTTTTTTTTCCACTTTCCAAGTGGAATACAGTTTCTTTACTAAATTATATTTTTCTTAACTCCTCCATAAGTCTTCATCTCTCTCACTAAGAATTTCCATCTTGTAGAATTCTCCCTTGCCAATTTGCATACTTTTAAACTCCAAAAGACTTTTGTTTCTTCAAATTTGTGTAACTTGGATCTCCTCATCACAATAAGGTGCAGGGTTTAGTCTGGGTATACTAAAATAATCCTTCAACCTAAGCAAATAACACCTTGCTTTAACCCGTTTAAGTCTAAGGTCATGTCCAACTATTTTAGCTTCCTTTAGTGACATCTACTTCGCTAGATATTCCAAAAGAATCCTTCATATCATTACACATACTTTACCTAGTCCATCAAGTCGTAGTATTACCCAAATGATTATGACTTATGAATCCTTTCTAAAATTCTTCTCGAAATGTTGGGTTTTTAATACCTCAAAATCTTCAATAAATTTATAGACTCCTTTTCTTTTCCTCCTTATCTTATTATATCAATACCGATTATATCATATAATAATCAAAATACTATTGTCAATTTGAACATTTCAAATCAACACCAAGACTGATCTCTCAATAGAATCCAAGCTACCAAAAGGGACCTCATGGACCTGTAGCTCCGAAGCTCCAACGGTACAATGAATACTGACTAAACTCTTTAAGTCATGGGATCCATCATTCATTAACTGTCAGGCACTCCAGTAAAGACTGACAGCTGAACGTCTCCTTACTACAGATATATTTGTGTCCATCTTATAAAAATCAACAGTGCGAAACTCTTCCACAGATTTGCTCGTAAGTAAGCTGGCCAATAATCGCTTATGTCTTGTAGTTACATCTGTCTCTTAAGTACCACAGATCCTCTAATGAAATAAAGTCATAGTCTACTATGACTGAGTCTTCTCTGTCAAAAAAGAGATGACTGTGGCACTATGATTTCAAGCCCCGGAATCAGCCCTTAAGGGAAACAATTCTCTCTACTTATCCCTGCTTCGGGAAAGGAGGTGAATGTCATCTTGTGGATTGAGTTCTCAACTCCCAGATTAAACAAGTCCACAAAAAGGTAGGCATGTTGAGTTTGCAATCTGGCCACTCTCACCATGTTAATCAAAGGATCGCCCATTCAAAGCAAAGTTTCAAACCAAATACTTAGGATTGAGGTCGTGTCACCTATGGTCATTTAGGTGAGATCAGAATCTATATTGTTATATATAGTTGTGTTATATAGCAGAAGTCTAGTCATCCTGTGGTACCAGGTCTATTACAAACTCTTTGTATTAGGGAACCACGCCGCGCACGTCTCCACATGAATGGTTATGGATTACCATCTGTAGTAGTGTTTACAAACACTTGCAAACCCTCTATGAG
>NC_052360.1:66796622-66839932 GCF_009727055.1 Benincasa hispida | reverse complement strand
ACTTATTCATAAAACAATTTTTAAAACCTTATACTTGAAGTACTAGCTTGGTGTATTTATACTACCACCGATTGCACTATCCAACACAAAAACATAACACTAGTCCCTTGATTCACATTCTTTGTCTCGACAATTTTATTCATTGGCCTTAACATTTAAATACCTTCAATCCCTAAAATTGTCAATAACTCTACATAGTTTTCATCAATCTTTAGCATCTCTTAACTGAAGGCATATATTTGTTCGTTCCTAACATAATTTTCCATGAGATTAAACTAGTACAAGTGACCTTCATAATTTACTCTATTTTACTCTTCTCCTTTTGTAGTGTCCGTACCTGATAATCCTCTTATAAATAACTTCTAAACGAGTCACTGACTAGCATTAAGAACATAACTGGTGCATTTAAGCTAAACAAATATTTTAATGCCACACTATCATAAAGCCTTGTAATTGATAAGAGCACCTGGCGATGAACGAGGAATCCCGTTCAAGGGCACAGGACAATCTAGACTTTACATAGTAAGTTCAGTCTAACAGAACCTCTACAAAGTGGGTCGTATCTGTAGTGTCACGAAGATCAGGTATCCCACCTTAATCCTTATACTACAGACCGATTTAACTTATCACTTAAGGCATTATCCACTTGTATATCACATATACATGCTTAAGTTTACATAAGATAACCAAGGAGCTTTGTTTATTGGATATGAGTAAATGCCATAATTAAATAACATTTATTTTATTCATTGAATAATATGTATCTTTATAAAACAACGAGACTCTGGGAGAATTAGGGCACTAATCCCAACAATCTCTCACTTGTCCTAATGACTCAGGAGACTAATGTACAATACAATATAAAAATGCACAATATACAATAAACTAGGGCATACCCTTGTATTTTCTCCCACTTGCCCTAGACAAGATGTCGTATGTCCCGCACACCCAGACTTTCTAGGTGACCCTCTAACACTTTAGCCGTGAGGGCCTTTGTAAAGGGATTAACAACGTTGTATCCCATAAGGATTAGATCCTTAGCTCCAAACACAAGTATGTAGACCCTCGTTCTCCGAAGATACTTGAGGATCGTCTTGACCCATTCATCTTTGTCAACATCCTTCATTACTTTCTTAAAAGACAACAGATCCTCGACCCCATCATTCATAATGACGTTTTGGGCTTCAGTCAAACCCATGTAGCGATTCGGTGGGTTCATAACCCTCCCACTAAGTCGAGGCAGTCTCAACTCTTGAGCTGGAAGACTAGATGTCCCAACCTCAACAAATCTTGTTGATCTATCGGTTTGTTCAACAACTCTTGTTGAACCCTCAGTAGTCTTAGTCTCACTTGAGATCTCACGTAAAATGAGCTTACTTCGTGGCTTATGATCCCTCCTGTGGTCTTCTTCCAAGAAGATAGCATTAGTGGAAACAAACACTTTGTTCTCACTTGGATCATAAAAGTATCCTCCTCTCGTTTCCTTGGAGTAGCCCATAAAGAGGCAAACCTTCGAACGCAGTTCCAACTTCTTTGGGTTAGTCGTTAGCACATGTACCGGACAGCCCCAAATCTTGAAGTGCGTAAACTACCTTTACGACCTCTCCATAACTCAAAAGATGTTTTAAAAACACTTTTCGAGGGAACGTTGTTCAAGATATAACATGCAGTCAGCACTACATAACCCCAAAACGAATCTGAAAGATGAGCATAACTCATCATAGACTGAATCATGTCTAACAAGGTCCTATTTCTCATTTCAGATACACCATTCTACTAAGGTGTACCTGAGGCCGAGAGTTGGGACGCAATCCCATGTTCTATCATATAGTTATAGAATTGGAGGTCCATATACTCTCCACCACGATCAGATCGTAGTGTTTTTATCTTCTTACCTAACAAGTTTTCAACTTCAGGCTTATACTCCTTGAACTTGTCAAGGGCTTCAGACTTATGTTGCATTAGGAAGAGATACCCAAACCTTGAATAATCATCTATGAAAGAGATGAAGTATTTATACCCACCTCAAGCTCTAACATTCATCGGACCACAGAGGTCTGAATGTAAAAGCTCTAAGGCTTCACTGGTTCTGTAATCTTTTCCAGTAAAAGGTCGTTTGGCCATCTTGCCTTCGAGGCATGATTCACATACCGGCAAAGGATTTTCTTCTAAACTCTTTAGAAGTCCACTTTTCACCAACTTCTCAATTCTATTGAGGTTGATGTGACCTAACCTTAGATGCCAAAGATGGATGTTTTCTTTTAGAGAAACCTTTGGTCTTTTAGCTGTTGTTGCCATACTGAACATTTCAGTGTTAAACAAGGCTTTTATGACTAACGACCTTAGTACATATAAGTTATTTTTCATTGAACCATAACTAATCTCCATTCTATTCTTGAAAATAAACACTTTATTCTCATAAAAAGAGACGGTATAGCCTTGTTCAATGAGACAAGAAACCAGATTAAGTTCCTCTTAATATGAGGAACTACAAAAACATTATCCAGTAATAGATAACGTTTCTTGTCAACAAATAACTTCAGCCTACCTACAGCAACAGCTGAAACAACCTCACTAGTACCAACTCTAAGAGTCATCTCTCCCTATGGCAACGTTTTCCAGGAACTGAATCCTTAGTAAGAGGAACTAACATGATTGGTAGCACCTGAATCAAGGATCCAGGCAGAATCATCATTCTCTACCAGACATGTCTCCAAGACCAATAAATCATATTTACTATCTTGTCTCCTCTTCTGGAGAGTAGTGGGATAGAGGTCGTTTGCCATAAAATTCGTTTCATACAATTCTTTCCACTATAAGTAATCAGTCATTTTTAAAAGCTTTAAACGGAAATACTAACGAGTTGCTGAAAAGAAAAATACATTGACATACGTTAGGTTCTAAGCAAATACCCGTTGTAAAACAAAACAACATCCAATAAGGTTTTAGCAAAACTAACATGAACCCCGTGTGACATCTAGTTTCGCAATGACGCTTCAAAGGTTTAGGACAAAAGCCGCCTAAGGGAGGTCAGTTATCCTTCCTCTGAATTGAGAAGATCTTAACCAGTCATTAATACCAGAACAACTCTTGCTCCTATAACGACTAGCCATCATTGATTTAGCCAAGAGATCATTAACTTACTTAACAATCTCCCGTAACTGTGACCCGCCATTTTAAGCCCTAAAGGTCCGTCCCAAAAGGCCAATCCGAACAATCCGAAGGGAAAAAATCCGATTGGGGAAAAACCTAAAGCGCCCTATCCATTTCTGGAGTTCACCTTGATATTGACCAATTGCACAAAACTCATCTTAAGGGGGCCGCTTCCAGGGCGACACGAGGGTGTACAGAATGATCTCACGGTGTGAACCAATGATAGAAACCATAGGACGTGTTGACACACACCCTTCACCCACTTACTATAAATACTTTCTCCATCCACCTTAATATTGACTCATGAAAACACCATCCAAAGGGGTATGCATCCTGGGCATCTCGAGGCCAAGCATGAATCTCCCACAGTGTGAACAAACAAGGAGAAACGTGAGTGGAATCATAGACATATCTGATATGCCTCCTCTTCCCACTGAGTATTTTATAACCTAGGGTTTAACTTGCTTAGAAAAAACACGGCTAAGGATTTTAACTAAGTGAATTTTAGGTTTTCCCAAGAGTAAATTTTACCTTTGATAGTTGAACAACTTTTGATCATCATCCATTAAACTCTTTAACAGAATCTTTGACCGAATCGTTGCATGCTTGTTGAAAATCTATTTAATTCACCATTCCAGGTAGGTTCCAAGGTAGGGGTGTTACATTTCCGTCAACTTAAAAACCCCAGCCTAGCCAGAACCCGCCTTAGACAAAAGGTCCCTTATAGATAGGTTTACAACAAATTTAATCTTTTATTCCAACCAATTTAATCCTATTAAACCGATTTTAAAAAATTAATCTAGGTTACTAAACTCTTTAGAACCACTTGAACTTAGGTCTATCTCAATCCAATTTTAAAACCCTTTTAAAAACTTGAGTTCACCCTAAGTTCGCATGCAACTCTGAATTATTGATTTTAGGTCTAATTTCCTTTATAAGACTTATAAACGGAAACAACCACCACAATGTGAAGCTAACACATGTAAGCATTCATAACGATTATAAACGGCCTAAGTGTCGTGCTCAATGCATTGTCCATTCATTGCTACTTCTTTTATATAACACTTATACAAAACGGCAATGAAACAAGCAAAACATGCTTCCATTCACCCTTAGACTATAACATTTATAATAAAAGGATGATGCATAATAATGCTCACTGCATGCAAAATATAACTCTTATATTTCATGATGCATGCACTTGCTTTCAAGTAATTTCTTCATGCAATATTATAGCATTTATAATACATAATGCATGAGTATTGCACAACCTAAGGTGGATTTTTAACTATATGACAAACACTTTGACATATAAGTACCATACATCACATGTATAAGCAATAAGAGTTGATGAACCAGGTAAAATTGCCTTAAAACACAAAAGAAAAGCTAACTATTACAAAGACAAGGAGTCTCCGGTTCAAACAGTCGAACCGGGTCTTGAACCGCTCAGCAAAGCATCGCTTCTCCTACCATCATGTACTAAGCACCCCGCAATCGTCTACACGACAAAACAAACTCTTCGTTCTATTGCTTACCAGTGCTCCCAGAGTTAAACGATCGTTTAGCTTTACTATACGATCGTCTAGAAAAATCCAAACGATCGTTGAGCTAATGTTATTATCTACTACTGTATTGTACCTTACTAACAGAAGCCGAAGTACGCGACGACGTTACGCGCCCGCTCTCGGACGCTGTCTTCCGCAATTCAATTACTTAAGCCTAATACGGAGTAGCCGCAATAGCATCCATCGTCCTTAAGCGGTCGTAAGCTAGCATCTCCGTATACGCTACCCTATGTGATCGCATAGGTAGTAACTAAGCGATGAAGTTTGCTAACTACACGATCGTCTAGCACGCGCCTTCTACTAAATGACGAGCATCGCATGCTCCCACTACGATCGTCTACCTCCAGCGCCTACGCGATATAGTAAACGACTTACCCCATCACTTAGCATTAGCTAAACGTTCAATTAAAAAATACTACACGATCGTCTAGAATAAAAAATCTAAACGATTGCTTAGTAAAATCCCTACGTTCGTTTACCTGGGGCTACACGATTCTACCAACGTTTGATCTTCTTCTTTATTGAAAATTGCATCGCCATGCACCGAAGCTTCATCATGAACGACTCGACGAACTCGAACTTTTTGAATTAAAGACTCGATTGCAAAGTTAATTTCGCCCAAAAACATAGGAGCCCTTACAATTAACACTTTTTAATACCAAAAGCTTTAACAAAAAGGAAATTTAAACCCGAAACGTTCATCACATTCATCCACAAATGCAGAAAACAGTTAACCACAAATGCAGAAATCCACTGCGACTGAAAAATGCATTTAATTCAGATCTGTAATTTGGAATATCAGAGAACCTAGTTTTGATACCAATTGAAGGAAATCGGAAGCGATGATTTCCATGAGCAGTGGAACAAGACTTCCAAATTACAATCATGAATGAACATATATTTATAGTCGAATACAAACGGTTATTCGATTATACACAAAAATTACAGCATGAACAACAAATGAACAAGGGAGATAAATTCTACGAATAATAGCAGATGTGTCTCCACGCTCCTATGCACACTCTGATCGCTCGAATAATTAGCAACCACGAATGTCGGATCTACACGACCGCAACACCACATGAACACAACACGAACACTTTGCGCTCGTCTTCAATGATCTCCTTGGTCACAAACTCCTCCGCAACACGAACGGCCTCCACAACACCACGAACGGCCTCCAGAAAACCTCGATGGTGTCAAATTGAGTCTGACACCACCAATAAGGCGACCTTGGTATTCTAGTGTTAGAATCCAGAGGGTGGGCTCTATTCGAACTTAGTATGAGGCAGACGAACGGAGGAAACAACGATCGCGTACATGACTGGGCAAGTGGGAGACGGCTGAGATATATCGTATAGATCGATGCCCAATCGCTTAGATAAAGCTATACGATCGTCTAGCAAAAGCTATGTGATCGTTTAGCTCTATCGTTTAGCTCGGTCTGTCGCCTAGAGACTCTACACAATCGTTTACCTTGGGCCAATGATCGTCTAGCAAAGCTATGCGATCATTTAGTAAATACTGCACGATTGTTTAGCTCACCCAGCCGTCGTTTAGTAAATCTGAATTTACTTGACGACTTCATCAGTTTTTTGTGGTGAGAAATCTAAAAAATCTTTTCAAACTTTTGTAAAAACTTCTCTTCAAAATAAGAAACCACTTTCCTTTTAAACTCACAGTTACCAAGATCCAATAACTACCCACTACTTTGGTTATTTAAAAGAAAAAGTATTAATTATCTAATAATTAATATTATTATAAACATAAATGATAACCAACTTATCATACTATATTTATAACCTATAGTTTTAATATTTCATCTCATGAAACATATAAACCATAGTTCTTTTTCTATTCCATGGTACTTAATGTAAATCTCATTTACATCAATCCTCTACTAGATGTATCTTATACATCATATCGATTATATCATCGATAATCAAAATACCTATTGTCAATTTGAACATTTCAAATCAACACCAAGAATTGATCCTCAACAAAATCCAAGCTACCACGGGGACCTCATGGACCTGTAGCTCCAAAGCTCCAACGGTACATGAATAATTGACTAAACTCTTTAGTCACGGGATCCACCATCCGTTAACTGCCAGGCACTCGACTAAAGACCGAAAGCTGAACTCTCCTTACTATAAATATATTATGTGTCCATCTTAACCAATCAGCAGTGCGACAACCCATCACAGATCGTTCGTAAGTACAGCTAGGCCAATAACCATTATGCCCCTGTAGTTACATCTGTCTCCTTAAGTACCATTGATCCCTCTAATGAACATAAATCATAGTCCTACTATGATTTAGTCTTCTCTTCCAAAGAGAAGTTGTGGCCATTATGTTCAAGCCCCGGAATCAGCCCAATCTCTCTACTTATCCCTGCTTCGGGAAAAGAGTGAATTCCATCTTATGGATTGAGTTCCCAGCTCCCAGATCAGACAAGTCCCCAAAAAGTTAGGCATGTTGAGTTGGCAATCTGGCCACTCTCACCTATACTAATCAAAGGACCGCCTTTAAAGGCAGGAGTTCCCAAAACACTCAGGATTAAGGTCATATCACCTATGGTCATTTAGGTGAGATGCAAGTCTCTAGTATCAATGGCGTTATATACAGAGTCTAGTCATCTCGTGGTTTAGGTCTTATACAAATTCTTTGTATAGGACACCCTCGCTCCACATCTCCACATGAATGGTCAGGATCTACCATCTGTAGTAGTTTACAACACTTGCAAACCTCTACAAAGCAGGCCGTATCCGTAGTGTCACCAAGATCAGGTATCCCACCTTAATCCTTATACTACAGACCAATTCAGGTTATCACTTAAGGCATGATCCACTTGTATATCACATATACATGCTTAAGTTTACATAAGATAACCAAGGAGCTTTGTTTATTGGATATGAGTAAATGCCAGAATTAAATAACATTTATTTTATTCATTGAATAATGTATATCTTTACAAAACAACGAGACTCAGGGAGAATTAAATAAGATGTTCTCTTCAAGATTGCTATTCTGAAAAAAACAGTCTTGACATGCATTTTCCATATCTCATTGTCATAATATGTGGCTATGGACAACATAATTCTTATAGACTTAAGCATAGCAACAGGTGAAATAGTTTCCTCATAGTTAACCCTTTCCTTCTAGGTATAACCCTTTGTTACAAGTCTAGCTTTGAAGGTTTGTACCTTTCCAACTACATCTCTCTTTCTTTTATTGATTCATTTACACCCTATGGGTTTAACCTCTTTAGGTAGATTTACAATCTCCAATACTGAATTGGAGTACATAGACCATTTCAACGTCCATAGCTTTGACCCATTGGTCCTTGTCTACGTCCTTCATTGTCTATTTATAGGACAATGGATCCTCAACACCATCACCTGATATGACAACCTTAGTTTTAGTTAAACCCAAGTAACGATTAGGTTGTATCAAAATACTCCCACTACATCGAGGCACTCTCAATGATTGGGAAGGATGAGACTGACCTGAAGTGTTGGCTTCTTCATTAACTCTTGATGATGGACCAATTGCATCGACAACCTTTGTTGATTCTTCAGTAGTTTCACTTAATACTATTTTGCTACATGGTTTATGATCTCTCATGTGGTCTTCCTTTAAACATATAGCATTTGTCAATACAAATACCTTATTTTCTTGAGGGTCATAGAACAGACCACTTCTTGTCTCCTTAAGGTAACCAATAAATTGGCATAACCTTGATCGAGGTTCCAACTTCTTAGGATTTGTCACTAACACATGTGCAATATAATCCTAGATTCTGAAGTAACACAAACTTGGTTTACGCCTCCTCCAAAACTCAAAAGGTGTTTTACAAACACTGTTTGAGGGAACATTGTTGAAGATGTAAATTGCAGTTTCTATTACATACCCCTGAAATGAGTTAAGCAATTGAGCATAGCTCATCATAGAACGAACAATATCTAATAAGGTTATATTTCTCCTCTCTAATATACTACTCTGTTGAAGTGTACCAAGTGCTAAAAGTTGGGATTGAATTTCATGTTCTATCATGTAGTCCTAGAATTCTAAATCCATGTACCCTCCACCCCGATCAGATGGAAGTATCTTAATCATTTTACCTAATAGGTTTTCTACTTTGGTCTTATACTCTTTGAACTTTTCAAAGACTTCAGACTTATGCTCCATTAAGTATAAGTAATCATACCTCAAATAATCATCTATAAAAGAGATAAAGTATTCATATTCTTTTTTGGCTTTTACATTCATTTGACCACAAAGATTCGAATGTATGACCTCCAAAGGCTCTTTGGCTCTATAACCTGTTCCACTAAAAGATCTTTTAGTCATTTTTTCTTCAAGACATGATTTATAAGAAGGTAATGAATCATCTTCTAACTTGTTTAGAAGTCCATTCTTTACCAATCTCCTAATCCTATCGAGATTTATGGACCTAATTTCAAATGCCAAAGATATGTATCATTGTTACTTGAAGAAATACTTGGCCTTTTTATTTGAGTATTCACAATTTTAAACATTTCATGATTTAAAAGTGATTTTGATTCAGTTGGTCTTAACACATATAAGTTGTCTTCTAGTTTAGTTGAACAAATAGTCACACCATTTTTCATTAGATGAAAAAGAAACAGAGTACGACTGTTCAATTAAAGAGGAAATAGAAACAAGATTCCTCCTCATCTTGGGAAAAATGTATAAGTTTTCTAAAAATAAGAATCTACTCCAAAAAAAAAAAAAACTTAGAAGCTCCCACTGCACAAGCTGAAATGGATCTTCTGTTCCAATCTTGAGCATCATTTCACCCTCCTCAAGCTGCTGGAAGGAGCTAATTCCCTTGCTTTTCTTTTTTCTTCTCGATGAGGTACTTAGGGCATATGCGTTTCAAGTGACCATCCACATTGCAGTGGAAGCACTTGTCCTTGTCAACCACCTTGGCCTTACCCTTGCCTTTCCCAATAGCAGAAGCCTTTCCCTTCCCTCATTTCTTTTTCTGGATCTTCTTAGAACCAAAAGATGAGTGAGCAGACTTAGTACCCGAAGATGAACCCTCGTGGAACTTTTTGGAATGGGCAACATTTGCCTCTTCTTCTACTGGTCCCTTACCTTTCATGAGGGACTGATAAGTTTGTAACTCATTAAGGAGGGTAGTTATGGTGTTCTGTATTTTTTTCATAACCGCCACTAGAAGAAATCCAGTCTTTAATGTCGGTTAGAAAAAGTGAAATCAGATGTATAATGTCGATTTTTTTTAAAAAAAAATGGATCTTTAATGTTAATTTTAAACCGACATTGAAAATGGGCTTTAATATCGGTTTAAAATCGACATTAAAGGTGTAATATTTTTTTTCTTATTTTATTAAATAATATATCCCTAATTTATACCCTATGTCGCTTCGTTCACCACCCTTTTCTTCAGCATCGCCCAAACCCTATTATACATCGCCCAAGTAGAGAAAGTCTCAGGGCCACGAAAACGTAACCGCTTTGATCGACTACTTCCATCATCTAGGGCTCGACGTCCTCAATTTAGTCGTATTCTCTGGCGCCCACACCATCGGTCGAGCCGCCTGCCATACCTTCTAAGATAGGCTCTACAATTTCAATAGGACCCGAAAACCCGACCCGATTCTGAAACCTCCATTTCTGAATTTCCTTCGAAGGTAGTGTAAAAGAGCTATGGATTTGGTATTTTTGGATGCGACGACTCCAAAAATGTTCGATACTGCTTATTTCAAGAATCTTCAGAAGAAATTAGGGCTTCTGGCAACGAATCAAGCGCTATTTTTGGATGAGAGAACTTCTTCGTTTGTGGATTTGATGGCGAATTAGTCGTTTCTTTTCTATAGCCAATTTTCGGCATCGATGGTGAAATTGGGGAATGTAGGAGTGCTTACAAGGAGAAATGAAGGAGAAATTAGAGTGAATTGCAATTTCGTTAATCCCAGAAGAAAGAAATAAGGATTTTCTTTCTGAATCTCCAACACAAATTATTACAAAAATGTTTGGTAATGTTTGTTATTATTATTATAAATATGTATGAATTTTGACTCTCTTGGGGTGGGACTCCTAAAATAGTGTTGTTTAGTGATTAAAAACACTTTCAAACTAATGTTAAATTCACTGTTGTTGTTTCCATTGAAGGCCTTTGATTTTTGTGCTCTTTGTTTAATTGTTTATCTTAGGATCCTTTCCTGAGAATATCTAGAGTTGTTAAAACTGGAGGCTCAATTCCAATCTGTAAAACTGAAGTGGTTAAAGACAATCTTAATCCTATTTGGAGACCTTTATGCTTGAGCATGCAGAAGTTTGGAAACAAGGCAAGCATATGGCCTTCTGAATCTTATTCTCATTAATAATATTTTATAGCCTCCTTATTTTTTTTCTAAAAAAATAATATTAAATAATTCTGATTTTCTCTTTAAATACAGATAACCCATTGGTCATTGAGTGTTTTGATTCAATAGCAATGGCAATCATGAATTAGTTGGTAACTACTTTATAAATCCATCAATGTCTAGTCTTTACTTTTCCATTATGGAAAAAAATTATCAAAGTATACCTTAACTAGAATGTGGGAAGGAATTTTATTAGTAGCCAGATGCGATTACTTTTGTAGGTAGGGTTTGAACATATCTATCTCTATGAGTAGATTTTGAGTATTATTTGTTGGTTAGGTTTTGTATGATTCATTGCTTGGTTCATAAATTATGTTCTAGTTTAGTTTTGAAAAGGTTTGTTGTTCAAAGTTTAAGACTGATCTATTTTAAAATTTTAAAATTGAAGGTAAAAACATTGACTTGTTTAAGTAATCGAATAAAATTGAAATTGTCTTATAAATTATTAACTTGCGCTTTCTTCATGTGCATATTTCCATTTGTTCAGTAAGCTCAAAAAATTGATGGGTGATCTCGAAAAGCTTTACAGAGAAAAAGTGGTGCAAATTTTGTTATTCCATCTTCTTCTCACGGTGGCTATGAGAAGGTCGGATCTCTCACATTTCTAGAAATTATTAGTATCGATTTTTTCTTCTTCTTCTTCATATTGATGTAATATAATTATGTTCTTTAGGTTCTAAAAGGTTAGCTGTTTGTTGATCACTACGTTGAGAAAACACAATTCAGCTTTCTTGATTATATTTCCAGTGGATTTCAGCTTAATTTTATGGTCGCTGTTGATTTTATAGGTACCTTCTATGAAAAAATTAACACATTCTCTTTTTACTTCGGCCAATTCTCGCCGTTCCTACTCGACACCATCTCATCGACTGACGCCGCACGCTGCACTCCCAGTTGTCGAAGTATCAGCTAGCCCTCTCCGTATAATCTCATTTTTGTTTCTTACGAAAATGGTCTTAGGTTACATTTTGTTTCTCTCCTCTCTCTCTCAAATTTCAGACAAACCTTCGTAGACGGTGAATAGAACTGAAACCAAAAGCTATAAAAAATGGCGACCAAAAATGCCAGAAAAGCCAATCTCTTAGATCATCACTCCCTCAAACACCTACTCAATGAATCTGTTTCTGAGGTAATTCAATCTGCAATTTCATTCCCTTTTTTTAGATCTTTTTCACGTCAATTTTAATGTCGTGTTTTTTTTTTAAATTCTTAACCGTCATTGAAACCCGAATCTGTCCGTTTTTTTAAATTCTGTTGTCGAATCCATTTTTTCGTCAAAAAGTATAACATGACACATCATCATTAAACGTTGTGGCTATGACATATTATTCATGTATGGATTGTAAATCAATTACATTTAATCCACAAATTCTGCTATAAAATTATAATTTAAAAGGTCGTACAATAATTCAGGCCTTGAAAACACAAATTACAAGTAATACAAACATTATGATTTTACAAACATTATGAGATTACTGTCTCTCTCCACTTGGTAAGTATGGATCCCTTCATAATTCTTCTTGAACCAAACCCCTAGCTTTAGCAGTTTCTTGTTTATAGGCATCTTTGTCTGACCACTGTTGTTCAAAGAATCACAAATAAACAAGGTTTAAGACAAAGGATTGAAAGTGAAAATTTGAAAGAATTCATATTCAACTAATCTGTTTATTGGGAATGTGCATAAATGGTACATTCAAGGGAAAATTCTTGTAGTGAATGTGTTGGATCTAAAGTTCCCCAAGAAAAAGCATAAAGAGGTTGCGATACCAAATATTTACTCCTTTGTTGCATCTGCAAAACAAGAAAACTCAATAGTTGAATAAATGAGAGAATCTTCTTTTTCAAGATCTTGAAGAGAAGAAGCTTTGTTACCTAGATATGAGATACGAAGATGATGGAAAATTTTTGGCAGCATAACGATGCTACCACAACAAAACCCAAAATTTACCTTGAACCTGTTCAAAGAAACACACTCCCAAAAATATTTCACAACCACTTGTTCTCAACAAAACTATCAAAATTCCCAAAAATGAATATTTAAGAACACATACATCAATAAGCAAATTTAGCTCACAATATACTTCAAACCTCAAAAGTTGTCACAATGATTACCATAGTGCATGAATAACCCACAAACTACCATAGTGCGACCTACAAACTCGAGCACCTTGAATCAAATCTAAACTACAAATAAATAGTACCCATGAGTCGTAAACTACAAACCTCCCTATGAGGATTGCACCGGTCCCATTCCTGTTTGCCAATGGAGTTCATAATTTCAGCTAACATGAGCTATCAGGCAAGGGGTTTACACACAGAACTGTTGTCTAGTCAAGTAGCCCACTTGCAAGTAAATGAGTGTCCAGACAAGACAATACACATTAAAAATTCCCTAGGTTCCACAATTAGTTTCTTCAACTTGCTTGCTTCTGAAATCATAATGTTCTAATATATCTTATTTTGATGATTTTTCGTACTAATTATCAAAACTTTATACACACGACTCTTTGGCGTTAATTTTGAAATCTTGAATACAAGGCTATGAAACAAATTATGATTTACCATCTTGAAAAATAGAAAAGGTGATAAGATTTCAAGTAACAACATAGGATAATACTACTATTGTTATTTTATATTAAGAATAAACCAACTTTAATGCTATTCCACGTTAAACATATACCAAGTTAATTTTATGAAACTTTCTAAAGGCAACAGAATTGAATACCTTTTTCTGTAGTTGGTTTGTTCTCCCACACCAGATGGCCTCCCTGATCCGAGGAGGTGCAAATTCTGGACCTTGAAGAAATGATTAATTATGTCCTAGAAGAACTCCAAGAAGAGAAGCTGATGTTATAGCACCTCCTAAAGCACGCACAAGCTCACCCTAGGAGAACAAGTCTAGAAGCTTAATAATTAATATTGTAATTGGCTGCTGGCAAACTCAAGTATCAAAACTAAATATTGGGTTTTTGTTTTTAATCCGGACTAATGTAGGACCAATCTTGGAGTTTTCTTGAATCTAATTTTTATTGAATAATACCTCAAATACAACCTAGGGACCCTATAAATAGGGTAGAAACCACAACAAAACCAGAGTGTTACCTAGATATGAGATACGAAGACGATGGAAAATTTTCGGCAGCATAACGATGCTACGACAACAAAACCAAAAATTTACCTTGAACCTGTTCAAAGAAACACACTCCCAAAAATATTTCACAACCACTTGTTCTCAACATAACTATCAGAATTCCCAAAAAAATGAATATTCAAGAACGTATACATCAATAAGCAAATTTAGCTCACAATGTACTTCAAATCTCAAAAATTGTCATAAAAACTACCATAGTGTATGGATAACCCACAAACTACCATAGGGCAACCCACAAACTCAAGCACCTTGAATCAAATTTAAACTACAAATAAATAGTACCCATGAGTCATAAACGGGTGTTACATTCTAATCCAATATGGTCCAAAGAGAAATAAGCACACTATAACTTCTCAAACAGGAATTTTCATATCATTAGAGTCACTTGAAAACACTTAGAAACTGTGCTTAAAACTACAAGTATTCAAAAATGCACTTACCAGGAATAATTTTCACCTGAATCCCTTGCTGTTGCAAGAAATCCATCTTTTCCCCACCCATTCCAAACACCTAAAAAACACAGAAACAAAAAAGGTTTAAGACAAAGAATTGAAAGTGAAAATGTTATCAGAATTCATATTCAACTGGGAATGTGCATAAATGGTACATTCAAGGCAAAATTCTTATAGTAATGCTTATCGAATGATCAAATAATTTAAATCGAATATTAGAATGATGCTTTTTTCTCAATTTCAACTGCCCAGCTATACACCACCATCCCAACAAGAACCATCCCTGATATGTTCTTCAATGTCATCTCTGAATCAAAGAGCAGCCACCCCAACATCAGCACGCATACAATCTTCATATGCCCTAAAACCTGGAATGATACGGCCGAGAAGTGCCCGATGCACAGATATTGACTGATGTTGCAGGACACAGCTAGGGAGCATGACAGTAATATGAAACACTACAACATTCATTAAGGATAGATTGAACTTTGGAAGTAAAAGAGAAACGAATACAAGATTCGAAAAAGAGAGATATCGGAATAACGACTTACGAATGCACCAAAAGTGTAGTTGTATTTCAGTAATAGTCAATGAACGGACCAATTGTTAGAAGAGAAAGTGCTTGTATGGGAGCTGTTTTGCTCAGTAATTCAAAGGAACCTATTGAGTACTTCTTCTATAATGAACCTATTGACTGTTTAAATCAATGCAAAAGATTTGAGCTTTGTAATTAGGGCTGTAAGAGGGAAAATAAGTCTTTGTGAAGAATCGAACCTGATTGTGCTTTGTAATGTCTGCTTTTTAATTTTGATCTTAAATAAAGATGTCAATGGCTGTTCTCTGAAGTGAATGTAGGAATAAATAAGTCGAACCACTATAAATCAGGTGTTTCTCTTCTACTTTCCTTAATCTTCTTCTAGTTCTTTACTCAAATTTTGTTTCCATTGATTTGTTGTGAGTGAATAGAAAGATCAGAGAATTTAAGAGAGAATTTGCATGTTGATCAGAAGAGTAAAGAAGATGGACAATCATATTCAATTGTTGTATTACCTTTACAGTGAGACATATGTAGTTGTTTTCTCTTTACAATTTGGTATCAAAACTTGGAAAAGAACTTATCAATGGTAGTAGAGAAGTACACAATTGAAAAGTTCACTGAAAATAATGATTTTAATCTGTGGTCAAAGAAGATTAAAATGATATTAACATATCAAAAGACCTTAAAAGGATTAGAAGATCCTAAGACATTACCTACAACCCTAACTCAAGTAGAGAAAAAAAAATATTGAAGAAGTAGCCTATAGAAGAACTCTGTTATTGAATGTAACTGACAACAAACTAAGGCAAGTAATTGATGAATGCACAACATATGAAGTTTTGAATAAATTAGAAGCTTTATATGAGAAAAAGGATGTGTCAAATAAAATTTTCTTGAGGGAAAGGTTGTTCTCATTCAAGATGAATACTGCAAAACAATGGATGAGAACCTAGATAACTGTAGAAGACTAACATAAAAAATAAATCAAATAGAGGAGAAACTAGGCAAAGAAAGTGAAGCAACCATTCTTTTTAATTAATTACCAAATACATATAAAGATGTAAAAATGACACTTAAGTATGGAAGGGATAATATCTCCACTGATGCAGTAAGTGCAGCCGTCAGATGTAAGTAGCTGGAATTCAAGGCAGAATCTAAAAGTTCTGGAAATTGTGAGACCTTATTTTCAAAGGGGAAGAACAATCATTTCAAAAAGAAAAGTTTATAAAGGGGCATATATTTCATAGGCAAAAACCGGTGATTAAGTGCTATCATTCTTATAAAGAAGGCCACTTTAAGAGAAATCATCCTGAAAGAAAGAAGAATGACTTTAAAGATAACAACAAAGCATAGGAACATGGAAAGATAGATTTCTCTATCTGTAATGAACCTATTGACTGTTTAAATTTCAACTTATTCACATTGTTACTGCTTCATAACTAAAGAAAATTCAAACTACACAGAAGAAAAATCGGATCGGAAGACCCATGAGTAGATCAGATAAGTAGATGACCGGATCGGAAAAGCCCACAACTAAAAAACATAATATACTCACTCATATTTTCTAGCGAGAATTCGCAACACAAATAAAGCCCCATAAATGTTTGGAGCTTGTAAATTTTCTTTCACTCAATCAAGAAGACACGACCATTGCTCCGGATAATCAGCATGAATGATAGACTTTAAGCACTCCCCAAGTTGTACCCTGCATATGCACGATGTTGAAGCAACAGAAAGAATTCAGATCCACACATGTCATAGTCAATTATTTTTGGAAGTTACCAAATTTAAAAAGATTGTTCATAGAACAATGAGTTTCCCAAATTCCTATTATACCCAAAATATTCAAAAAGGCAGTCTTAAACTGCTATTTTACATCATACATAAATAGACAATAGACACTTACCTCAACAAAGATGGAACCTGTGACAAGAATGGAAGAATGTTCTTCCGGACTGCATCTTTATCATTCTCAGAAATCTTCTGTTATTCATCTACATCATTTCAACAAGAACAATTAAGCCACCAAAACTAGCCAATGATTCCAATAACAATTCAACAAACATATCTATTACCTGGGTCAACGGGGGACCAGTTCTTAGCAATGTAATTCTTAAAATGAATGATAGAAATCTAACGAAAAGCCAAGTTACAACAGAAGATAAACCGGATGAGACCCACGAGTAGATCGAATGACGGTGACCCACCTCCACGACCAGAAAAAGCTGGACGGATAGCAAGCTGACCCACCAGAATCTACAGATCCAAGGAGAAGAAAGAACTCCACCACTGACGAAATCTACGAACGGCGAACTCCACTACGCCGATGACCATCCACCAACGCCGGTGACCCAAATCTACAGATCCAACCAATGTCGCTGATAGAGACCACGACAATGACTGGACAACGTTGTTGAAGACGACAGAGACCCACGACAATGCCCACGAAAACGATCGAACAACGTCCACAACAACGATCGGATGACAGAGACCAATGCCGGTGATGACAACGATCGGAACAACGAAAATTGTGGGGATTCGAATGGCAAAGGAGAAGAGAGGGTTTGGTAAGAGAGGGTGAAAGAAGAGAGAAGGTTTGGTTAAAATGAAAGATCCGTTTTTTCTTTTCTTTTTTTTTAAAAAAAAAAATCGACATTATACATCTGGTTTCACTTTTTCCAACCGACATTAAAGCCCAAATTTCTTCTAGTGTCGAGGTAGATGCGTTGATGCGTTCATTCTACCTACCTTGCGTTGATCCCAATAGTTTGCATTGTCACGTAGCCGCAATCATTCAATGGCCGCATTTGCTTAATACCGCAACTCTACATGATGACCGCAATCGCTTGACGAGTACAACTCTCATGCGATGGACGCATATGGATGATTATTGCAACATCCATGAGTTGATCGACGCATTCAGCTTTGCGATGGAGTGTTTCTCTGCATGCGGTTGTCTATGTGGTGGTCCGGTTTCCGCGTTTGTGTTCATTTCCTGCATTGGCTACAAAAATAGAACATTGAACGCATAATTAACGCAAAATAACAGGTTAGCTGAGATTCGACAGGCTGATCGACGCAAACTCTTTTTCTCGTGAATTCCTAATATGATTGTTGCATATTCTGCCTAACAACCTTCATAATTCTAAGTAAAAGACCTAAGATGACATGCATTTCTGCATGTCATCATACCTTCAAACTTAAAATCATGCTTGTCCTCAAGCATGCGTTATACTCAAGAAATTCTAACTCACCTTCATGCTTTCCTTTGTGATGACCAGCTTCTCAAAATATAATTTACACACACCTTTGACCATCACCACAATGCTCTCCTCCACTTTGGCTGCTTTTTCAAAAAGATCTTGTCTAAGTTAAATCTGGCAAGCCTTTGCTCAAAAACTTTTATCCATTCACCGCAACTTTGTGTTTAGCTTTTGAGATTGCGTTAATTCAAAATACTTAAAAAATTTGCGATGGCTTATTCAAATGCGGCATTGAACCTGGTCACATCCTTCGTTTTGGCTTACCCCTACGTGTGTCATGGGGGCATCCAACTTCGGTTGCATTCCATATTCAACTCAACTCTTGTCTCATTTGTTTTGGATTGCATCGGACAGAGGAGTTACGCTATTGCGCTGATCCTGGCAACTTTGCCTTCGTTTTGGCTTGCCCCACATGTGTCATGCGGACATCCAACTTCGAGCAAGTGCCTTTCACAGCTTAACTCTTATCAACATGGATTTCCCCATTGCGTTGACAGTGGAGTTATTATTCTCAAAAGCTCACTTCAACTTTTTTTTTTTTTAAAAACGATCGCAATAATGAACGCAATTCTCTAAGACCGCTGCCACCCCCAAACTTAGAGGTTGGCAGTGTTCTCACCACAAAGCTAAAAACAAAATTGCATGAATGTGATAATAAATGTTTGAACAAAGGTTTGCACAAATAAAACTTAAGAATTTCAAATTTGAAGAAGCTAATGGAAGCAAAAAATGCCTTGCATTGATTAGTTAGAAAATGCAGTGAACTATACGTACCATCATAGAAACATCGCCAAAACAACGCAATCGGAAAAAAGAGAATTTCAAAAGGATAAGGCATACAAAATAACAAGAAAAGACCTTAGGCGGAACAATGCATGCACTCATGTGTTGGAATCCACGTGATTGAAGCCATGCGTTGAAAAGTGAAAGGAATTCTTCCGTTGAACTACGAACCGAGGAGACTTATTGTTGCACCTACAAGAGCAAACGTAACCAAGGAAGTAGCCATATATCCAAAATAAAAAAAATAAAAGAAATATCCTATACTAAGAAAGCAAAGTAAAGATAGGATAGAAGACATCCTTAGAAAGATTGGAGTATTGTCACCGCAAGGATATTCCATGCAGGAGATGACTCTCAACTGCTTGGGTCAAGTTGCCCTGACCATTGGAACTTCCGGCAATTGTTGGGCGCATGTTGGCCACCATGTGCTTAGAATTACCTTCAGTTCTTTTGCGATTGATTGCCCTTCTACCTCGGGGTCAATATTGGCTTTCAGCGCATCACCTACACTTCAATATTGTTTGCAACCTGGTCGCACAAGCTGCAATACTCCCAAGATAAAAATTTTGCTCGCAGAGACACAAAACTTAACAAACATTTAGTTGCCAAGTCCCTGGCAACGGCGCTAAAAACTTGATGCTCGTATTTATGAAGTGGAAATATGGATGATATGTGTTGATGGATTTGCGTTATGCACTCAAGTTTCCCCAACGCAATCCAAGTGTAAATCCCTCTGAGTTTCCTGGTAAGTCCAGGGTCGAACACATGAACTTGTGAAAACAGAATGCGTTGGTAATTTTTATAAAGTCTTTGTGGTAACCAGGTAAATAAATAAAGTGTGTGGTTTGTTGATTATATTGATGAAAAATAAATAACAAATGTGGCGGAGTTTGAAAAGAGTTGGTAAACGAAAAATGCTATGAATATACGGTGAATGGGTTGAGAAGGGTTTCGGCTAACACTCCTAGAATGCGTTCATGCTTGCGATCATGCAACATGCATACAACAGTAAACCACCTCTCAGTGCGAATACCACGGCTTCTAAGGCTAGAACGCATGCGATATATGTGATAAGTATACAGGGTTTACACATAAACCTCTATTTTTATTTATGCGATGACAACATGACATCCACACAAATATGCGACCATATAATATCATTTCCATCTCTAGGATGCATGCGATGCAGGTTGACAAACAGAGCTTATCTCTAAGTCCCTATCTTTGTTTATGCAGTTCTAATCTTGCTCTCTCGAGTCCAGATTCTAACCTAGCTCTCTCGAGACATTAGGTTCTTTCTTTAGATTCTCTCTCGAGTAACTCTAAAAGGTATTTTACACAACATAAAACAAGACAATCGCAAGAAAAGAACTTCCTAGGTCATGTTAGCTTAGTTTTTCTCAACCCATTCGACTAGTTTAGCCACTCATGCATATTAAGAGAGTGAACAGATGTAGAAATAAAACTTCCATTGTATAGATATGAAGATGAAGTACACAATAACAATACAAGTATAATAAAGAGCCTAGTAGCAATTTATTGCTGCCAGGCGTTTACACTGTTTCTACTCGTACTCTAAAGATAATCTCGCTCTCGTGAGAGTCGGCCCGCTCTCTGCTCTTACACCCATGTTCTCTCTCGAGTTGCCTTGAGAGATCTCCGGCGTCACCACTCTTCTCTTGCTCCGCCTTAAAATGGAAAGGAAAACTATGGACAGAGGCGTCAACTAATCAACTGGTTAACTCGTCAACCCCTTCTCTGAAGAATTCCCTTGGTATTTATAGAGCATCCATGGTGAAAGGCGGCTTCTCTCTCCTGGTTGTACAGATGGGACAGCTTTAATTCTTGACTAATGCGCCAGATAATTGTTACCGATAAAGCTAAATGTACTTTGTGACCATTATCGACTGTCAACTTAATTTGGATTCGACTGTCATCAACTTTCTGTCCCATTGCTCTTAATTATCCTTTCACCTGGATGCGCCCACCATGTTGCACTGACTAAGTTGCGGCGATCCTTCTTGGGCGAATGTTTGCGAGCACGATCAACGCAAAGCCTTGCGGTGAAGTTGCGCTCGACCAATGAATTCCTATGATCGCAATCTTTGCATTGCGTTAACGCATATTCTGCACAAAAATACAAAAATCAACTGTTCTAATGCGCTGAACGCATGCGACCGCAATATTATGAAATTGATGCTTAATGGACACAAAGTAACATATTTCATCAATGCAATCCAACATTGTTTAAGAACTTAACACTATGATAACGTGCATTTCTGCCCGTTATCAAGGTCGCACCCAGGGCGACACGAATCCCAACATGGATTTCACGGTGTGAACTCTTAAGGACGTGAGAGTTGAAATTTGATGTATCACATATACCAATTTCCTCCCACTAAAGTATTCTAATATTTTTAGGATTTTATTATACATAGTTAATAATCGGCTAATGAATTTATCTACTGCATTTTTCACTAATTTTTGCTAGAAAATATTCTAGAAAATAAATAGGAGATTTTCAAAAATAAAAAAATAAGAGAAACTATTTACACAAAATAACAAAATTTTAATCTTCTTTGGTAGAGGTTGATAGAGGCTAATAGAAGTATATTAGTGTTTAACAGTGATATAACTGATAGAAGTGTATCACTGATAAATGCTGAGTAGAAGTCTATAACCGATAGACATTGATAAAAGTCAGTTTTTTTCTCTATGTTTGTAAATAGTTTGACATTTTTTCTATCTAAAAATTTTCCAAACAAATATCTATTTAATTGTTTTTTTATTTCTTATTATTTTTTTCGTTTGCTTTCTCTTACCTTTTTGTTCCACCATTCAACTATATACATACTTTTCCAAATTCTTAAATATCCATTTGAAATGTGAATTCAATTAAATAAAACTATATTTTACAATTTATACATATAAATATTGCACTTAAAGTAAACAAAATACTATTATTTATATAATCAATAACTTTACAATATACTTTAACAGCCATGGAACGCATGAGCGGAACGTTCACAAAAAATAAGTTTTTCATTAATGGTCAACAATGAGCTAATTTGTAGTCGGAGGTGGTTGTCAGAGCCCTAAGTTGGTCGCACGAATGTATGAGTCAGATGTGGTTATAGAAGTTGATTATCGAATGTGATTTTCGCCGAAGTTTGTAGTCGAAGGTGGTCGTCGGAGCTCCAAGTTGGTCGCACGAAGATGATATTAAAGTTGGTAATTGGAGTTTTTCATCGGAGGTGGTTGTCAAAGATTAGAGTTAGTCATCGAATTGGTCAAGCGAAGATGGTCGTCAAAGTTGATCATTGAAGATGATTCTCATCGGAGTTTGTAGTTATAGTTGGTCATCAGAGTTGGTTGTCGGAGTTGTCATCAGAGGTAGTTGTCGGAGCTCAAAATTGATTGTTAAAGTTGGTTGTCGAAGCCTGGAAAGTGTCGTCGGACTTGGTCATGCGAAGGTGGTTGTTGGACTTATCGCTAGAGTTGTCATCGGAGGTGGTTGTCAGAGCTCGAAATCGGTCGTTGGACTTGGTCGCACAAAGGTGGTCATCGAAATTATCATCGGAGGTGTCGGAGCCTAGACTTGATAGTCATAGTTGGTCGTACGAAGGTGGTCATTGGAATTGGTTGCCGAAAATGTCGTCAGAGATGGTTGTCGAGACCCGAAGTTGGTCAGCGGAGTTGACCATGTCAAAGCGGTCATCGAAGTTGGTTCCCAGAGTGTGGCAGTGGTAGTCGTTGACGGTAGCCGATCAATGAAGTTATTGAAAACATTGGAAGAATGAAGAGTTGGGGTGAGTTGATAAAATATACCAACTCAACTCCACCAACATTTAAAGTTGGTGGCCAAACAATGAGTTGGTATATCATACCAACTCAACTCAACTTATGTTAGTGAGCCAAACAACCCCTTAAAGTTAAAAGATCTCACCCCCCATTCCATTATTATTGAACTAAAAAAAATAAAATAAAATCACTACTACTAAATTAAGTCTAATTCATGAAATTACACAGCTGGGAAAATGAAAATGTAGTTAAAACTACAATATAGAAGGTTAATTAATTGAGAACAGCTACCTACACACAATACACATATAAATCATATATATCATATTCTTCTCTATGTTATTTCCTAATTAAATTCCTTTCTTTTGCCACGTGTTCTCATCACAATCACTGAGAAGAATATATTATAGAAATTCAAGTTTAATGGCCGTTTACAATTTTGTTAATATGGCCGTTGGTTAAGGCAGTCCACTGACATTCTCGCCGGAGACATCGCCACTGTTACCGACCACGCTGACTGTCCTGTTGACTCCGTTGCCGACCCTACAAAACTCAATTGCACTAATTAATAAAATTATGTATCTTCTTCCATCACAAAATAAATAAAATTATATTTTCTAAAAAAGAAAAAACTCGCATGACAACTTATGTTTGAGTACTCGAATGAACTATACAAAAAAAAAAAGGATAATCTAGATACACCCAAACTCTCAAATTATAAAATAATATGACTAATTAATTATATTTATATTTTGAACAACATAGATTACACTTAATCTCATGCTCTCTTTTCCTTCACATGCACGCACACAAGTATATACATTATTATCTAGTTAAGATATAAATAATCTAATTTTGAAATTTCTCCTGACCTTGTTTGTATTATAACCTTAGAGATTTTTAAATATAAGTGAAGATATGAAAGATCTAAATCTTCGATCTCAAGAAGAATACGTGTCAATTACCATAGAACTATGCTCACTTGAGTCATGATTACAATATTCATAAAAGTATAACAAATTAAAATAATATTTTCAAGGAAAAATTTCACAGATAGAAAAATGTCAAACTATTTACAAAATATAGCAAAAAAAAATACTGATAGATACTAATATATTTCTATTGGCATCTATTAGTGATAAACTTTTATAAGTTTTTATCACGGATAGACTTTTATCAACCTCTATCAAAAAAATTAAAATTTTGTTATTTTGTGTAAATAATTTTTTCTTATTTTTCTATTTTAGAAAGAATTTCCTATTTTTAAATATTTATGTAAAATAAAAGGAAAACAAATCTAAAATTAAGTATAATTCACTTACTGGCAGCAGAATCAGTAGAAGAAGTAGTAGTTTCGAGTGGTTGAGATGAGTTGGGGCTTCCTTGATGGGATTGTTGAGTCTTTCTTCGTCGACGGTTGTGATCTGCCAATCTTTTGCGACAACTCCGTTTTCCATTATCAAACTCCGCTAGTACATGAAACCTACCAACAAAAATACTTGGCCAAAAAGTAAAACCCCTAAAACCCATTCCTCAGTAATATATTATGTGTAACATAACTATATCTCAAACTAATTGACAATAACTTTTCTCATGAGTTTGATCTATGTTTTGGGTTTATAATAATAATAAGGACGACCGTTACTTGAAAAATATAAGTGCATCACAAGTTACATTCATATTTAAAAATTCATCAATTTATCGAATCATAATTTGTCACATACAAATTCTTCTTACATATTTCTTTAAATATTAAGCACTATTGATGCACCCATCTTTATGTATCCTAATCTCATCACATGCTTAAAAAATGAATTAAAAAGCTCTAAGAAAAGTAAGTAAGAAGAATTTGCCGTATGCCAAATTATGATTAAATAATTTGATAGGAAGCATAAAGGTATGTGCAGTCTGGAATGCACGTAAGTTTTTTTTCTTAATTATTTTATTTTTTTTATTATTATTATCATTATTTTTTTTTTGTGATGAGAGTAAGATGCATAGAGATATATAGTTGTATCTTAAGAAGGACTAAGTATTGTTTATATTGTATTTTTTTAAAAAAAGAATGAAAGGGTAATTTTGTCACATTCTAAAAAAGGTTAATAAAGTTAAACCGAGCATTATTTAATTAATCAATTAGAGATCTATGGTTCGAATACTACTTGTTGATCGTACCCAATAAGAAAAAGAAAAAAGGGAAGGGTTAATAAATGAAAGAAGCGTCCATCTACCAAACAAGGGCGAAACAAAGGGGTACGAAATTGCCGAGTGCAATGAACGACTCTCCCTAGAGGGCTGTCGACATTTACGGACGCAAATGCCCTCGGGATTTTCCTTTTGTACGGAAGGGCAATCATTGTCTTGATAAAAAAAAGCGGGTGGGGGTATTTTGGGTATTTTAGTCAGATATGCACCCAACTGAGGAAAGCTGCTCTAGGGCTTTTGTGAGGGGGGTCATGTAGACCCACCGTCAAACCTGAAAACTACAGGGACTTTTTTTCCGGACGGATTTACCCTCGGGATTTACTCCAGAATACGGCTAACCAAATCATTGACCTCAGGAGGGTATTTACGTCATTTAAATATATATATTTTGAGGATGTCCACTCCAAACAGGATACTGTGTCCAAGCAAAAACATTCAATTTTACTCACTAGTGGGTGAAATCTTTAAATAATTGAAAACCTAAGTCCTATAAAAATTTATATTCTTGTTTTCATCGATTACTCAGGTTGAGATTTAATAGATCGTCAAAAGTTAGTATAATTCAACCATAAATGATATGTATTATTTGTCAGATATTCAAAATCTTTTCATTCATATTTGTTATATTAGAAAAATTGAGTATATTTTTCTTTTTTATTTTTTTTTAAAACCTTTGTATTCTGAATTTGATCAATAACTTCGATACATTTTGTCGAATAAGTCATTTCTAAAATAGTGTATTTTAACATATATTCACTAGCTATGAATTAGTTGTAATTTAGCCCATTCAACTAATTTACGTTACCAAGGTGATTTAGACCGTTTTTGTTTATGAATATAGAACATGAGAATGATTATAGCTTTTTAGATGTTCAATACTGTATCCAATAATATATACAAAATATATAAAGTTTGCGAAATATAAAATATTGTGAACATGCATCAAACAATTACAAGAATGATAAAATCATAAATTGTAGCAGTAAAATAAAAAAAATTTTACCCCACGTTGTGACAGTCGCATTAAATAATAATTCAGAACGAGATCGAGAAGGACAGACCGGGGTAGTTTAGGAAATTCATAAAAAGAGAGAGGAACGAACCTGCTGCATTGTTGACAGAACCTCTGAGTCAACCCGGCGGTGATGACAGTGGAAGCTTTAGAATGAAATTCACAAACCTTATGGCGTCGGTGGTAGTGCTTCGCTTGACTCAGATCCGCATTACACCCTTCTGCTTGACACCGAACCGCCCAATTCCCCGAACCGGCCATTTCGCCGCCGGTTCTCGTCCTCCGGTACAGCCGGTTCACAAACTCCTCCTCCTCCGATGAGAAATACGTCCTTCCCCCTAAATTCAGCCCAATCCTCGCCGCAAATTCTACGGGTGCCGCCGCTGCCATACTCCCACAAACTTCCTCGCTCTTCGTCACCACCACAAACTCCCCTCCGCCGCCGGCCACAGTATCGTAATGATGAGAAGGAGGACCCATAGTGTAGCTATGTGGGTGGTCGTAGAAACTGCCGAAGTGAGAACTGAACGCCGCCGTGGACGGCGGCGGAGGCGGCGGCGGCGGCGGGAGGAATGTGTTGTGGTTATGGTCTAGGAAAGTGGAAAAGTTGTGAGAGTGAGTTGGGTCGGAGTTGAAAACAGGGTCGGATTCTTCGCCGGAGAGGATGATCGGCGGCGCGTTTGTTGATCCCCATTCATAATCCAGCATTTTTTTTCTTATATATATAAATTTTGTTTTGAGGCACTAGTTTCTAAGAGAAGCGATTTCAAGTTTCAGAAAGTACCTGAAATGTCGGAGAAATAAGTTGGAAAAAAGAAAAAAAAAACTTCCCTTCCTTTAAAACCAATAACAAAATTAACAAATTCACTCTCAAAAATTGCAGATCCCCCCTCCAAAAAAAAAAAAAGAAAAAAACTAAGTTGCCATTTGAAGAGAGAGAGAGAGAAAAATAGAGGAGGGGTTGTCCTAATTTTATCCTTTTGTTAATTTTCCTTTTTTTTTTTTCTTTAAAGAAAAAAGCTTCAAAAGGACTTGGTAATAATTTGAACCTTAGGGCATCTCACCTTATAGAAGCGATTTGGTTTGGAAACCCTGAAGAGGGAAAACAAAAAGAAAGGTACAGTGGTGTTTGTTTTGTTTTCGTACTATTTACGGCTTGTGGTAAAAGTTAAAATCTTTTACTTGATTGCTTTCCATTTTAACCTTTCCCCCACTAAGCTTTTTTAACCTTTTTACTTTTCTTTGTTTTGATTTGGTATTACTCGTTAGGTAACATGTAACACTCGGCTCAAATCTTTAAAATGTTTGGATAAATGTTAGTTTGGTTTGGTGGTATGAATAGACAAATGATAGAGGATAATGGATATAGTTTCACATCATATAAAGTGATATGTGTAACAATATATTGTTTGTTTACATATTGACCATGCTTGCATGCATATCGTTTTAAATAATGATTAGGTGTAGCTTCAATTGTATCTTTATGGTATAATCTTCTTGTATAACATTATAAAAGATAATAATAATTTCATTTAAAAAAATATTTGTTATATAGTAAATTTTAATCAGATAATTGTGTGAGTTACATAAAGATAAGTGTAGTCTAGCATTTTAATCATATGTTTAATAAATAGGGGTGCCACATTATTATTTAGTTAAAGGTGTTATTCACAAAGGAGACTTAGGTTCACTCTTTAAAATAGAGATGCAATATTTTCCGTAAAAAAAATTAACTTAATGGTTAATTAGACATGACGAATAAAATGGTCAAATTAAAATTTAAGTTAGTCTATCAAATTTCAAATCTGTGTATTTGGTTGCTGAATCTTCTCGTCTAAAAGATTTATGAATTTTTATAAAATACTTAATAGATTCATCAACTTTTAATTTTGTGTTTATAGATTTTTGACATACTCAAAGTTCTTTAAAATTAAATGATCTATTAGATATAAGTTTAATTTGTTTATTTAATACACCCTAAATTTTCAATTTTTTTTACTAGTAAGGATTATGAGTTTTAGAAAATATTGAATCAATCGATTTCTTTACAAAATAAAATAAAAAAAAAATAGAACAAAATTGAAAGCTTAAAGATCTAATATACACTTTGAAGATTTAAGAACTTATTAGATACGTAAATTTTATAGAGTAAATAAACATAAATCTAATATTTCAAGAACTAATCTTACAATTTAACTTTAAAAAAATAATAAATTTGAATTAGTACTGGATACATCATATTTAATTCAATAGTTCTTTAATATTTGAGTCTTCATCAATTTGATTCTAATCTTAGTAAAAGTTTCTACTTCCGTTCATAATATATAAAAAAAATTTCAATTAACTATATGTTATAGTTAACGTTGAAATCAAAATATATATTAAATAGTCTTATTAATTTAATCCTATTAATTTAAATGGGCCAAGTCAACTATTTTTTTTTTAAGGGAATTTGGAATTGAAAGCTTCAGCTCTCATGATATGTATTCAGGAATTGTCATGGTTATCCAAAAATGAACATATTTTGTTGCATCTTCGATTAAAATTTGTACTTTGCCTATTATATACTACTATTCTTTCCTATGCTATTTATATATTATTTTCATTTTTGCAATACTAGTATTTATAGAAATTATTTACCATGTTAGTCCCATGGTCAATTTTTAGTAAAAAAGACATCTTGTATATGCAAATGCCAAGTAACATTCACATGTTTTTGTTACATAGTATTACTCTAGTTTTAAGAACCTCATTTTTATCTAGTATTATATTGTTTTTAAATTCTACATCAATATCTATCATAAATTTGTGACAAAAATGACCAAAAAAAAGTTCATTGCTTAACCTTGTTGTTTGATCTTCTATAAGATATTGTGCACTTTTTTCATTGTTGACAGGTTCTAGGCTGGTTGTGTGAACATCTCTTAATTTACTTTTCATGGAGTGTGTTAAAATAAGAAAATTTTTCATACTCACTCCCAATAGTACAATAAATGGAGGGAGTATGAAAAATTTCTCACATAGGAGTATGATACTGGACATTTTCCTGATATCTAAATGGTATTTTCTTTAATGAAAATGGCTTATTTGCATCATTTCTTACCTGACGATCTTACACCAAATAGTTCTCGAAGTTAGTATAGTAAATGTCAAAATTGAATTTAGCTAATCAATAGTAATTGATATGATCCACTTTTCTTGAGGTTGAAGGTTTAATCCTCATTCCTACGTTTAATATAATCAATAAGAAAAAGAAGTTAGTATAGGAAATGTGGTGGTTTGTGGAAGGAACTTTAGTTAATGTATGGTCATTTAAAAAAGGAAAAAAAAAAAAAAAAAAACTGGTTGCACCATCTATTGAGTTTTCTATGTTCATTTTTATAATTATAGCATGTTTAAATTTTAATTCAAAATTGAAATTTAGCACTTTTAAACTTCATTTTAACCTTTTCGTTTTTTTTTTTTTTTTTTTAATTTTGAAAACTAGAAAACAAAAGTGCTAAATTTAGCCATTATGAGGGAATTGTAATCTTTATCATAGGTTAAAACCTTTGATAGTCTAAAGTTTTGGGACGTAGTCCCAACATGAGACAGATTAGTATACCTTTGTGTGTTGGTTTTCTCATTTCTATCTTGTTATTATTTTGTGTTGTTAATTATTTGTAGCTTGATTATATGCTTGTGGAATTGATGAAAGATAATATTTTCACATACTTGTTGAGTTTAGGTGTTGTTTCGTTGCGTATTTACGTAACCCTAATATTTAGAGAATACTCAATTAGTATTTTTTTTCAAACTATTGACAAAAATAGGGTATATGAGAAAGTATTTTTAAAAATAGGTGGGCATTGAAACTATTGACAAAAGTAGGGTAGTGAAATCGTGTACGGGGTACACGATTAATGTTTAATCCAGCCAGCACCATGTCGGCTGACTTGGTTGACCGGTCGCATGGAAACTCATGGACCGGGTCCACGATTGCCATAATCGTGGACCCGGTTCAAGATTTGTTTTTTTTAAAAAAAAAAAAATAGATTGACTAATTATTTTTTTTATTTGAAGATGTGCAACAATATTAAGACTTTAGAAACGAGTCCATAAATTCCTTCATTATTAAACTTAATTATATATTTAATCTATAAGAAAAACACAATTATTTTTCACTCATATTAAAAAAAAAAAAGATGTCATGATATTAAAGAAGATTTACAATTAGTTCTTTAATTTACAATTTGAAAATGAAAGTTTACATGAAATTTAAAAACGACCCCCTAGCCTTTACCCCTCATGGGGTTGTTTTCGTGTCCCTCTAAATTAGGTTCACCTTGCTGTCATTGTCGTCTATAACGAATACGTCTTCGATCGGTGTCAGCAACATTGAGTTGTCTTATTTGTTGAAATACCTTCTATGTTGACCAATGTTTGCTAACACATTGAACCCAAGTCTGGTAAGTTGTGTTGCACTGAATATTGTTTTACATCTCCGATAAAATTATTCTGTACAATGAAAAAAAATAAATATTAAACAATATTCATATCATATATATGAAAAATGTCTGATTTTAAATCTCTTACCATGCAGTAATAGTAAGCACCGTCAAGTGTAATAATTCGCCTCGTGATTGAATTGCACCAGGAAAAGTAGGATATATATTCCACGTGGATTTGACGTCAGTCTTGGTCATGCTTACCTCTCAAATTAATCTAGTGTAGTATTGGGAGTGTATAGGACAACGAAGGTATCGTTTGTCGCAGACCGAACTGTCTCAACACACGATCTGGATGATGCCACTCCTGTCTCTTATACACATCTAGATGTGTATAAGAGACAGGTATATAAGAGGGCTAACGGTCAGCCAGATGTCTTCGCCATCATGATAGTAATCAGGTAGGGATGACCAAATCTGTTGTGTGTATGACGTCCAAATAATCTGACAAAAAAAAAAAAAAAAAAAAAGATAAGTATACATCCAAAATGTTTTAAATATTCATTTATATATACGTTTGTTACCTGATTATGCATCAGTCTATCAAATATTTTTCGGTACACGAGCAACATATTTGCTGACTGTTCAAAGGCTACTAATACACCACTTCATCTAAAATTATAAAAAAAATGCAATTAATTTATATTCATACATAAAATGATAACAAAATAAATATATAAATGAAATAATACCTAGCACTAAGTGGACAATGATCTGGAGCCTGTAACTGAACTTGGTGCTATAATTGGAAATCTATCATAAGTCGATATCTATAGTAGTATCAGTGGTGGCCGTTATTTTCAACGCTTGTGCATTGGTAGCCCGACAAAGTTCTCTATACAACTATGCAAGACATGCACCACCCCACGAGTACGTACCGGCATACTTGAAATCAGACAATAGCAGGAAGAACATGAGATGCACTAGAGTATTTGACTTATCAGTGAATAAAAATTCTCCAATAAGCTGCATGATGTATGCTCGTGCATACCTACGTATGCTGATGTCGTCGGCATCGGGAGGTAATTCTGGAAACTGGGATGCCAACCAGGGGATACTCAATCTTGAGCCTTTCAGATCATTTGGTAGAACGCCTAAGAGCTCTTTACAAACGTTCTTCCAGTCATATTGTAGTGAACCTATCAATGGTTGTCCATCCACTCGTAACCCAAACCGTATGGCAACATCCTGCAACATGATTGTACATTCCCCACAAGACAGGTGAAATCTGTGGGTTTCTGGTCTCCAACGCTCAACTAGAGCAGTAATAAGGTGCCAATTAAGCTGGATAAAATCGATTTATGCAACCCCAAGAAAACCTGCCTGTTCAACGTAGGGAATAATGCGGTGATCAAATGGGATAGTATGTTATGCAGATGCCTCCCTTCTCCGACAAGTCAAAACTACTGTGGAAGAACTATCCCATACCAATTGTGAACGATGCGTATTTTGTTAATATAATTGTATAGAATTAGAAGGACCAGTCTCCATTACCTAAGAAGTTCAAATTACATTATATAATAAAATTCATCACATAAAAGATACATAAAAAGTACATAAAAAGATACAATTACATGAAAAATAAATTCATTACATAAAAAGTACAATTACATAAAATAAAACAATTACATAAAAAAATATAAGTATATAAAATATACAATTACATGAAAAATATAAGTACATAAAATATACAATTATATAAAAAATACAAGTACATATTAATATGTCAACCCAACAAAATCCAATTTTTAAGTTCAACATATAAGATCTAAATATTATACATTTAAATCAACCGAAATCTAAGATCTATAAACTATATATTTAAATCAGCTCAAATCTAAGATTCATAAACTATACATTTAAATCAGCCCAAATTTAAGATCCATAAACTATACATTTAAATCAACCCAAATAAAAATAAAACAATATATCCATGAGTCATACATTTAATTCAACCAAAATGCAAACAAAATAATATATATATGAACCAATCTTCATTTTTATAAACATATACATATATTTCTAGATTCAACCCAACAAATACATAATCATCCAACAAGTTAATCATTAAAAAAAAAAAAAAAAAAAAATTGCCCAACAAATAGACAAACATAATCATCCAGAAAAATAGCCCAACAAAATCTAATTTCTAAGTTCAACATATATCCAAAAATAAATCATGGATCCATAAACTACACATTAAGATCCATATAAAGATTATATATTGAAAAACAACGTAGGAAATTTTTTTTTACCTCAGTCAAAGAGAGGCAGAAGTTTTCAGACAAACGGTTGGACGATTTTAGACAGATGGTTAAATGGAGGCAAAATTATACGTTTGGATGGGGAAGAAGGAAGAAAACAGAGAATGTTTCCGGACGATTTTGGACGGGGAAGGTGGAAGCAAACAGAGGCAGAAGCTTTCGGATGAGGAAGAAGAAGGGTCGCACGGTGGTTTAATGGAGAAAGAAGTCGTGTACCCGATCACGACTTAAGGTAATCGGATACACGATTACCTCAGTCAACGCTGCATGACTGCCACATTGGCAGTCTGTGCCTGCTAGATCAATAGGCACTCGTGTATCGGGTACATGATTTAGGGCTAATTGTGTACCGGGTACACAATTAAGGCGTAATCGTGTACCAGGTACACGATTTAAAAACTTATTTTTGTCAATATTTTCAATCCTACCATATTTTTGTTAATATATATTAAAATAACATTATTTTAAAAAAAATTCCAACATGATTGAGTGTTGGTTTTCTCATTTCTATCTTATTATTTTGTGTTGTTAATTATTTGTAGCTTGATTATATGCTTGTGGAATGGATGAAAGATAATATTCACATACTTGTTGAGTTTAGTTGTCGTTTCGTTGCGCATTTACGTAACCCTAACATTTAGAGAATACACAATTTTAGTCTCTTTATTAATGCCATTGTTGACATAAAATATCTTAAAATTAAAACTAAAATATAATTAAATAATGAACAAAATGATCTCTCTATCCTTCCCTTCACCTTGTCAATCGAAGTGTTAATGTTGTTATATTATCATCCCAACGTTACTTGCTGCAAAAAAATCAGAAGATTGTCATTAGTGAAAATCAGAGATGGAGAGAAAAAAAAGGAGAGAGAGCGTTTCAATTTTAAAACCTAGAAACAAAATTAACACAAATTTCAAATTTTAGTATTAAAGTATGTAATTGACTCAAAATTGTAGTTGTTATCCTAGATGACTATGATCTTCAAGTTCATAATCACAAATTACTCAGAATTAACGGTTAAGAACAATTCAAAATTTAGGGGAGGCTAAATGTTTGAGGCTTGAAACTCTTATGTCGTTTACCTAATGGTAGCTCAATCGTGTAAACGAAGCTCCAAGAACTAAACGATAGTTTAATTATGTAAATGATAGGACAAAGTGCTAGACAATCGTGTAGACGACAGTTGACTGGAGCTAAATGATCGTATAGACGATTGGACGCGGAGCTAAACGATCGAGTACACGATGCGATAGGAACTACACGATCGTGGAAATGATACATTAGTAAATGCTATATGAACGTAGAGTTAGAAAGAAAGAACACAAGAGTTTAAGTGGTTCGGCCAAAGGCCTACATCCACTGTGCAAATCGGGAAGGTCTCTTTTATTTCTTCTTCTTCAAAGTTATTACAGAACGAATGTCTTGCTCTCTCTCGTTTTCTCTCTTATGTTATTCTCACATTTTTTTTCTTTATATACACAGGTGCAATGGTCAACGATAAAGCTTTGGTGGTTACAACACATAACAGAAAGAAGTCGACAACGATTCAACTGCCTGCAACGATGTTTTTCTCATCTTCGATTCTTTTTGTAACAATCTCCACCTTTGTAAGCATCCAAAGTACCTTTCCCTCTTTGCTTGATGAGCTGTCTTGAGCTAACCTTTTTCAGGTAACTCGAACCCGAGAAGGTCCAAGCATTGGCCAAGCTTGCTTAATGGAACTGTTTTGGTTAGCATATCATCTGCATTGTCTGAGGTATGAATCTTCACTACCTCTACTTCCCCTTTCTCAATCTCTTTTATGATAAAATGATATTTAATGTCAATATGTTTGGTTCTACTGTGAAACTGTTGGTTTTTAATAGGTAGATTGTGCTTTGGTTATTCACAATATATTCTGACCTTTGTTTGTGTTATACCAAAATCGTTTAGTAAACCTTTCAGTCACAAACCTTCCTTCACAGCCGCAGACAGTGTAATAAACTTAGCCTCTATTGTGGAAAGGGCCACAAAAGGTTGTAAACTAGCTTTCCAGCTTATCAAATTGTTGCCTCACAGGAAAACATAGCCTGATAAAGAATGCCTTCTGTCCAAATCCCCTACATAATCTGCATCTACAGAACCATACACTTCATCATTTGGATGGCTTATTTTGTCTATATAAGACCCTTGCATCCTTTGATGATCATAGATACCTCAGTATCCACTTGACTACTTCCCAATGTCGTTTACCAGGATTTGCCATGTACATATTAACCATACTTGTTGCATAGGACAGATCTGGTCGAGTAGAAGTCATAATCCCACTACTTGGGAATAAGAAATAGCTTTCATATGGTTTATAGTACTTTTTGGACTATTTACAGCTGAAAGCTTGAAATGAGGTGCAAGAGGAGTGCCAACTGGTTTAGCACTCTCAATTTTGAACTTCTGCAATATTTTTGCACAATATTCAGACTGCCTTACTTGCAATCTACCCTACTTTCTATCTCTTTCAATCACAATGGCTAGGATCCTTCTTGATTCTCCTAGATCTTTCATATCAAACTCTTTCTTAAGAAGCATTTTAACTTACCTCAATTCTTCTTTGGAACTCCTGGCCAGCAGCATGTCATCTACATAAAGAAGTAGATAAACCGGTTCCTTGAAGCTACTAGAGTTTGTATAAGCACACCAATCATATGAGCTTCTCTTGAACCCCATCTTGGAGATCACTTCATCAAACCTCTCATACCAACATCTTGGAGACTGCTTGAGGCCATAGATAAACTTATTCAGCAAGCACACCAAGTCTTTTTCTCCCCTTTTCACATAACCTTGAGGTTGCATCATGTAAATGGTCTCATTCAACAACCCATGTAGAAAGGCTGTCTTTACATCCAATTGGTCTAACTCCAAGTCCTTTTGCACAACTAAGGAAAGGAGCAACCTAATGGATCTATACTTTACCACTGGAGAAAAGACCTTAGTGTAGTCAATACCTTTTTCTTTAGTGAAGCCTTTAGCAACTAGCCTTGCCTTGTACCTAGACTTTTGCACACCTAGAACCTCTTCTTTAAATTTATAAATCCACTTACATGAGATAGGTTTGTACCCTTTAGGCAAAGGTATTAGTCTCCAACTGTCATTTTGGTTGAAGGACTTCATTTCATCATTCATTGCCTCAATCCACTGTCTAGCATCAGGGTTGTTTGTTGCTTCTTCAAAGCTAGTAGGTTCATTGTTGCTCAAAGAAATGGCAGCACTTAATGCTACACTAGGAAAATTAGACTATTGGTATGTAGCGGTGGCACAATAGTTCTTCTAGGTCTGTCTCTTGCTAATGAATAATTTTGTAAGTCTCCATGTGTCTCAACTTGTTCATTTGACACATGTTCACTGGTTTCAATAGTCTCATCACCTTCTAAGTCAAGATTTTGAGAGGAAGTAGAAGCTTTATGATCATTTTGAGGCTCCACCTCAAATCTAGTGCTACTTGTCTTTGTCATAGATGTAGTTGGTTGTTCAGACATCATAAACATCTCATTCTCTTTTAAAACCACATCTCTACTATTCACACATCTCTTCTCAATAGGATGCCACAACCTATAACCCTTCACTCTCGGTGTAAAGCCTAAGAACATGCATTTTACAACCCTAGGTTTCAACTTCCCTTGGCTTTGATGCACATGGCCTACACATCCAAACACTTTCAAGTGTTCCAGCTTATGTGGTTGCCCTGTCCATCTCTCTTCAGAAGTTTTCAGCTCTATGAATTGATATGGGCACCTATTGAGAGTGTATATTGTGTAGGAAACAGCTTCAACCCAATACTTTTAAGGCAATAGAGTATTGGACAACTAACATCTAACTCTTTCCAGCACTGTTCTATTCAATCTTTCAGCTACTCCATTTTGTTGAGATGTGTACCTCACTGTTCTATGCCTTACTATGCCATGCTCCCTGCAAAAAAAAAAAATTGAACTCCTTTCCACAAAACTCTAAACCGTTATCAGTTCTCAAATGCTTAATATGTTTAGAGGTGTGCTTTTCAATCAAGCTCTTCCATTCTTTGAATCTACTAAATACTTTATCTTTGAATTTTATAAAGTAAACCCAACTCTTCCTTGAGTAATCATCTACAAAGGAAAAAAAGTACCTTGCTCCACTTACAGATGGAGAGTGAGTTGACCCCCACAAGTCTGAATGCACATATTCTAGAATCTCTTTAGAAGTGTGTTGTCCTTTGGGGAAACCTTGCCTTGTTGCTTTGCCTAATATGTAGTGTTCACATAATTTTAAGCTGTCTCCAACACCCCTTAGAAGAATCCCATGTTTAAAGAATACTTACAGCCCTCTTACACTGATATGAGAAAGCCTTTTGTGTCATTTTCACATCTTTGATGACATATAACCTATTCAACTTGGTTGCCACCAATACTACTTTAGAGTCTTTAATTATTTCAAAGGTACCTCTACACCTCTATACTCACAACCAATAGCATCAAACATCCCCAAAGATAGGAGATTTCTCTTCAATGTAGGAACATGCCATACGTTCCTAATCAATTTCACTGAACCATCTTGCATTTTCAAGGATACAGACCCTATTCCAACAACTCTGTAGGTGTTATTGTTTCTCATATAGATCAGCCCACTATCCCACTTCTTGTAGGTGCAAAACCATCCCTTAGATGGTGTCATATGGACTGAACAACCAGAATCTAACACCCAGTCCTGTGTCTCCATAGTATTCTGGTCTCCACCTTCTTTAGTAGCAGTCAATGCATCTGAATAAACAAGGGAATTTTCCCCTACAGTAGCCTCGTTTTGTTTTCCACCCTTATTCTGTTGGTTTAGTTTCCTCTTCAAGGCATAGTAGTCCTTTTTCATGTGCCCCATTTTGTGACAAAAATGGCACTTAATCTTATACTTATCACTACCATTTTGTTTCCCTTTACCGTTGTTCTTGTTTTTCCCCTTTGAAAACAAGTCTTCACCTCCTTATTGATTTTTCTTACTCATTTGTAACTCTAATTCTCTGACTCATATTTCTGATATGATTGCTTATGTTGTTATTCTTTCTCTACCGTACGTCATGGTTGTCTTGACATCTTTGAATGATTCTGGTAGAGAATTTAGTAATATGAATTCCTCATTCTCTTCCCTGATATTGTCTCCTATTGATCTGAATTCAGAAGACATTCTTTTGAACTCAATCAGATTATCTGTGAGGAACTTTGCAGCATCCATCTTGTAGGTGAAAAATATTTCCCTCAAGAAAGCTTTGTTGTGCACGTCTTTGTTGAGATATATCTCATTCAGTTTGTTCCAGAGGACATAGGTAGTAGGTTGGTCTACAATCTGCCTCAAAACACTATCCGTGACATTTAAGATAATGGTTCCATACGCGTTTACCTCAATTGTCTCTTTCTCTCCCTCAGTGAGTGTTTTAGGGTACTTTGTAGAGTCCGTAATGCCCAGTAGAGCTTTCTACTGTCCCAAGACTGCTTTAATCTTTGCTTTCCATAGTTCAAAGTCTGTCTTACCATCGAACTTCTTAATTTCATATATGGTAGTTGCCATTCTTGATCTTCAAGATCGACTAATTTGATTCCAAGTATGTAAGGATTCAAATCTTTGATCTGTCTTAAACTATTCACTGAGCTCTGATACCACTTGTTGTCCCAGATGACTATGATCTTCAAATTTCACAATCACAAATTACTCATAATTAACGGTTAAGATTCAAAAGTCAAGGGAGACTGAATGCTTGAGGCTTGAAACTCTTCTGTCATTTACCTCATGGCAGCTCAATCGTGTAAACGAAGCTCTAAGAACTAAATGATAGTTCAATTATGTAAACGATAAGACGAAGCACTAGACAATCATGTAGACGACAGTTTACTGGAGCTAAACGATCGTATAGACGAAAGCTGAAGAGCTAAAGGATCGTATAGACGATTGGATACGAGGCTAAACGGTCGAGTATATGATCCTATAGGAACTACACGATCGTGTAAACGATACTTTAGTAAATTCTAAACGATCATAGAGTTAGAAAGAAAGAACACAAGAGTTTAAGTGATTTGGCCAAAGACCTATGTCCACTATGTAAATCGGGAGGGTTTATTGATAGACATTTAAAAATTTATCTTTTGTTATATCGCTTATGCACTACTGATGAATATGATGATGCTCTATGTGCTCAAGTGCTTTGCGATAAAGATATGCGCGACACTACGTTCTAAGTATATGCAATGATGATAATATGCTTCATAGTATGCGTTCGTGTAGTGCATGTCACAAGTTTTCTTGCGCTGGAACCAAGTATAATTCCAACGCAAGTTTCTCAGATTGACCTAAGGTCAAACACGAGAATTGTTATTGTTATTGCGATACTAATGTGGTATAAGCGACCGGTTTAACATAAAGAATAAAGAATTGATTTGTGCAGAAAAGTAAATTGTGATGAAAATAAAATGCAATGGTAAATAAAGTGCTGTAAAATAAATTGCGATGATAAAATAAATGACTAAACTACTAATGATACAGGGTGAGGACTGGCTGTGAAGTTGTGCAAAAGAATGTAATGAATGCGATGGCAAGTCTTGTGAATCAGAAAAAGAATGAGTTGAGGGAAAGAACATTGCAAGTTTATCAATCTTGTTGAAGATGCGACTGAGGTTCCGCTTTCCCTTGACTTACACCTTTCAGTGATCGGCCGCGTTCCCGTATGTCTATGGTGAAATAGGGATGAACGTAATGAACGCAAGGTTGTTTCCATCTCTGGAAATACTTCTCGCTTTAGTTAACGCATTCTTCCAACCTTCTCTCGATAGGCGGAATAACATCTTCACTTCTGCTCTCACAGGTGAAGATGCTGTCGAGCATGCTTTAGCTAAACTCAGCCAATTTCCTTAACAAGGATTAACTCACTCGCTTAATCCTTCCCCTTTACCCAGGGGATTAATGACACATGATGAAGAAAATGGATGATAAATGTGTGGAAAAGAGCAGAGAGATGATAGTGATTACGATAATGATATTTAAATTTAGAGATCAACGTTTGATACATGATTGTGAATGAAAGATTAAAGAAAGATGAACACAGTAGATGAATGAAAGAATAGAAACAAATATGGAAAGAGTGTCAATGTCTTGACACAGATCCCGATCGGAGACATTGTGCTTGCCGGCGTGTGTATAAAATGGAATGGAAAGCTTTCCTTTCAGGCTTGCTTTCCAGGTAGAAGTGACCTCTTGCACAGAGCTTCTTCTTCGAGAATGGAAAGAATTTCTTGCTCGGAGACTTACCTTTCAGCCTTGTCTCGTCGTTCTCCCAGATTTTCTTTATATTGTCTCTTCAGACCAGCCTCCCTTACAATGAATTCGAGGAAACTATTTATAGACCTTGGCTCTCTGTATTAGTGGTCCCACTTTGTAATTCTGATAATTCCTGACATGGCATAATGGAAAAGTCCGCTCTGCTCCACGATCAATTTTTTCAGAATCGTACAACAGAAAAGTTGTATACTTGTCAGAATGCTTTGCAAATGCGTTGCTCTTCACATCTTTGATTGATCGCCGCATGCGGTGTAGTTGTTTTGATCTTTTGTTGATTGCCGCATGCGGTGGAAAAGCGTTGATGGCTTGAATCCATGATCGATTGTCGTATACGCTGCAATTGCGTTGATCTTTTTCATTCTTGATCGATTGTCGCATGCTGTTGTGGATGCGTTGTTCATTTTGTCCTCGAGCAATTAACGCATGCGTTGACCTATTTTCTGCAAAACAAAGACTTGGGCATTCCATTTCGCCATCGCAATGGGGTTAGTGGGTGTGTTCACGACACTTTACAATTTTCGTATTTCTAAGCCAATTTCTATACTGTCGACGCAATTTTTCTTTCTTTTTTCCGCATAATCTAAATAAAACAGCATAAATAACTTGTATTTCTACAAGTTATCACACCCTCAAATTTAGATATATGCTTGTCCTCAAGCATATCTTCAACTAAGGCAATTCTGCTCAACTCCCATCCTAATTTGCGTCGATCGGCTACTTTGAATGCTCCGCCTCTACAAAATTCCTCAACACAGCAAGTTCTTCTATCCTTTAACAATTCTTCACATGCTCTACTTTATTCTTATCTAAAACAAACCTCTACCCAAAGTTCCCTTCTAGTTTTGAGAAGAATGTTTTACCTCTTCTTGCGAAAAGAACGAAGTGCGTCTTTATGCGGTGGCCTGGTTTGCGTCATCGTAAAGAGAATGTTGGTTATGGTTACACCCTTCGTTTTGGCTTGCTCCCACGGGTGTCATGCGAGCATCCAACTTCGTTTGTGTACCAATCTCAACTTTAACTCTTGATCCTCAGCCAAGTTTTACTTTTGTTGGTTAGAGGAGTTGTCTCTTTTATTCTTATTTTCTCTCTCTTTTTTTTTTCATTGCGTCGATCCTGGAAACCTACCTTCATTTTGGCTTACTCCCATGGGTGTCATGCGAACATCCAACTACGAGCAGGTTTCTTTCACGACTTAACTCTTACCAGGTTGGGATTTTTCCTTGCGCTGATAGCGGAGTTTTTTTTATGAATTTTTTTCTTTTTTTCTTTTTTTTTTTATGATAATGAACGCATTGCCTGATATGATCGTATCCGCTTGATCGCATCTACTCAGACCTTCCCTACCCCCAAATTTAGAGATGTGCAAGGTCCTCATTGCATTATTTGGATAGAAAAGACAAAACACTTAGTCAAAATAAAAGAAAAGAAGGTTTAAGCAGAGTCTTGAAATAGATAAGGTAAAGTAGAGCTATTACAATGAACTATCTAACTGTTAGTCAGAAAATGCAATGTATAAAGAAATTTTTGCTAAGGGTATGCATACTACTCATCATGGCAGCGCAATTAAACAACGCAAAATAAAAGACAAGAATTACCGCAATAATTGACAAAGGATGATAAAAGTAAAGAGGCTAACGTATATGAAACAATAATTACTCAGTTGTATAAAATTTTTCTAAGTATAAAAAGAATTATGAATATTGCAACACAAAATTTTAAGTATGTACAAAAGAATACAAGGTATAGCTTCTATATAAAAAAAAATTCAATGAATGACCGTAAAGAAAAATAGCAAAATTGTGGAGAAGGTGGCACACCCCCAAATTTAGAGTTGCGTTAGGGGATCTTGAGGAGGATGTTACGGAGGAGCTCGTTGAGGCGCATCTTGAAATTGCAGAGTTTCTGTAGATGCGGAGGCACCATGGGACCATGTAGATATGCTGTTAAGAAGTTGAAGTACTCATAGTTACGCTCTGCCATCTATCTTTGGTTCAGGCAAATGGTAAAGATATTGCGTTGAATATTAACCATCGTTTGTCACACCATTGTATTGTTGTGATGCAACTCTGCGTTGCTCTCCTGCAACTCCGTTATTGCTTGGCGGAAGATGTTAAGTTGTTGAGAAAAGAGGGACTGCATTTCTGCTAAGTCAGCAGCAAGGGATGGGATGGTGGGTTGCGCTGTCGATGTTTCACCAACATCGGTTTGAGGTTGAGCGGAAGAGCCTGCTCCCAAACCGTGTGGGTCATCAACATACGCCGATGGTGGTGAAAAGTGAGGTGGAGATGGATGGCTGGAGGACGCTCTTGGAGATACGGGGTTAGAATGTGGAGTAAGGAGGAGGTTTGTGAAGTGTTCTGGAAGAGGGGAAAGGGGCTCAATTGGAGGGCTCGGTGGGCAAATGATTAAAGGCAAAGGGTCTAAGGGTAGTTGAGTTTGTTTCTGCGGTGATTGTTCTTGGATTTCTTCCTTTCCTTTATCATTGTGGCGCTGCTTCTTTGGTTTGGGTTGTTGCGGCACATTCAGATCTATGAGGGGCCTTTTGGTTGGAAGCTCGGGGTAATGTGGGGAATCCTTGAGAAGCATTCTCAGGATCTTCATGTGGATGATGCCTTGAACTTTAGGCATGGGCTCTTCGTTAATGCCTATGCCCATAGAGAGGCACAGGCTCGAAATCGTACATGGAAAGAAGTATTGACCTCTCACACGACCAACAAAACCTTGAATCTGCTTTGCAATAAGTTGGCCTACATCAATCGGAATGATGCGCGCTATACAGTATGCGACCATCACTCAATCCCTTGAAATTTTTTTTTCATGCATTGTTGGGATGAGTCGCCTTTTCACCAAATATACTCAAAGTTGCGCCTCTAGGAGCAGCTTGTTAG
>NC_052360.1:66716975-66795801 GCF_009727055.1 Benincasa hispida | reverse complement strand
CCACTTTTTTTTCTCTCCCTCTCTCATTGACGCCTGACATTTTCTTTAACGTCGTTTTTTCCTTCTCCTCTTCTTCTATTCTTCTTTATCTTCTTCTTCTCTATTTCTCTCTAAACTGCTCCGAGGTAAGCATGTGTTGCTCATCCTCAAGCCTTCCTTTTCTTCTTTTGTCACCCTTGCGTTGTCACGGCGCACGTCCTCCACACCGTGCAGTTCCTAGCTAAATTGCTGAGGCAATGAGTTTTGCAGTTTGGCACGGTTGGAATCTTTTCTACTTCTCCTCTACTTCTCTTTTCTCTCTTTCCTCTTCTTCTTGCTATGCGTTTAAAAGAATAATAGGTCACTTGTAGACCCTGCAGATATTCTCCTTGCGACACCGCATAAGAGGGGTGATGCAGGATCTTCTCTACTTCAGTCGCAACCATTCTGATATGCCTGGTATGATGAACTTTGTGTTGCGCCTGTTGACGTTCGTAATTTTGCCTTAGGCACCCCCTCTTCCCCCTTGCGGTCTGGGTTGTTCACTCCAGTCAATCTTGGGCCTTTCCGCCTCTTCTTCTCCTCTTTCTTTAGGCACTTCTCTTCTCACCTGCGTTGTTTCTTTTCACTCTCCTTCTTTTCTCTCTTCTTCTTCTTCAACCGGGCAGCTTCATCTCCTTCCACCCGTTTTTCTTTACTTTTTCTCTTCTTTTTCCCTTCAGCCGTCCTCAACTCTTCTTCGCTCCTACAACCTCCAAAATAGCCCTAATGGGTCCCTCATTGGAGTATGTTGGAACAATCTCCTTAGGATCCGCAGTGGTCAAGGCCATTCTCCACGAAGCTTCTGCCATGTCCTCCTCTGAAGGCAAGGGCTGGTTTACAACTCCAGCTTCCGGTAGCCCCCTTTCTCTTTCCATATTACTCAAAATACTCCCAAATACCGCTTGGTTGAGTGAAAGAGTTAGAAATGTCTTGGTCTGAGGAAGGAAATTGGAAGGGTATGGTATGTAGAGGAAATTTTAGGGTTTCTTTCGCGAGAGACTCAAATATGCTCCTCAGTTGAAGGAGACGCGATTTATAGGTTGGGCCATGATGGGCCTAACGCAATCGCTGCATGGCAGGCTTCGATATTCTCAAAAAGTCTGCCGCCGCGCTCCTCCCATTATGAGTTAGCAGAAAGGACGTCCTTTCGTCTGCTGTCATAATTTCCTCGGAAGCTTAAACGATTCGACTACTCTCTCTGCGAAGATTTTATCATTTTATTTTATTCGGACGGGCGCAATGTTAAGGATTAACGCAATGCATCTGTTATCGCAAATGCATGTTTGCAGAGGACGGGCACAACGTATGCATTAACACAACACACCCCTCAACTCAACGCATTTCTGGAGGACGGGTGCACGGTATTTTTACCAGCGTAACACTACCTCGATATAGTGTGTTTTTGCTGAGGACAGACGCAGTGTACATACGCACGCAACTCATCCGTCAACGCAATGCATTTAAGGAAGACGGGCACAAAGTGTATCTATCAGTGCAAGATACACCCGCTGTCGCAATGCATACTGGATGTTATTAAAGTTTTTTTTCATCAACATCGCAATGCTTATCCCTAAAACTAAGTTGATAAGAAGTTGTAGTGTTCATTTTCTTTTTAATATTCATTCACAGAACTTTAGGAACAACACAATGCTAAGACAGGAATGTAAATAAATTCAATATAGCATAAAATTAACGCAACTTGAATTGAAGTAAAAGTAAATTCAGAAAGTAGTAAAGACTAGTTTAAGAAAGCAGTAATAACACAATAAAGAAAGCAGTAGAGAAAGCGATAAAGAAAGTAGTAAACATAGTGTTAGGGATGCTGATTGAAAGAAAGTTCTTCAAGGTTACCGCAATCGCATCCCCACAGGCGGTCAGACATGCCTGCACAGTGTCACTACTGACATTGTTCCTTCCCATGAGATCTGAGGGCTTCTGAATTACTTGGGGTGTTTGATGTGGAAGGTTGGTTGTGTGATTGCCTCTGTTGGTGACTCTGATTCAGACCTTGGTAAAAAGCCGGAGGGTTTCCTCGATTCTCGGAGTTGTTCTGTGAATTCCTCTGGCCTCCTTGGTCATTGTTACCTCCCCAACTGAAGTTAGGGTGATTCTACCAACCCGGATTATATGTGTTGCTGTACGGGTTATTCTGAATGGAGTACACTGCTTGTGGGTTCGATGGGCACATTTCTGATGCATGACCCTCTTCCGCATTGTGCACAGCTGATTGCTGCCACTTGTGCCAACGCATTGGTTTGTGCTGCATCCTGAGAGAGGGTTCCTTGATTTATTGCCATCGTCTGGAGGAGAGAAGTCACTGCAGCCATTTGTGCGGCCAATGTTGTTATTGTATCAGCTGGTACAATGGCATTTTCTGTTCTTCTTCTCTCTGGGCCTCTTCCCTCATACCCATCGTCTACCTAGTCATCTGTGTTTCACGAAATGTGATCCAAGATGACCATGGCTTTAGTGTAGGTCTTTTCCATAAATCCTCCTACTGTGGAGCCATCAACAAAAGCTTGCATTGATCTGTCCAGGCCATTATAAAAAATATCCATCAGAATGCAATCAGGAATCCCGATGTGCGGACAGTTCTTCACTAATCTTCTGAATCATACTCAGGCGGTGCTCAGAGTCTCATTTTTCATCTGCTCAAAATTCAACACATCCCTCCGCCTTCTTGCGTTGACGCCTGGCAAGAAGAATTTCTTCATGAACCGCTCGACCAACTGGTCCCATAAAGTAATTTCATTTGGCTCTAGAGAATGAGCCCACCTTTTTGCCTCATCCCTCAGTGTGTACGGGAAGAGGTATAATCTAATTCCTTCAGAAGTAACGCCAGGAATGGAGAAAATGTTGCACATTTCCACGAAGTTGGTCAAATGTTCGTACGGGTCTTTACCTTGCATCCTTCTAAATTGTCCCGCATTTTGGATCATTTGAAGCATGACCGACTTTATCTCAAAGCGTGCATTCTCCTCAACCGTGGGTCTTGAAATTCCGGGCGAGAAGTCATATAGATTGGGCATTGCATAGTTCCTCATCGGGATATTATGGTTGGCAGCAAGAAAAACAGAGTATTGCGCTGGCCGATTAACCCCTTGATTCCCTTCGGGCCTATCGTTATTATTCGCCATGTTCCTTCTTCGCCTAATGCGGTTCTGGCATGCTCGTGCGCGAAAAGTACGCTCGATCTCTGGGTCAACTTCGAATTCTGGATTAGTGCTAGTACTCATTAACTGTCAGACTGCTCTCTGCGATAAACAGACAGTACAGCAGAGATCTGTCCTTCAAAATACCACAAAACTATTCAACAATAAACGTTACCAATCCTCGGCAACGGCACCAAAAACTTGATAACATTTAAAAAATTTATCTTTTGCTATATCGCTTATGCACTATTGATGAATATGATGATGCTCTATGCGCTCAAGTGCTATGCGATAAAGATATGCACGATTCTACGTTCTAAGTGTATGTAACGATGATAATATGCTTCGTAGTATGCATTCATATAGTACATGTCATAAGTTTTCTTGCACTGAAACTAAGTATAATTCCAACGCAAGTTTCTCAGATTGACCTGAGGTCGAACATGGGGATTGTTATTGTTATTGCAATACTAATGTGGTATAAGCGACCGATTTAACATAAAGAATAAAGAATTGGTTTATGTAGAAAAGTAAATTGCGATGAAAATAAAATGCGATGGTAAATAAAGTGTTGTAAATAAATTGCGATGATAAAATAAATGACTAAACTACTGATGATACAGGGTGAGGACTGGCTGTGAAGTTGTGCAAAAGAATCTAATGAATGCGGTGGCAAGTATTGTGAATGAATAAAAAAAAATGAGTTGAGGGAAAGGACATCACAAGTTCGTCAATCTTGTTGAGGATGCGACTCAGGTTCCACTTTCCCTTGGCTTACACCTTTCAGTGATCGGTCGCGTTCCCATATGTCTATGGTGAAACAGGGATGAATGTAATGAACGCAAGGTTGTTTCCATCTCTGGAAATACTTCTCGCTTTAGTTAATGCATTCTTCCAACCTCCCTCGATAGGCAGAATGACATATTCACTTCTGCTCTCACAGTTGAAGATGCCGTTGAGCATGCTTTAGCTAAACTCAGCCGATTTCCTTAACAAGGATTAATTCACTTACTTAATCCTTCCCCTTTACCCAGGGGATTAATGACACATGATGGAGAAAATGGATGATAAATGTGTGAAAAAGAGCAGAGAGATGATAATGATTACGATAATGATATTTAAATTTAGAGATCAGCGTTTGATACATGATTGTGAATGAAAGATTAAAGAAAGATGAACACGGTAGATGAATGAAAGAATAGAAACAAATACGGAAAGAGTGTCAATGTCTTGACACAGATCCCGATCGGAGACGTTGTGCTTGTCGGCGTGTGTATGAAATGGAGTGGAAAGCTTCCCTTTCAGGCTTGCTTTCCAGGTAGAAGTGACCTCTCGTACAGAGCTTCTTCTTCGAGAATGGAAAGAATTTCTTGCTCGGAGACTTACCTTTTAGCCTTATCTCATCATTCTCCCAGATTTTCTTTATATTGTCTCTTCAGACCAGCCTCCCTTACAATGAATTTGAGGAAACTATTTATAGACCTTGGCTCTCTGTAATAGTGGTCCCACTATGTAATTCTGATAATTCCTGGCATGGCATAATGGAAAAGTCCGCTCTGCTCCACGATCAATTTTTCAGAATCGTACAACAGAAAAGTTGTACACTTGTCAGAATGCTCTGCGAATGTGTTGCTCTTCACATCTTCGATCGATCGCCGCATGCGGTGTAGTTGTTTTGAATTTTTGTTGATTGCTGCATGCGGTGGAAATGTATTAATCGCTTAAATCCATGATCGATTATCGCATACGTTGCAATTGCGTTGATCTTTTTCATTCTTGATCGATTGCCGCATGCTGTTGTGGATGCATTGTTCATTTTGCCCACAAGCAATTAACGCATGCAGTGACCTATTTCCTGCAAAACAAAGACTTGGACATTCCATTTCACTATCGCAATGGGGTTAGTGGGTGTGTTCACGACACTTTACAATTTTTGTATTTATAAGCCAATTTATATACTGTCAACGCAATTTTTCTTTCTTTTTGCCGCATAATCTAAATAAAACAGCACAAATAACTTGTATTTCTACAAGTTATCATCTATTTTATTACTCCTTCTTCAAAGTTATTACAGAACGAATGTCTTACTCTCTCTCGTTTTCTCTCTTATGTTATTCTCACATTCGTTTTTCTTTATATACACAAGTGCAATGGTCAACGATGAAGCTCTGGTGATTACAACATATAACAGAAAGAAGTCGACAATGGTTCAACTGCCTTCAACGATGTTTTTCTTGTCTTTGATTCTTTCTGTAACAGTAGTAACTAAATGAATACTACCATTATTAAAACTCATGAAAACATCTCAGCAAAAATGAAAGATCCTGGGGATTTTACCATTCCTTGCTCTATTGGAGGCATCGACATAAGGCAAGCCCTTGTGTGATCTAGGGGCCATAATTTGATGCCCCTATCCATTAGCCAACTTCTCCCCCTTAATCCCTTATGCGCCCACCACTCCTCCCTCATGCGTTCAATCCAATTTCCTCCCTTGGTGATGCATAGTTCAACACATAACTTAAATTTGTAATTTGACAAAAATGGTTACATTATATATCATTAAATTAGGATCCTCAAACTTGCTTCCATTTTGTCCAAAAAAAAAAAGAAAAGAAAGAAAGAAATATGAATTAAAAATTGAAAGGTTCATTTGTCACATGACATGGATATTCAGGAGTTGTCATGTTGTCCAAATTTGAACATATTTTGTTCTTTATTATTATTATTAATTACCCTATTAAATCCTACAATATCTCCTATAATATTATGAATTTACAATACTAAATAGATGTCCATTGCTTAGTGTCCCAAAGCCATGTGTCACCCTTTATGTTGTCCATATGCCTTGTAATTATTCATGCCTTGTAATTATTCATGCCTTGTATCCATGTAAGTCCACATCCTACTTGCCACCTTGCTTATAAATAGTGGCATTTGCTGGACCATAAAATTATACATTTATTGGTGAGAATTTCACTTCAATTTACATATTATCCAATTTTATAATTTTAGTTATTTTGTGATCTTAGTTATTTTATTTATTTATTATTATTATATAAATATATTATTATATTATATGTTCTCTATATCTGTGTTCCCATTGTGCTCCTCAATTTCACAACACGTTATCAGCTCGAGCTCCTGTCGGGTTTTCCGCTAAAGGTAGGTCGGTTTTTCCCTCTTCGTTATAATTAATAAATTTAATGCTATTTCGCATATTCAATATTTATGAAATTTCTAACATATGTATAATATTTTATGATAGTGCTGCCATGACAAATCTCATAAAATTAGAATTTTCCGCCCTTGATATTAATAAAAATAATTAGTTTTCATGGATACTTGATGTCGAAATCTACCTGGATGCTATGAATCTTGGGGAGACTATTAAAGAAGAAAATACGACATCCAGTCAGGACAAACCAAAAGCTATGATTTTCCTTCATCATCATCTCCACGAGGGATTGAAAATGGAGTATCTTATAATAAAAGATCCCCGTATCTTGTGGAAAAATTTAAAAGAGTGGTATGATCATCAAAAATTAGTTATTCTTCCTAAAGCTCGTTATGAGTGGATGCACTTGAGGCAACAAGATTTCAAATCAATAAGTGATTACAACTCCTCATTATTTAAAATCAGTTCGAAATTGTTATTATATGAAGAGAAAATTACTGATGCCAATATGTTAGAGAAGGCATTTTCTAAATTTCATGTCTCGAATATGCTCCTGTAGCAGCAATATCGAGAGAAATATTTTAAACAATATTCTGAATTAATTTCATGTTTTCTCATGGTTGAATAAAATAACGAGTTATGATGAAAAATCATGAATCTCGACCAACCGAAATGACACCATTCTCTAAAGTGAATGCTGTGAATTTTAATAATAATCGTAGTCGAGGTCGTGATCGTGATAGAGGAAGAAATAATTATTATTTTCGTGGTGGTCATTTTAATCATTCAAGTTTCAAAAGAACCCAGAAAGTGATGATCACAAGGAAAAGCTCCACAAGATAAAAGTTCAAAAAGTGTTGAAAATAAATGCTTCTGATGCGGAATGACTGGCTATTGGTCATGTACCTGTCGTATGTTAAAGCACTTAGTTGACCTCTATCAAGCCTCCCTGAAGGAAAAGGAGAAAAATGTGGAAGCAAATTTTGCATAGCAGGATAATGACATATTTGACCCATTCCATATGACAAATTTGGATGTGGCAGACTTCCTTGAATCTCCTAAAGAGAATATTAGGGCAGTTGATGGAACATTAAGTGTTTCTTTTGATTTTGAGAATATCTACACTTAATGTTATTGTTTTCTTTTATCTATCTTCATGTTTTTTTAAGTAACTTTTGTATATTTTAAGTGTTGTTTTTCTTCTTGTAATTATTTTCTTTTAATGAAGAAATGTAGATTATTTTCATATGTTGGGTGTTTAAAAACTGAGCAAAGAAGATCTATGTCTGGCAGATAGTGCAACTACACACACAATACTTACAAATAAAAAATACTTTTCCAAATCGACAATACTGAAACAAAAGTAAATATAATATCAGGTTCTGGAAACTTGATTGAAGATTTTGGAAAAGCAAATATTATTTTTCCTAGAGGAACAAGATTTACAATTGACAATGCATTGTTCTCTAGTCAATCAAAGAGAAATCTTCTAAGTTTCAAAGATATATGTTGCAATGGTTATCATATTGAGACTGATAGTAAGAATAATGTGGAATATCTATATATCATATCCATTGTCTCAAATGAAAAACGAGTATTGAAAGAGTTGCCTATTTTATCTTTTGGATTGTATTATACTCATATACGAGTAATTAAAATATATTCAACAATGAACCTAAAGTTCATGAATCCAAACATATTTACAATTTGTCATGAACGATTGGGTCCTCCAAGATCTATAATGATGAGGAGAATTATTGAGAATTCAAATGGACACCTGTTGAAGAACCAGAAGATTCTTCAATCTAATGAATTATCATGCGATGCTTGCTCTTAAGAAAAAATTGATAATTAGACCATCACCAGCTAAAGTGGAGATTGAATCACCTGCATTTTTAGAACAAATTCATGGTGATATATGTGGACCCATTAAACCACCAAGTGGACCATTTAGATATATTATGGTGTTAATAGATGCATCCAGGAAATGGTCACACGTATGCATATTATCAAGTCGAAATCTTGCATTTGCAAGATTACTTGCTCAAATAATTAAGTTAAGAGCACAATTTTCTAATTATACAATTAAGACCATTTGTCTTGATAATTCTAGTGAATTTACATCCCAAGCTTTTGATAATTATTGTATGTCAATTGGGATAAGTGTTGAACATTCTATAGCTCATGTTCATACACAAAATGATTTAGCAGAATCATTTATAAAACATTTGCAATTAATTGCAAGACCATAACTTATAAGAGCTAAGCTTTCTTTATCTATATGGGGACATCCTATTTTGCATGCAGCATCACTTGTACGCATTAAGCCAATAGTTTATCATAAGTACTCGCCATTACAATTAGCTTATGATCATGAGCCAAATATTTCCCATCTGAGAATATTTGGATGTGTAGTATATGTTCCAATTGCTCCACCACAATGCACTAAGATGGGTTCTCAAAGAAGGTTAGGAATATATGTTGGATACGATTCCCCATCAATTATTAAATATCTTGAGCCTCTGACAGGTGATGTATTTACTGCACGATTTGCTAATTGTCATTTTAATGAGACAAATTTTTCAACATTACGGGGAGGAATTAAGAAGTTGGAAAAAGAAATTACATGGAATGCATCGTTATTGTCTTATTTAGAACCCCGTACAGATCAATGTGAACTTGAAGTTCAGAAAATAATTCATTTGCAAAATATAGCAAATCAATTACCAGATGCATTTATAGATGCGAATAAAGTAACTAAGTCACATATACCAGCTGAAAATTTTCATAAAAAATTGATATCCCAACAGAACAAGTTATCACTAATGAGTCTGGAACACGCCAGAAGCGTGGTAGACCAATGGGTTCTAAAGATAAAAATCCTCAAAAACGAAAAATAATTAATAGTGAAAAAGATTTGGTTGAGAATGTAAATACCCATAAAGAAATCCTCGACATGACTAGTGAGGAAGATGAAATGCCTAAAGATAATAATGAGATTTCAATAAACTATGCCATGATAGGAAAAAGATAGAATCGAACTAATGTAATTATTGACATCTTTGCGTATAACGTTGCGTTTGATATTATATCTGAAAATGAGGATCCTAAACCAAATTCTATTTAAGAATGTCGACATAGAAAAGATTGGCTTCAGTGGAAAGAAACAATCGAGGCAGAATTAAACTCACTTTCAAAACGTCAGATTTTTAGACCAGTAGTCCGAACACCAGAAGGTGTCAAACCTATGGGATACAAATGGGTATTTGTGAGGAAAAGAAATGAAAATAATGAGGACAAGATATAAAGAAAGACTAGTTGCACAAGGTTTCTCACAAAGACCTAGTATTGATTATGAGGAGACATAATCTCCAGTGGTGGATGCAGTTCATATTTCCACACATCAAATGTATTCTCTTATTCTCCCTCTCAAACATGAGTCTAGAAAAAAACCCCATCTAGGGTCAGTGAGCTTCATAAATGCCTTTGGGAAACATTTGGGTCCAATCTTTAGGCTGGCTAAAGAAACCTCCTTAGCGCCACATGGAAAAAATTAAAAAAGATAGCATACCACACTTCTACCCCATGACAAGTGGTGTCAGAGCCTACATTATTTGTCTTCCCATAGCCTACACTACTACTCAACCAGGAGAGGGAATTGACTACTTCAGCAATATCAGAAACGTTAAGACGAGTTAGCCAATTGGAGAACCATGGAGGTGCCCTTCCCGAGGACATCCAACCATGGTGGTTGAGATGGTAGTGATGGCACACTAAGTCTAACTCCTAATAGTTGAGGGAAAGTTGGGAGACTTCATAGCCCAAACAAGTAAGCATTTGGAACAAGTCATTTCAGAACTAAAAGATATGCCCTCCATAATTTCCTTCAGCATAGAGACTCTGAAGGAGGAACTTGGACTGACGAACAATGAAGAAGCCTTTGTGAAGAGGGCTCGTTCACCCAAGGTCGGTACCAACTCAAAGGTGAAAATTCCCAAAAAGTCAACGTTTAGTGGTTTGAGAGATGCAAAGGAACTAAAGAACTTCCTTTGGGACATCGAGGAATACTTCAAAAACGCCAAGATCACTGAGAGGCATGAATTGGCATTGTCAGCATGTACCTCACCTCAAACATTAAACTGTGGTCGTGAACCCGAGTACTCAATGATGAGAATGGTGGGAGAGCGAATATCAGTACATGGGATTCATGAAGAATGAATTTAGAAATAAATTTCTCTCTAGAAACACGAGTTCGGTTGCCAGGAAGGCCCTCAAAAAACACAATCATATAGGCTTCCTTCAGGCCTACAAGAAGTACAACTCCCTAATCCTTGACATCCAACACATGTTCGAGGAGGACAAACTATTCAACTTTATCTTTGGGCTCTAACCATGGGCTCAAAAGAAGCTCCTACGACAGGATGTGGAGGATTTACCTTCAGCCATAGTCGCTATAGATGCCTACTAGATTTTAAAGCCACTACCTCTTCCATGAGAATGACGATATCAGTGTTTGGTATGTTGGACACCAAAACCATCAACAACTTCATTTCCATGAGAATGACGACCAAATCGAACTTGATGGTGACCAAAAGTGACAGTCGCCTCAAGACTGCCAATGCAGAAGTCCACTGATAGTCACCTTAAGACTGCCAACGCAGAAGCCAAACTGATAGAGGGCACATCCATGGCCCTATTGGAATTTGGTTCATGGAGGAACAAATGCAAGTTCTTTGTGATCCCCCTAGATGACTTCGATGTAGTATGAGGAATAGAGTTCCTAGTGGAGGCAAAATCACCCTTATGCCTCATTTTAATAGGGTGATGGTCATTGTGAAGGAATCGAATTCCTTGTGTGGAAGCATGCGTTGTTGTTTGCCTTAATTGTATTGGATGAATTTTAAACGGAACAATAAAACTAAAGAATTAAACATGCTATTAAGAAATTTAAAGGCAAAGGATGTTATCTTTTCAGATCAGCTTTCAAAACCTTCACTCAATAAGTGTAGAGCATTGCACGAACTGATTCCACGAGCAGGACACTACCAAGAGATCTTCTCTGCTATCCTCTCTGGACAAGGAGGTTTGTGGGAACCTTGTGAAAGGCAAGGGAAACATAGAGAACTCCTTTCTCTGAGAGTATGTGAGATGGAGAGAATGTGAGAGAGAGGGTGAAAGAATAAAGTTTCATGAGAATCTTATTCAAGCAACTTCTTCAACTGTAGACTATTCTGAAGATTTAAAGATAAAGAGGGAGAAGGTAGCTGCCCTCACTCCATTCTCCCACTCCCCTGGAATGCAAGGGGTTAATTTAATTTAATTTAATAAATTAATTTAATTAAATAAAATCAATCAATTAATTTATATATCTAATGTTTAATTTAATTAATTTTGATCATATTCTAAATATTCATTTCTCACATAACCTATACTTTTAATATGAATCTTATTCATGTTATTATAACTTATAATTTTAAAATAAATCTAATCAATATTAATTTAATATTTGAATTTGATTCAAATATTTATACTATAATATTATATAGTTTGATTTTGAATCTAATTCAAATTACCTTTATATTATAATGTATATTAATTGTATCGCATGCAATTAACATTATTTTTGTATCATATACAATAAATTCTCCTTACATTAATTTGAATTCTTCAAATTATTTCCACTTTAAAATTCTTGTTTACTCCGTTTGTAAGCTAGCAGGTGGACCTAATGAACTTACAATTATAAGCTCTAATGATTCATGATTAATTAATTAAACTCTTTAATTAAGTTAATCATCATTCATAACTATGGGACAGTTCACTAAAAACCCATAGTTGCACTCCTATGAACTGCAGTATATTTATGTGTCCATTGAATTAAGCATATTTTGTAGGTCAACCATTCACCAATTGTTCTTAATTACAACTGGGTCAAATTACCATCTTACCCTTGTAGTTACCTCTTGTACTTTAAGTATCACTGATCTTCTAATGAACAATGTTGTTTATGGTCCAAACATAAACAAGTTCCTCTAGGGCCAGTGAGAGGGTGATGCCTCATTGTTCAAGTTCCAGAGTCAGCATTTAAGGGAACCATCTGTATACTTTTCCTAGATTCAGTAAGGAGTGAACTCTATCTCATGAAGCTATGTTCTCAGCTCTTCAATCAGTATCATTCCCGAAATAGTAGGCATATTGAGTCAGCAGCTAAGGCCATTCTCACTTCTGCTAATCAAAGAATGACCCTTATGAGCAAGAATTCATAACTCACTCAGGATTGAGATCGAGTTACATGGTTATCATTTGAAATATAAATCTATTCAATTAATAGTGTTATGAACAGAGATTATACTTTGTTGTTTGGTCTTATACAGACTCATTGTATAAAATACCACTACTTGCATGTCATCACATAAACGATTTGGATCAAATTATTTGTAACATTTATAATTGTTTCAACATCTACAAAGTGGACTGTATCCATAGTGTTACCAAGATAAGGTACCCAATCTTATCCATATACTATATGCTGGGGTTGATGCCCCAAATCTCGTAGGGTTCTACAATTTGTAATTGTATTGTACAAATATTTTATTTATCTAATAAAATATGTGATGTTTTATTTGACATTTAGTTGTATTAATCCACAAACCAATAATCTAACATCCAAGGTTATCTTGTAGCTTAAACATGTATGTAGAGACATACGGGTGGATCATGTTTAAGTAATAACCTAAATGGTCTGTAGTAGATGGGTAAGATTGGATACCTTATCCTAGTGACACTACAAGTATGACCCACTTTTTAGATGTTACAATTGTTGCAAAGTGCTATAAATGATCTGATCCTAATCATTCATGTGGAGACATGTGAGTAAGAATATTCTATAGAAAGAAGTTTTTATAAGACCGGACCATGAAATAACTAGTCTCATTATATAACATCGTTGATAATAGAGGCGTACATTTCACCAGGATGACCATAAGTAACATGATCTGAATCCTAAGTGAGTTGTGAACTCCTACCTATGAAGGCAGTCCTATGATTTGTATGGGTGAGAGTGGCCAGATCGCTGACTCAACAAGCCTACCATTTTGGGGATTCATTTGATTGGAGAGCTAGAAACACAGCTACACAAGAAGGAATTCACTCCGTCCCCAACATTGGGGTAAGTAGGTAAATTGCTCCCTTAAGGGCTGATTCCAGAGCTTGAACAGTATGGCGCCACACCCTCTTCTGGCTCGAGTCATAGTTGGATTATAATTTATTGTTCATTAGAGGGATCAGTGGTACTTAAGGAGTTAGATGTAACTACAGGGGCAAAACAGTAATTTTGACCCAACTGTACTTACGAACAATTTATGAATTGTCATCATACTGTTAACTGGTTATATCCAATGGACACAGAAATATATCTATAGTGCAAAGAGTACAACTATCAGTCTTTAGTAGAGTTCCTAACAGTTAACTGATGGTGAATTCTTTAATTAAAGAAGTTTAATTAATTATTCACTTTCCATTGGAGTTTCAAGCTATAGGTCCATGACGTCCCCTCGATAGCTCAACGGGAATAAATGAGAATCAATTTTTAGATTAATTTGAATTGTTCAAATTAATTGAGGGAATTAATTATATGTGATATAATCTAAATATATATGATATAATTACTATAATGTATTTGATATATTATAATATAAAATTTATTTGAGAGGAAGTAAATATTTGAATATGATTCAAATATTAATTATGTCAATTGGATTCATATAATTAAATTTAATATAAATGTGATTTATATTAAAAGTTGTTGGTGAAGGAGAACTGAAACTATAAGTTATATTGTATTTGATACAATATAGAAACTATAGGTTATATGTCATATTTGATATAACATATAGTTTAATTTATATATTATATGACAAGGTAGTTATCATATAAATATATATATTAACTGATTTATTAAAAATATTTTTTTTTAAAAAAATCATTTTTGGGAGGGAGTTGTAACTCTCTCCCCCATTTTTCTCTCCTCTACGTGATAGTGGGGAGTAGTTGTTTGTTTCATCTTCTCCCTCTATTTTTTACAGAGACCAACAAAAAAAAAATCACAAAAACGTTATGAGATTTCTTCCCCATCTTCTCCTTCTCTCTACTCTCTTAATTTTAATTATTCAAAATAGCCAGAGCCCACACCTCCTGGATTCTCATCCAGAGAATACAGTGTTATTTTTGTGGCAGTGTCCTTTTGATCGAGGGATTCTTATTGAAGATTAGTCTTCAAAGGTAAGGGTTTCTAAAGCTATTTTACTTTTTTGTATTTCTTCTAGCATGTTGTATTTTTATTCTTAAATGCATAATGGTTCTATTTGTTTCTATAAAATTAAATGTTCTATAAATTTGGGTTTTTGGGTCTGATCCTATTTCTGCTCAAGGACCTTCAATGGTTCCTTCAATTGGTCAGTCCTTGAGTTATTCCTTGAACACGATCAAGTTGTATATCAACTACAACTGTTGAAGTTACATTAAATAACTTTGGATCTTAGTTTATTGGATTTTGAATTATGAAAATAATGTAGAATACTTTATGCATTAAATAAACACGTTATTTATTTATTAATAATTTATTTACTAAAAACATAGAATAAGAGATTAGGGACGTAAATCCTAACAATTTCCCACTTGTCCTAAAGCTAGTGGGATGTACAATACATGTAAAAGATAATTAAAATAAACTAGACCATACAATATACCTAGTTATATCTCCCACTTACCCAGTCTAAATGATATAATATCCCACAGTTCTAGACCTTCTAGATGACCCCCGAACACTTTAGCCTAGTCTTGGGAAATAGAACGACAATCTTATGCTCTGATGCTACTTGCATGACGATCACGTCCCCTTTTTTGACAATCTCCCGTATCAAATGATACATCCATTTTATTTTCTTTCCTCGCTTATGGCTTCAAGGTTCCTTCGAATTTGCCACATCACCACTATTGACACAGTAGAAGTGATAGGCAAATAGATATATGGAACAACTTCGAAATCAATCAAGAACTTTCTCAGCCAAACAACATCCTTTAATTACATTTAATTTGAGTTCAAAAACATGCTATTTTAGAAAATTAAAGAAGGTTTCAGGATGAACATACATTTGATGATTTCTCCCAAATCCAAGCTACTCTTCACGTGTTTTCAGCTCCAAATTAATATAGAACCACCAAAAGATCTTCTTTACTATTCACAACCTTGAATTTGAGTGGTGAACTCAAATTTGAGTGATTTTGGAGAGTTTGTGAGGAAGAAGATGAAGTAGTTGAAAACTAATTTTTCTAGCTGAATCTCTTCTTGGTTGCCTCAATTCAGCAAATTGTGAGAGTTTTTTATTTCTTCAGCATGCAACCACACTCAATCTAATTGATGGCTAGCAGCTACTTCCCAATTCAAGTGGGAATTGTGTGATTGTGCATGAGAAGCACCTCATGCTTGAGAAAAATGAGAAAAACCCACTTTCTAAAATTTAAAATTTAAAATTTAATTTCTTAATTTCCAATTTTCCAATTAATTCAAAATTAATTAAAACTAATTTGATTTAATTCATAATTAATCAAATTCAACATTTCAAAAATTCAATTTCTCAAATTGTATTTAAAATGGGAAATTAATTTTATTTTTTAATTAATTAAACAAATTTAATTAAATAAATAATTTAATATCAAATATTAAATTAATCACACACCTAATTTTAAACATGAATCCTATTCATGCAATTAATATTTAAATCAATATTTAAATATTATAAACTCTTCAATTTTCTTTAGTTAAACATTAATTATATTGGTTTGAATTTGAATAAGTTCAAAATCAAATTAGGGTTTGTTTAATTATATTGAATATAATAAAACAAACCCTAATTTGATTTTGAACTTATTCAAATTCAAACTCTTATTCAATTTGAACAATTCAAATTGATATCATTCCAAATTCACTCAATTTATTAATTCAAAGTGTTCATGTTTTACGAGCTAGTAGAGGGACCTTATGGACGAACAGATCATGAGCTCCAACGATTAAGATTAATTGGTTAAAACTCTTTAGTTCGAATTAATCAGTATTCGTTAACTATCGAGTCACACCACTATAGCTTGATAGTTGCACTCTCCTCATTGTAGATATATTTGTGTCCACATGATTTAACCATAATTAGTAAGTCGTTCCTTCACAGGTTGTTCGGAATAACGGCTGGGTCAATATGCAGTTTAGCCTTGATATTATGTCTTGTTTCTTAAGTTCCTACTAATCCTCTAATGAAAAATTGGTTTATGATCTAATCACTAAACCAGATCCCTCCCGGGCCAATGAAAGGGTGGAGTCCCTTGTTCAAAACCTGAATTTAGTACTTAAGAGATCAACCTTTCTCCTATCTCTAAATCGGGTAGGCGTGAATTCCGTCTTGCACCCTATGTTCCCATCTATCTGCTCGGTCTTACCCCTGTAATGGGAGGCTTATTGAGTTAGCACTGTTGAGCTAACCCTCACCCATGCAAATCTAAGGAGGAGTTCATAGTTAGCTCAGGATTAAGATCGAGTTACCTAGGTCATCTAAGTGAAATAGTCAGTCTTAAATAGTAAACAACGTTATAAAGTAAGAGTGACTTATTTCTTGGTTCGATCTTATGCAAACTCATTGCATAAGACACCCCCACTCCTCCTGTCAATACATGAACGAATCTGGATCACTTCGTTTATAGTATCTTTACAACAACTTGTAACAACTATAGAGTAGGCCGCATCCAATAGTGTCACCAGAATAAGATACCCAACTTTAGTCATGTACTATAGACCATTTTGGCTATTTACTCGAACTTTGATCTATCTTTATGTCTCTACATAAAGTTCAAGTATTCATATAATAGCAATGGATCTTAGATTATTGGATTTAGACTTTATGAATGCAATTAATAGATTCGATACCTTTATTGAAGAAATGTTGAATAACATCTTTATTGATAATAGAATATGTTTAATTTTTACAAACTGCGAGTTTTAGGACATAAAACCCAACAGTAGTTACATATTTCGTCTCTATAGTAGAGTCCGCAACACAACCTTGTTTTATGCTACGAAAAACTACAACTTCTTCATTAAGAGTTAACACTGATCCTGATGTTGATTTCCTACAATCCTTATCAGTCTGAAAATCAAAGTTAGTGTATCTTGTAAGGATCAGATCCTTAGCACCATACACAAACATGTCCTCATTCTCCTAAGATAATTGAGGATTGTTTTTATAGCCGTCCAGTGATCAAATCCTAAATTAGATTGATACCTATCGACAATATCAGCTGGATAGCATATGTCTGGCCTTGTACACAGCATGGTATACATCAGGCTGCACACAGCCCATGCATAGATCTATCTCATTTCCTCAACTTATTGCGATGTCTTAGGAAATTGTTCCTTAGACAAGGTAACTACATGTCTAAAAGATAAGTTACCTTTCTTGGAATTTTACATCGAATATATGACAAGAATTTTGTCAATATACGATGCTTAAGACAAGGCTAACATTCTATTTTTGCAATTTCTAATAATTTGAATACCAAGTACATATTGTGCTTCTCCCAGATATTTCATTTGGAATTGAGCAGATAGCCAGTTTTTAATGTCAGTAAGAAATCATATTTCATTCCCAATGAGTAGGATATCATATACTTACAACACTAGAAAAGCAATAGTACTCTTGATAATTTTCTTGTAAAAACAAGGTTCATCAATATTTTGTTCAAAGCCATAAGATTTGCCTGCATTGTCAAACTTTATGTTTCAAAATCTAGATGTTTGTTTCAATCCATAAATGGATCGTTTTAGCTTACAAACCTTTTGCTGACTTTGTTTTATGAATCCCTCTAGTTGATTCATATAGATGTTCCCATCAAGTTTCCATTCAGAAAAGTAGTCTTGGCATCCATTTTCCATATTTCATAGTCATAATATATGACAATGGATAAGAGTATGCAAATAGATTTTAGCATGCTAACAAGAGAAAAGATTTCTACATAATCAACCATTTCTACTTGCATATAACCCTTTGCCACAAGCCTTGCTTTGAAGGTTTGAACCTTTCCATCTACACCCCTTTTCCTCTTGTAGATCCATTTGCAACCTATAGATTTTGCCCCATCAGGTCGATCTACAAGTTCCCATACTGAATTGGAATACATAGATTCCATTTCAAGATCCATGGTTTTCACCCATTCATCTTTGTCAACATCTTCCATTGCCTTTTTAAAAGATAATGGATCCTCAATGGCATCATCAGATATGATGACATGGGCTTCTATTAAACCCATATATCTCGTAGGATGGGAGACGACAAGGCTCTCTCAAATCTTGAGAAGGATTTTGACTAAATGTGCTAGCACCGTCAACAACTCTTGTTGATGTACCAGCATTGTCAACATCTTTCATTGAAGTACTGATATTTTCATTGAAAATCTCACTTAAGATTAATTTATTGCATTGTTTGTGATCTTCCTATAAGAATATGATCTTCCTCTAAGAATGTAGAATTTGTCAATACAAATACCTTGTTCTTCTTTGGATCATGAAAGAGACCAACCCTAGTTTCATTGGGATAGCCTACAAATAGACATACCATTGAACGAGGTTCCAATTTCTTTGGGTTTGTTGTCAGCACATGCATTTGACATCCCTAAATTCTGTAATGTCGTAAATTCCCTTTATGCTCTTTCTATAATTCAAAAGGTGTTTTTGAAAACTTTTGGATGGAACATTGTTCAAGATATATACTGCAGTCTCTACTGCATAACCCCAAAAGGAATCAGGTAAATTAGCATAGCTCATTATAGACTGAACCATGTCTAACAAGGTTCTATTTCTCCTTTCTAATACACCATTTTGTTGAGGTGTACCGAGTGCTGAGAGTTAGAATGTGATTCCATGTTCTATCATATAGTTTTGGAATCTCAAGTCCATATACTCTCCACCTCGATCAGATCAAAGTGTCTTAATTGTTTTACCTAATAAATTTTCAACTTTAGTCTTATACTCTTTAAACTTTTCAAGAACTTCAGACTTATGTTGCATTAGGTAAAATACCCAAATCTCGAATAATCGTATATAAAATAGATGAAATATTCAAAACCTTCTCTTGCTTGAACATTCATTGAACCATAGAGGTCTGAATGTAAAAATTTCAAAGGTTTTTTGGCTCTATAGCCTTTTCTAGTAAAAGGTCTTTTAGTCATCTTGCCTTCAAGGCATGATTCATATACTGGTAATGAACATTCTTTTAACTCATTTAGAAGTCCATTCTTTACCAATTTCTCGATCCTATCGAGGTGTATGTGACTTGGTTTTAGGTGTCAAAGGTGTGCATTTTTTTAGGAGAAAAAAATTTCTTTTATTTTTAGTCGTTGCCGTTTTCAATCATTCGGTATTGATGAGTATTTTTTATGCTAATGGTCTTAGAATATATAAATTATCTTCTAAAGTTGCTGAACAAATCTCAACACCATTCTTGAAAATAAACGATTTATTTATAGAAAATGAAATTGAATACATCTGTTCTATAATACATGCAACTAAAATCAAGTTCCTTTTAATATCTGGAACTATAAATACATTATTTAATAATAATAAAGAATTCTAGAAAGATAATTTTATGCGGCCTACTCTAGAATTGGAGGAAACTCTTTGGAAGACTCTCCAGAATAAAGCTGACCTGGTGGCTTCGTCAATAATCGATCCGTTCAGCCACATTGAAGTGGACCATCATATTGAGAACATATTCTTTGATAGAGGTTCCTTCTTGCATCCAAGCATTAAAGATGAATTTTAGGGCATCGTGCTTGACTTGTGTGGACGATTTTCGAAACATATCACACAACGATTCCATGATCTCTCTAGTAGAAACCATTTCTTATGCTTCTTGGCTAGAACTTCAGACAAGCTGGCCAAGAGGTACATACGAGCCTTTTCGTGAACCTTAATCCATATTTCATATGCCTCAAGAATATTTCATGCAGAATTTAGGCCGTGTATTTAAGGACATTCCTCAATTAAGATGTATTTCAGGTCGTCAATTACTAGCACAGTATTAATTGTGTTTTTTCATGTAGTGTAATTGTCGCTAATAAGTTTGTTAGCATAAAGCAAATTAATGGCTGCATCTAGTCATTTTTTCTAAAATAAACAAATCTTAGTCTAAGTTAGATAACTGCATAACTCTTAAAACCAATCTAGTAGCAAGAATAATAATGAAAACCCTTAAATTCATATTATTTTGCAAATGATACTTTAGTGATTTAAAACAAAAACCCATCGAAAGGTAATCAGTTATTCCTTCACTGAACTGAGACACTCTCAACCAAACAACTCCAGAATAACTCTTATTCCGATAGTGTTTAGTTACCATTATTTTGGTCAATAAAACATTAACTTATTTAATGGTTTTTGTGAGTGAACCCTTTGTTTTACATCTAACGGAGATCTTTTTGGTGTCGCTCCCAAAATATTGCCAATCAAATAATATTTATAAATCACCGAACAAACTACATATACTAACTAAGCAACAAGTCCGGGGTCGAACCATAGGGAAGCGTGGAAGATTAGTTCATTGAAGCTCATTATTAGTTAAAATGGTAAAATGGGGGAGGAGGGGGGGGGGAGGTTGATATGGATTGGATAAGTCGAAATGCATGAAAAGTAAAATGCGAGAAAATAAAAGATAGAAATGTAGTTAATCAAGACTTCCTAGTTTAGAGGAATGGAGTTGTCCAATGTAATTTAGGCCATTGAATTTTCATAATATGACTTAACCTTTCTTGCTTATGCCGAGCCAAATTAATTAGAATCCTAATTAATTGTCTTTAATATCTAATTAGTTAACATGAGAAGATGAATCCACTCTAAACACGTTAACTACTTGCATTAAGATTGATTAAAGCATTAACTAATGCGGTCAACTTCACAATTAAGCAAGTTAATTTAATCTCTTGCTTCTTATGGTTCATTTCCTTAATCAAGGTTAAACCTAAACATGGAACTACATAAACAAGTATTGGTTGTCAATAAAATACATAAAAATACAATTCGCAATTAGGAAATTCAGAGTGAGAATCCATAAACAAGATATATACATTGCAATATAAAAATCTCCCAAGAATTACATTGAGTTCATCCAAATCCTTAAACTAGAGAAAACCCTTAAACTAGAGAAAGCCCTTGAACTTACCTTCCCATGGGATGAAGAAGACAAATATGGGCTCCATCTCAACTAATTATATGAGAAGAAGGAAGAAATTAGAGAAAAATACAAGTGGAAGAGGTGAGAATGTGGAGAAATTGACTAGAGGTTGATTGGAGATGTTCAAATCACCTAAAAATGAAGAAGAAGGCATTTAAACCAGTGTCGCAGTGTTGCAACGCAAGAGCATTGCAATGCTCACTTAGCGTGCATGCTGCACTGCCTTCGTTAAACTTCGCAGCGTTGCAATGCTACTTTGTAGTCACACAATTCATACAAAATTAATGCTTGCTTAATCACAAGGTCGTTACTTTTGTCTTAACAGTCTCATAAGATAAGATTTGCAATCAAAGATGAAATCCGATTGCAATCAATCAATGAAGCACGTTTAAAAAATGATTCTAAAACATATTCATGCATGGATGAGTCCAAAGCCCACTAGTTAAGCTCGCAAAACAACAAAATGGTTTTATAAGGCTTCAATTTGTTTTCCCCTAACTATGGTCAAAGGCTCATGAGTTTATGCTTTCCTAGACTCAACAATGTAATGACACACTTCAGGGGGAACCAAGTTTTTATATATTTTTTGTTTTTTTTTTGTTTTTTTGTTTTTTTTTTGTGTTTTTTTTTTTTTTTTTTTTTTTTTTTTTTTTTTTTTTTGTTTTTTTTTTCTTTCTCTTACTTTACACAAAAAGGAGACCTTATCTAGACACATCACTTTTGTTTTGGCTTGCCCACATGGGTTACGTGAAAACATCCAACTACAAGTAATGTCTCCTAACAAGGTGCCAAAACTTACTCATTCCTCGGGGTACTTTAGCTTAAAGGGAAACTACGGGTGTCATAGCCGCCCTAGGTTAATCATAACCCTAAGAAAGAGGTGTAATCCCCTTCAAAAATAACATACAAACTTGCTTTTACTTTACAACATGCTTGGCTTTTACAATACAAAATAAGAGTTTGGCAAAAACATAGACATGTATTACTAGGTTGAGCTTTTAGTCACTTAACACCTATCACTTAGGCCTTTTAGGGTGACAACAAAAATATAAGCCCAATAATAAAACTCTAAGCGTGCATGAGAGATAAGAAAAATTTTTAAAACGGGCTAAAAATCATGATCATGCTCTTTAAACATTTTTTTTTTTTTTTTTGCAAAGGTATTGTAATTACTATGCCAATTGAGCTATGCTTATATTGGCACTTTAAACATAATTTCATGCAAACCTAATCACAATGAGGGTGCGTCATCAACTAATCATCATAACAAACCAAGCAAGAGAACAAGTATGCAATTCAAGCACACAAGCATTGTCCAACCAAAGCGCTCAAGGACCCCAAGCTATCACAATATACCCTACCCCCAACTTAAAACGATACATTGTCTCCAATGTATCTCTAATCTAAGCCCAATAAAAATAAAAGTGTAAAGGGAACAAAAAACTTCCCCTGATGACGTTTACGCACACGAAATGATGGTATGAGGACTCGTGCATGAATTGACCTTTTTCTTCTTTTAGGGCAGAGGAAGGGAACCTACAAAAGAAAAAGAAGAAGCTAAGCTATGAAAGCAATAAAGGAAAGCAGTAATTTCTTTTTTCACTTAGCTCCCTTCAGGAAGGGAAAATTTTTAACGTTGGTTGCTCGACGTGATCTATCCCTTATCAAGGCACAAAAAAATTCTCATATTTCTCTGATCCCTTCTTACATAAGTCAATATAGCCTAATAAGGCTGTAAGACTCTTCATCTTTTAAAGAGAACCAAACGGGTTGAATTTGGTGTTTTTAGTATATGGCAAAAAAAAAGGAAAAAGAAAGAATCAAAAGACTCAAGAGACCCAAAAGCGTCGAAATAAAGAAAGACTCGACAGATTCAAGAGGACTGAAGAAGAAGAATTCAAAGAAGAAGAAGACTTCTAGGTCTATCATTTGGATGTCATCAGGTTTAGGCTCGGGATCCTCCTCAGCCTCACAAACTGAAAAGCATGGCATGATGTGCTCCTCATCACTGGAGAGGTAGCAGTCTGCCGGAAACTCTGCCTCTGAGGTACAGATGATAGGTTGCTCTGATTAGCTCTCCAATCTCTACACGACCTCAATTAGCTAAGCAACATGGTCAATCATGCTTTGCAGTTGAGCTTGGGTGTCTTACTGAAACTAAATGGAGCTATTAACAAGTTTAGAAATTAAGAACTCCAACGTTATACTTGGGGACGAATCTCCAGGAAGTGGTTCCTCCTCCTCTACCGTATCGACATTGACTACCTCACGCCTCTGAGCCTCTGGGAAGTCAAGGGAATGGTCTGGCAACGGCTCGTCTAGCCTCCCAACTAATGTCACAAGCTGAGCAACTAGATCACTCAGGCTTTGCAAATTAGTTCCAACATCTGCCTCAGGGCAAAGACTCTCCTATTGGAAGCGCTTGAACTCTTGCTATCTATAGAGATTGTCCTATTGAAGCTCAAAAATACTGTCAGCAAGCTCCAAAACCAAAGCCTCAAAGACGTACCTGACCCTGAAGACTGATCATGAGTCGACTGGTGGGATGCTGTGAAATCTTGGTTGTCCAAGCTCTGCTGCCATCTTGAGTATCCATGGTCAAAAGACTCCTCTTACCAAGAATGATGAAGCTCGTAGTAGAAATGACCATAATACCTTTCATCAGAATGATCATGTGGTATTGGACTCCACTGCAACCTTGAGCTTGCTACCTCTGCTTGCTGTGAACTCCACTCCATCACATGGCCAACCAAGGCGGTCAACTCGATAATGTGGCGGTCAAGGCCATTTACCAAGTCGTCAGACTGATAACGGGCAGAAATGCACGTTATTACAATACTAAGTTATTAAACAATGCAGGTTTACGTTGATAAAATATATAAGATTGCAGCCAAAAAGCATTAAGTTTGTAACATTGCGGTCGCATGCGTTCATCAAATGAAAAACAGTTAACTTTTGTATTTTTGTGCATAATATGCATTGACGCAAAGCGTAAAATGCGATCACAAGAAAGCAATGGTCGAGCGCAGCGCTACTGCAAGGCTTTGCAGTGATTTGTGCTTGCAAATATCTGCTTAGAAGGATTGCCACATAGAGCCGTCGCAACTTGGTGGGCACATCTGGGTGAAAAGCATAATAAGTCACGATGGGATAGAAAGGTGATGACTATCGATTCTGAATTAAGTTGACAAGCCACTAACGAACTACTGTAGCAAGTACACTCAACTTTATGGTGACAAATATTCGGTGCATCAGATAGAGAATTAATGCCATCCCATCAGTGCAATCATAAGAGAGAAGCAGCCTTTCACCCTGAAGCTCTATAGATACCGAAGGCAACCTTTAGTGAAGGAGTGCGGATAGTTCAGAAATGGAATCTACTTCTATTGTCGATTCTAAATTAAGTTGACAAGTCGCCGCAACTTGCTACCAGGCTCTCTACCCTTATCTTCCATTGTCATTTTGTACTTAAACTTAGCTATAGAAATGGAATCTACTTCTTTATATCTGTTCACTCTCTGTTTATTACGCATGAGTATCTAAATCTGTCGAATGGGTTGAGAAACACTTAGCTAGTTTAACTGGGGATCTCATTCTATGCGATTATCTTGTATTATGTATGCATCATTCGTCCATTATAGATACTCGAGAGGGTAGTCTAAGGGAAAAACCTAGGCTTGGAAAAGTCAAATTAGAATCTAGGCTCGAGAGCGTTAGATTAGAACGCATAATCAAGAGATATGAGCTTAGAAATAAGCACTGTTTGCTATTAACGCATCGCATGCATTCTAGAGATAGGATATGATTGTGTGCGGTCACCTTGTCTTTGTGTGCATCTTGCAGCATCGCATAGGAAAAGAGTAGAGACTTAGGAATAAGCTCTATGGACACTATTGTATTCAACACATGTGTCCTAGAACTAGGAGCACTGCATTTGCATTGGAAAAGGATTTGCTATCGCATGAGTGTAGCATGAATGCATAGTTTGACGCATTCCCGAGAAACGCTAGCTAAAGACCTTCTTAACCCGTTCCTCCACATACTCAGTGTATCTACCGCATAATCGATCTTTTTTCAAATCGACCGCATACATTTATTTTATACTGCAAACAACAACCCAAAACAACTATTTGATTATTTGGTTATCGCAAAGTCTTCTTAGTAATTATCATCGCATATTGTTTTCCCTAGTCCCTGAGTTCGACCTTGGACTTACCAGGAAACTCAGTGGGGTTTATTCTTGGATTCCGCTGGGAAAACTTGTTGCTCAATGCATTTCCATCACCGCATTTCATTCCATTATTTCATCACATAAAATAATGCATCATGTTATTGGCGCCGTTGCCGGGGACTTCGGAAAATCAGTGTGCTAATGATAATTTTTCTGATTTTTTGGCAGCTCCCAATCTCTGGTGAATTATGACCCAGAGATTGAAAGGATGTTCCGACGAAGATTAAAAGATGGCCGCCAACAACAACAACCAGATAAAGAAGATATGGCGGAACAGCCTGGAAACGAAGCACCAAACGAAAACAATGTCATGGCGAATCCAATCCTATTGGAAAACGATTGTAATAGGCCCATTCGGGACTATGCATCACCAAACCTTTACAATTTCTCTCTAGGAATCATGAGGCCTGCCCTTGATGGATCCCGATTCGAAATGAAACCGGTGATACTGCAGATGATCCAGACTGCAGGACAGTTTGGAGGAAGGCGTGGCGAGGACCCACACGCTCACCTCCAGATCTTCATAGAAATCTGCAACACTTTTGTGTTCCCGAACATCTCTATCGAAGAAGTTTGACTAACTTTGTTTCCATTTTCTCTGTGTGATCAGGCATGAAAATGGGCGTACTCTCTCGAACCGGGGGAGATTACTTCTTGGGAGCAAGTCGTAGAGAAGTTTATGAAGAAATATTTCCCATTTAGTGAGAATGCCAGAAGAAGGAAATTAATAACCAATTTTGAACAAGACATGGATGAATCGCTCAGTGATGCTTGGGCGAGGTTTAAGAGGCTGGTAAGGGACTATCCACACAACGGATTACCAGACTGCTTGTAAATGGAAATCTTTTATCACGGTTTAAATCCCGCTTCGTAGACCGCTGCCAATGCGGTAGCCGCTGGTGGTCTGCTAGACAAAACATATGATGAGGCTAAGAACATCCTCGATCGCATCTCTAAAAATCACGAGGACTAGAGGAAGAGTGATCAGAGACTGAGAATAAAGGATAATGAAGCAAACAATGGTGCTATCGCATCACTTCAGAGTCAAATGAATGCGATGATGAACCTAATTCAGGGAATCAGAATCAAGACCCAACACCGCATAGTGGGCAAGTAAACGCAATTAATCAGACTGCTGCAAGGTGTGCGACTTGCGGTGAAGGACACGCAATTGAAGAATGCCCGCAGAACCCACAGTCCATTTATTTTGTGAAAAATAATCCATTTTCTAACACTTACAACCCTGGGTGGAGAAACCACCCCAACTTTGCGTGGAAAAATCAGCAACAAAATTTCCAATCAGTGGCACAAAAAGAAGGGCCACTCGGATTTTTTTAGCGAAACAACGGTCAGACGAGTAGTCAAGCCAGCAATTCGCAACCGCCACAATCTTCCTCCTTGGAAAGTGTTAAAGCAGTATATCGAGAAGAACGAAACTGTGCTTCAAAACCAGGCGACGTCTATCCATAACATGGAATTAAAGATGGGCCAGATTGCGAGCGAACTAAAGAACAGACCGCAGGGGGCTCTGCTGAGTTCAACAGAACTCCCACGAAACCCAGGGGGAACAGATGAAGAGCGATGTTAGGTCGTGACATTGTGGAATGGAAAAATTGTGGTAGGGGAAAAGAAGAAGCCTAGCCGGACTACTCCTATTGCATTGGAACCTAAGATTGCAGTGACTCGAGAAGAAGAAAGAGAAAAAGAAGCGATAGAGCCAGAGATTGCGTCCACCTCAGATCCAAGAGAACAAGAGACTGTGAGAGTATAGTTGCCATATTTCCCACAGAGACTCAGAAAGAAGAAGAATGATGAGGTACAATACCAACGCTTCATGACTATGTTAAAACAATTGCATATTAATATTCCGTTCACTGAAGCAATTGAGGAGATGCCCGCATACGCGAAGTTTCTGAAGGATATGGTAACCAAGAAGAGAGGCACTGGTAAGTTTACCATGGTGGCTTTGACGCAGAGCTTGAAATCAATAATCCCACCAAAGATAAGCGATCCTGGGAGCTTTACTATACCTTGCTCTATTGGAGGATTATACATCGGGCAAGCATTGTGTGATCTTGAAGCCAGCATCAACTTGATGCCTCTGTCAATCTTTAAGCAGCTGAATGTGAGGCAACTTGCGCCCACGATTGTGACTCTCTAACTAGCAGATAGATCTCTAGTGCATCCAGAGGGGAAGGTGAAGGACGTGCTGGTTACAATCGACAAATTTATATTACCAGCCGACTTCATCATCTTAGATTATGAAGCCGAAAAAGATGTGCCCATCATACTGGGGCGACCATTTTTATCAACATGTCGTGCCTAGATTGATGTGCACAAAGGAGAGATCACCTTGAGCATGAATGGATAGAAGCTCAAGTTCAACATCATCCGTTCCATGAAGTTTTATGATGAAGAAGACCTGAATGAATTTGATGATGACCAGAGTTTGAATGAAGAAGAAAAGTTTGACGCTGAAAACGAAGATAAGGATGGAAGTGCCTCCATTGTTGCATATAATGCGATCATAAAAAAAAACAAATATGTGTGAGTGATTGGATGGACGATCAATACGATCACAACACAAGAAGAAGAGCCAACAGTAAATGAAGAAAGAAAACAACGCAACTATCCTTGAAAAAACCACCAATAATAGAGCTGAAGACCCTGCCGAATCACCTAAAGTATGCATGTTTGGGGAAAAATAAAAAGCTGCCAGTAATTATTTCCTCTGAACTTAATGAAGACCATAAGAATGCATTGATGAGCATCTTGAGAAAATATGTGTGAGTGATTGGATGGACACTCGCAGACATCTGAGGAATTAGCCCCGCATACTGTATACACCGAATTCGTCTCGAAGAAAACCACAAGGGATCGATCGAACATCAGCACATACTCAACTCTGCGATGAAAAAGGTCATTAAGAAGGAAATAATCAAGTGGTTAGATGCAGGCATCATTATCCGATAACAGACAACATGTGGGTCAGCCCCGTGCAGTGCGTGCCGAAAAAAGGTGAGATGATGGTAGTCCCCAACGCAAATAATGAGCTGAAATCGCAAAGGACCGTCACCGAGTGGCGTATTTGCATAGACTACCACAAGCTGAATGAGCTGAAATCGCAAAAGAAAGATCATTTTCCTTTACCTTTCATTGACCAACTGCTGGATTGTCTAGCCGGAAATGACTTTTACTGCTTTTGGGATGGGTATGCCGGTTATAAACAGATTATGATTACTCTCGAAGATTAGGAAAATACCACATTCACCTGCCCGTATGGGACTTTTTCTTTTCCCCGCATGTCGTTCGGCCTCTGTAATGCAGCGAGCACGTTCCTAAGGTGCACGATGGCTATGTTTTCAGAATATCTTGAAGACTCTGTTGAAATATTCATGGATGACTTCTCTGTATATGGGCACACGTACGAAGTCTGTCTGGCCAGCTTGGAGAAGATATTGAAAAGATTCAAGGAGACGAATCTCATACTTAACTGGGGAAAATGCCATTTTATGGTGAAGGAGGGCATTGTGCTGGGGCACAAGGTATCTCGGGATGGATTGGACGTGGACAAGGCCAAAATAGACGCAATTGAAAAGCTCCCACCCCCAACAAGTGTAAAGGCTGTAAGGAGTTTCTTGGGGCATGCCGAATTTTACAGACGTTTTGTCAAAGATTTCTCAAAAATAGTACGACTGTTGAGTGTGTTGTTGGAAGCCGATAGGAAATTTGACTTTGATGATAATTGCCGCAACGCATTCATGATTTTAAAGAACGCACTGACGACTGTGCCCGTATTGATCGCGCCAGATTGGACACTTCCCTTTGAAGTTATGTACGATGCAAGTGGGTATGCGATGGGAGCAGTACTAGCACATAAGCGAAAAACAATATTGTATCCCATCGCATATGCAACTAAGACTTTAAACCCTGCTCAGACTAATTACACCACCACAAAAAAAGAGCTGCTTGCGGTAATATTTGCGTTAGAGAAATTCAGAGCATATCTATTGGAAACAAAAGTACTTATCCATACTAACCACTCGGCAATAAAATATCTGATGACAAAGAAGGACGCGAAGCCGAGGCTGATTAGATGGGCTCTCCTTCTCCAAGAATTCGATATGGAAATAATTGATCGCAGGGTGATGGAAAAACGAGTTGTGGATCATTTATCCAGATTGGAAAATCTTGAGGTTGACCGCAATGAGTCAGAAGTGAGTGCAGTGTTCCAGACGAGCAGCTGTTTCATATTGAAGAATTGCCATGGTACGCTAACATAGTCAACTATCTGGTTTGCAAGCAATTTCCTGAAGATATACCGACCACCAAAAGAAGAGGCTCAAACATGAATGCAAATATTATTATTTGGGATGAGCCGAATCTGTATAAGAGGGGGTCAGACCAGATTATGGACGTATGTGTACCAGATGCTGCTCATCAATGCATACTATCGCAATGTCATGATTCACCATATGGTGGACACTTTGGAGGCGCACCACAGTAAAAGTCTTACAGAGTGGGTATTATTTGGCCAACATTATTTAAGGATGCCAGAGACTACGCAATGAAGTTGATCGGTGCCAACGCACGGGTAACCTTTCATGGAAACATGCGATGCCCACGAACATCATTCTAGAACTGTAGTTGTTCGACATCTGGGGCATTGATTTCATGAGGCCATTCCTACCTTCGAATGGTCACAAGTATATTCTGTTAGCCGTCGACTACATGTCAAAGTGGGTAGAAGCATAACATGCACACCACAAGCGATGCGCGCAGTTGTCTCCAAATTCCTGAAAAAAAATATTTTCACGCGTTTTGGCACTCCACGTGCCATAATAAGTGACGAAGGCTCCCACTTTGTCAATTACTCTGTCAAAAATTTTGTTGCTGAAATATAATATCCTCCACAAAGTGGCCATCGCATACCATCCACAGACGAATGGTCAGCTGAAGTGTCCAAACGAGAAATTTAAGTTGATCTTGGAGAAGGTGGTAAATCCTTCTTGAAAAGATTGGGCAACAAAGTTGGACGATGCGTTGTGGGCATACCAGATTGCCTATAAAACACTGATATGTATGTCTCCGTATGCGTTGGTATTTGGTAAAGCATGTCATTTGCCATTGGAGTTGGAGCACAAAGCTTGTGGGCGGTGAAGAAGCTTAACTTCAATTTAAAAGCAGCAGGGGAAGCAAGAAAGCTACAACTGTCGAGCTAGATGAGTGGAGAACGCAAGCTTATGAAAATGCCAAAATATACAAAGAACAGAAAACGTTGGCATGATAGCTAGCTACGCGATAAAAATCTCCATGTCGGACAAAAGGTCTTAATCTTCAATTCATGGCTACAGCTCTTTCCTGGCAAGTTAAAATCGCGCTGGTCCGGAACCTTTATAATAAAGAAATATTCCAGTATGTTGCGGTTGAGTTGATTACTGAGGACGGGACCCGTAATTTAAGGTTAATGGGCAATGAGTCAAGGCATACTGCGGGGGTGATTTTCGCAGAAATACCCTCTGTAGACTTGAGAAACCAGGAATAAAGGAAAATGGAGTGGCCCCTGCGCGAGCATGCAACATCATCTGAGGCATAAGTCTTCTAGAGTATCCTTTTGTTTACTTATGATTCATAAACTCTCATTACTACGATGTTTCAATTTTCGTTTATCTATCTGCATTTTACTTCTTTAAAAAAAAACAAAAAAAAAAAGCGAGAAAATTTTTGTAAATGTCTTTTTATTATTATTTGACCCTCTCAATGTTTTCTTTGCAAACGATCAAGGTACACGATTGCAGAGGCGTTACACGAAGATGCAACTACTTTATTTCGTCACCGCATCGCAAAAAAAGAAGATCGCCGCAAAGCAAGATGCATCAACAAACAATAGGGGCGACAACACAAATTTGGGGGTTGTATTCTTCCTTAACTTTATTCCAAATTCTGCACTATCGCATCGCATTTTAATTTTGAAAATTTTATCATCGCATCCTCTTTGATTACCGCAATCATTTAACATTGATAAATTTAGTAATCACCGCATGCTTTCTTTTTGCCACTTATGATTTCAATGATGAAACACATGCTTCTATTTTTTCGTATATACTAAAGTCAACTTAATTTTAGGACAGTTACCTCATAAAATATTTCTAGAAGTTAGTGGTCTGCTAGCTTTCTTTCAAACTGACTCTTTACGTAGTTTCCTAAGAACATCGCATGACTTCTTTCAATCTATTGGCAATGAGGACATTGCTGCATTTTAAATTTGGAGGTGAAGTATTTATTTTCGACCTTGTTATTTTAGCTCTATTAAAAAAAACAAAAAAAAGGGAAAATTTTGAGAATAATAACTCTACTGTTAACGCAATGGGGAAACCCATGTTGATAAGAGTTAAGTTTTGAAGGGCACTTACCCATAGTTGGATGTTCGCATGACACACATGGGGGAAAGCCAAAACGAAAGTAAGTCGCTAGGATCAACGCATAAATAAATGACCGCAACTCTGCTGCCGAATGGGTATGAGTTTAGTCTGAGAAAGAGTGCCCTACTCGTAGTTGGATGTCCGCATGACACACGTGGGGGCAAGCCAAAACGAAGGCGAGGCACTTAGATTAGCACAAGGTCAGAGAAAAATAATAATGTCAAAAATACGCAAGGATAAAAATCATTTAACACCCCAGTGAAAAAAAAAAGTTTTTTGAAATAAATCATGCGATGTCCTAGAATCTAGTAAAGTCCTTTTGAAGGTGAAACTTGCGGTCCCTAGATTTTAGAAATATTTTAAGAAGAGACTTGAATAAGAATTAAGAAAATTTTGGTGTATAGGATTTGAATGGAGTATCCTTGAGAAATCTAGGAAAAAAGATTGCGATCGACTTTCTAAAGGAAATCTTTAGCTTATGCTTTAGGACAAGCATTGTTTAAATTTGGGGGTGTGATAATGGGCAGAAATGCACGTTATTACAATACTATGTTATTAAACAATGTAGGTTTGCGTTGATAAAATATATAAGATTGCGTCCAAAAAGCATTAAGTTTGTAACATTGCTGTCGCATGCGTTCATCGCATAAAAAATTGTTAACTTTTGTATTTTTGTGCAGAATATGCATTAACACAAAGCGTAAAATGCGATCACAAGAAGGCAATGGTCGAGGGCAGCATTACCGCAAGGATTTGCGGTGATTTATGCTCGCAAATATATGCTCAGAAGGATTGCCGCATAGAGCCGCCGCAACTTGGTGGGCACATCTGGGTGAAAAGCATAATAAATCACGATGAGATAGAAAGGTGATGACTGTCGATTCCGAATTAAGTTGACAAGCCGCGAACTACTTTAGCAAGTACACTCAACTTTTTGATGACAAATATTCGGTGCATTTGACAGAGAATTAATGCCATCCCATCAATGCAATCATAAGAGAGAAGCAGCCTTTCACCCCGAAGCTCTATAAATACCAAAGGCAACCTTCAGTGAAGGAGTGCGGATAGTTCGGACAGTTCGGATAGTTCAGATAGTTCGGATAGTTGGAGAATTTTCTCTTAGATAGAATAGCCTTGTTCTTAGTTTTTTTCTTTTACTTAAAAGGTGGAAGCAAGAGAAGCGAGATTGTGCCGATAGATCATTTCGAAGAACTTAGAAGAGTGTCGGAAGCGTCGAGATCAAAGAGAGGGCCAACTTCTACGGAAGCAGGAATATCTTTTGAACAGAATAGAGTTAATAGTGTAAAAGCCTTAGGAAGCAAGGGATTGCTACTAGGCTCTCTACCCTTATCTTCCATTGTCATTTTGTTCTTAAACTTAGCTATAGAAATGGAATCTACTTCTTTATATCTGTTCACTCTCTGTTTATTACGCATGAGTAGCTAAATCTGTCAAATGGGTTAAGAAGCACTTAGCTAGTTTAACTGGGGATCTTCATTCTATGCGATTATCTTGTATTATGTATGCATCATTTGTCTGTTAGAGAAACTCGAGAGGGTAGTCTAAGGGTAGAATCGAGGCTTGGAAAAGTCAAGTTAGAATCTAGGCTCGGGAGAGTCAGATTAGAACGCATAATCAAGAGATAGGAGCTTAGGAATAAGCATGTTTGCTATTAACACATCGCATGCATCCTAGAGATAGGATATGATTGTGTGCGGTCAACTTGTCTTTGTGTGCATCTTGCATCATCACATAAGAAAAGAGTAGAGACTTAGGAATAAGCTCTATGGATACTATTGCATTCAACACATGCGTCCTATAACTAGGAGCACCGCATTTGCATTGAAAAATGATTTGCTGTCGCATGAGTGTAGCATGATCGCATAGTTTGACTCATTCTCGAGAAATGCTAGCTAAAGACCTTCTCAACCCGTTCCTCCGCATACTCAGTGTATCTACTGCATAATCAATATTTTATCAAATCCGCCGCATACATTTATTTTATATTGCAAACAATAACCCAAAACAACTATTTGATTATTTGGTTACCGCAAAGTCTTCTTAGAAATTATCATCGCATACTGTTTTCCCTAGTCCCTGAGTTCGACCCTGGACTTACCAGGAAACTCATTTGGGTTTATTCTTGGATTCCGCTGAGAAAACTTGTTGCTCAACGCATTTCCATCACCGCATTTCATTCCATTATTTCATCACATAAAATAACGCATTAAGTTTTTGGCGTCGTTACTGGGGACTTCGACAAATCAGTGTGCTAACGGTAATTTTTCTAATTTCTTTGTAGCTCTCAATATCTGGCAAATTACAACCTAGAGATTGAGAGGACGTTTTAACGAAGATTAAGAGACAGCCGACAACAACAACCAGATAAAGAAGATATAGCGGAGCAGCTTGGAAAGGAACACCAAATGAAAACAATGTCATGGCGAATCTAATTCTATTGGCAAACGATCGTAATAGGCCCATTCGGGACAATACATCGCCAAGCCTCTACAATTTCTCTCCAGGAATCATGAGGCCTGCCCTTGATGGATCCCGATTCGAAATGAAACTGGTGAGATTGATTAATTTCCACCGTCTTGTTAACTCATTCAATATGAATTTCACATTGAGATTGATTAAAGCATTACCTAATGCAGTTGACTTCACAATTAAGCAAGTTAATCTAATCTCTTGCTTCTTATGGTTCATTGCCTTAATCAAGGTTAAACCTAAGTATGGAACTACATAAACAAGTATTGATTGTCAATCAAATACATGAAAATGTAATTCGCAATTAGTAAATTCAGAGTGAGAATCCATAAACAAGATATATACATCATAATATAAAATTCTCCCAAAAATTACATTGAGTTCCTCCAATTCCCTAAACTAAAAAAAACCCTAGAACTTACCTTCCCGTGGGCGAAGAAGACAAATTTGAGCTCCATCTCAACTAATTACATGAGAAAAAGGAAGAAATTAGAGAAAAATACAAGTGGAAGAGGTGAGAAGGTGGAGAAATTGGTTGGAGGCCGATTGGAGATGTTCAAATCACCTAAAATGAAGAAGAAGGCCTTTAAACCAACATCTCAGCGTTGCAATGCTCACTTACGCATGCGTTGTACTTCTCCCTTAAACTTCATAGCATCGCAACGCTACTTGTAGCATTGCGACGCTGTCCTGATTTCCAATATTAGATGAGGCTTCTACTTTGTAGCGTTACGCAATGCTCGGCTGAGCTTTGCAACTGCATCCAAGGGTATTTTCGTGCTTTTTAAGCCCTTTGAAGCTTGGTTGCTCAATTTAGCTCCTAATTCCTCTAAATTAATCCCAAACAGTCCGTAACAGTCGATTCTACCTCTTAGGCACCCGAAACCTACAAAAACATTAAATAAACACATTAAAACATAGTAACGACCTAGAATGAAAAAGAGGAAGATAGCACATTTTTTGTGCTATCAAGATCCTAATGTTTCGCCCCAATAAGTCAACCAATGAGAAAAACCATATTGGTGCAAAAACTAAGGTGACCCTACTTAGTACTGGTGTTTTGCCCTAATATTGACACCATACAAACACCTTCCGAAGGGAGGATGCGCCCAGGGCACCATAAGGCCAAGTTTGGAATCTCACTTTGCAAACTAATGAAGGAGACTGTAGGAATGTTGACACATATCCTTCTCCCACTCACTATAAATACTCAAGGCTCTACAACACCTTATATGGATTTCATGGTGTGAATTTTTAACAGAGAACATGAGAGTAAATGTATATCAAATATACTTTTCCTCCCACTCCGTATTTTACAAATTAGGGTTCACTACTTAGTTAAACATAGGCTAAGTCATTTTATCTAAGTGATGTTTAAGTTTTCCCAATATAATACTTATATTGGATAGTTTAAGATAATGTTTTAATTCACCAAACACTTTAAAGTATTAAGGCATTATTGCATGCTTATAAAATCTTGACTAATTCACCTTCCAAGTTAGTTCCCAGGTAGGGTGTTCCGTTTTCATCAACTTAAATGGCCTTATCCTTAGATAGAACCTTTTAACAAAGGTCCCTTATAGTCAATATTTTATAAATTTAATCTTTTATTAACTTATTTTAATCCTATTAAAACAAGTAAAATATTTTCCTAATTCTAATCTTACTAGAAACATTTTAGCATAAGGTTTTAATTTTCAATTTTTAAACATTTTTTTAAAAAAATTAAAACTCTATGTTTCCATGCAATTCTTTATATAGATTTTTAATATCCATCTCATATAACTTTTGTATTGAAGAAATTAAAGTCTATAACAAGCATCTTTTTATTTTCATTAACTAACATAATACCACTAATATATGAGATTAATGAAAAATAAAACGATATAGTATGCAAATTTAAATCATACAATAAACTATATAATATAACAATTATATTATAATATGCATACTATTTAACATACATTATACAAACACACATACACACACACAAATATATATAATATGCATGATCATGTCACTTCATCAAATAATATAACTCTCATATTATACTAATGAAATATTAAAACATGCTACCATATTATAAAAAATTATATACTTATATGAGGCATGAACATGTATAATCCTATGGTGAGATTTTAAACTACATGGGATACAATATGCAACATATAAACAATATGATTAAAAAAACCATCTCATGCACATTGATAAACTATATTATAAAGAAATAATAAAGATTGGTACCCCTAAAAGGATTAATTAAATCAATACAACATTATATTAAATTAATTAATCAAAAAAACAAGAAAAAAAACGTAATAAAAAAATTGCTCCAAAAATCGCTTTGAGGATCAAACCAACAACCTTGGAACCTTCTGCACGTGCGTGTTGATAATGGGCAAAAATGCACGTTATCATAGTGCTATGTTCTTAAACAATGTTGGATTGCGTTGATGAAATATGTTAACTTGCGTCCATTAAGCATCAATTTCATAATATTGCAGTCGCATGCGTTCAACGCATTAGAACAGTTGATCTTTGTATTTTTGTGCAGAATATGCGTTAACGCAATGCAAGAATTGCGATCATAGGAAATCATTGGTCGAGCGCAACTTCACTGCAAGGCTTTGCGTTGCTCATGCTCGCAAACATTCGCCCAAGAAGGATCGCCGCAACTTGGTTAGCACAACATGGTGGGCGCATCTGGGTGAAAGGCCAATTAAGCGCAATGGGACAGAAAGCTAATGACAGTCGAATCCAAATTAAGTTGACAGCCGATAACGGTCACAAAGTACATTCAGCTTTTTCAGTGACAATTATTCGGCGCATCAGTCAAGAATTAAAGTTGTCCCATCTATACAACTAAGAGTGAGAAGCGCCTTTCACCATGGATGTTCTATAAATACCAAGGGCATTCTTCAGAAAAGGAGTTCACCATTTTTACAGTCTTTTGTTCCACAAGTTCACTCCTCTGTCTATAGTATTCCTTTTCATTTTAAGGCAGAGCAAGAGAAGAGTAGTGGCGCCAGAGATCTCTTTGCATGATCGCAAAGTATGAACGCATTCTAGGAAGTGTTAGCCGAAACCCTTCTCAACCCGTTCACCGCATATTCATCGCATCTCCCGTCTATCAACTCTTTTCAAACTCCGCTGCATTTATTTATTTTTCATCAACGCAAACAACAAACCCAACAATTTATTTATTTATTCGGTTACCACGAAGTTCTTCACAAAAATTACCAATGCAATCTGTTTTCACAAATCCTTGTGTTCGACCTTGGACTTATCAAGAAACTCAAAGGAATTTGCACTTGGATTCCGCTGGGGAAACTTGAGTGCACAACGCAATTCCATCAACGCATAGCATCCACATTTCCATTTCATAAAAACAAGCTTCACGTGTCTGATGCTCGGAGCATTCCAACGTTCCTCCCGAGCATAGCAACACTGGTCTGGGAGGTTGGCATGGCGTAAAGCTACACTCCTTGTAGAGTTGCAATGCTCAACTTCAACATTGCAATGCTACTACCGAGCATCCCAAGGTTGGGCTTTTGTTCCACAGCGTAAAGCACAACGTTGCAACATTGTGCCTTATGCTCCAGCACAGAATGCAAATTTCTGCTTCGATCATTTGTCCATTTTGCTCCAAATTTAATCTCTATCTTCAGCAATTCTTGCCAAAATCATGACCCGAACTTACAGACTCGATTACAAAATATTAAATAGCCAAAACATTGGACCCTTACATCGATTATATCAATTAAATTAATTATGAAACTAAGTGCCAGTCTTGCAAACATCTATTATACAAACTAATCTCATACATTAAAATGCATAAAGAACCCACCATACCATTCCGTAAAATTTAGAACAACAAATCAAGGGCAAAATTGGGCTCTGATACCAATTAAAGGAATCGAATTCCTTGTGCAAAAGTGTATGATTGTTGTTTCCCTTAATTATGTTGGATGAATTTTAAATAGAACAATAAAACTCAAGAATTAAACAAGCTATTAAGAAATTTAAAGGTAAAGGATGTTACTTTTGCATATCAGCTTTCAAAACCTTCACCCAATAAGTGTAAAGCATTGTGCAAACCGATTCCACAAGCAGGACACTACCAAAAGATCTTCTCAATTATCCTCTTTTGACAAGCAGGTTTATGGGAACGTTGTGGAAAGCAAGGGAAAAACAGAGAACTCATTTCTCTAAGAGTATGTGAGATGGAGAGAATTTGAGTGAGAGGGTGAGAGAATAAAGGTTCACATGAATCTTATTCAAGCAACTTCTTCAACTACAGACTATTTTACAAATTTAAAAATAGAGAAGGAGAGGGTAACTGCCCTCTTTCCACTTTCCCACTGTCCCATTCCCCTGCAATGTAGGAGAGTTTAATTTAATTTAGTTTAATTTAATTTAATAATTTAATAAAATAAAATAAAATAATTAATTTAAATATCTAATATTTAATTTAGTTCATTTTGATCACATTCGAAATGTGCATTTCTCACATAACCTAAATCATAACAAAACGATGAGACCACCCCATGTTTTGTTAGAGCTGAATCAGTTAATTTATGTGCAACAGGATTTCACTTTGCCTCTGCCTGGCTAACCAAGCCGTAGAAGAGGCTTAAAGGAGCGCTCTTGTATCTCTTCCACATCTAGCATAAGCACCCCCAAGAAGTCTAAGTAGGTGAACAACTCGAATCGAACCTCTAGAGTCCTTAGAAGGTTTAAAGGAGAAACACCAGGGAGAGGGTACATCCCACCAACAGCTTTTTAGAGTACAAGTGCAAAGGCACTGGGAACTTTAGTGAGAGTTGATGATAAGACCACTGGAAAAGGATGGACCCAAAGAGGATGTTGGCTAGTTCAAGTGGGGGAGGTTTGTTAGACCCCTAATACTCGAAGCATATGACATGGAAGGAGACCTATGTCTGATGGGAAAGAAGTACGCCCAAGGCTGACTAGAGGTTGATAACACGCTTGAGTTGTCAAGACATGCGAGCCGGTGCACTAGGTTGAAAAGAGTTTAGCCAGACACCGGGTGTCATGTGGGTAGGTGAGGTGGCCCATGCCCCGTGCTTTAGAGGTTAGCACAAACACACCATGCACAAGAGGTGCCCACGAGGGTGTCAAGTCGTGCGTTCATGCTGGGGTGAGTAAAGCACGTGACACCAGATGTGCAGCCCATCATAAGCGCCATTAGGTGTGGTGCATGGCGCATAGCCCATATGAGCGTGGTGCTACATGAGGGGATGCAACAATGCGGGCGCACATACTAGGCGAACGTACGGGTATACCAGGTGGGCGCCAAGAAACCGAGTGGCAAGCATGCACACACAAGGAAGTGCCGCAAGAGGTGCAGTTTGATGCTCAACCTGGAAGCCATGAGTGGGTAGTGAACATAAGTGCACACTTGATCGAGGACTTATTGGAAAGCTTCCAAGGAATGGAGAAAACCATGTGGGAACATGGGATGTGAAGGAACCCAATTAAAGTTCTTCAGCGGAAGCGGATCAACCCAGTTTCCCAATTTTCACAGAATTTAGAATTTTACAGAAGAAGAACATAAACTATGAATTTAAAAAATAGAATTTACAGCATGTAGAAATTAAAAAAAATACAGAAGAATAAATTTGGGTTCGGAACCTTTACCTTTGAATACTAATCTTCAATAGAATTCCCTCGAACAATGGGCACTACCACAATGGCTACCTCGGTATTCTTTGGGATGAGAACCCAAGAGTTGTGAGCTTTGGCTATTTTGGATGAGAAAGAAGAAGAGAGAAGAAGGGAGGAAGAGGAAGGGGATGAGATCTCAGAGAGATATTCTGTCTTTCTCTTCACTATATTTTTTGTTCTTCACACCATAGGAAGAAGAAGAAGAAGACTAACCACCTATTATCACGTAATGGAGAGAAAGAAGGGGAGGGAGTTACAATTCCCCCATAAAACTTATTTGAAAAAATTATTTATTTATTTATTTAATAAATCATTTAATATATAAAATATATGACAACTACTTTATCATATAATATATATTAAACTATATGTTATATCAAATATAGCATATAACCTATAGTTTCTATATTGTATCAAATATAATATAACCTATAGTTTAAATTCTTTCTCACCAATGGCTTTTAATATAAATCACATTTATAATAAATTTAATTACATCCAATTCATATAATTAATATTTGAATCATATTCAAATAATTATTTCCTCTCAAATATACTTTATATTATAATATATCAAATACATTATAGTAATTGTATCCTATATAATTAAAATTAAATTAATTATATCATATATAATTAATTCCCTCAATTAATTTGAACAATTCAAATTAATCCAAAAACTGATTCTCATTTATTCCCGTCGAGCTACCGAGGGACTTCATGGACCTATAGCTTGAAGCTCCAATGGTATGTGAATAATTAATTAAACTCCTTTTAAATTATCGGGCTCTCCACTAAACACCCACAGTTGCACTATTTGCACTACAGATATGAAAGAACTCTAAATCTAGAGAACAAATGAGCGAAAGCGGATCGTTCCAAACTCCATTGAGAAAGAACACATACATTTACAGTCATATGGAAATAGTTATGCATAAAGAATAAATTACAACATGCTTCTTAAGTAAATACAAGGGGATTCATAATACCTTTGAAGAAATCTTTCTTCACATATTTCCCTCGATCAAACTCAAATGCGTCCAAACAGCACGAACACAACGATCAACTAGAAGATCCTCGATCACCAGCGAGTGAAACTCGATCCTTGATCCTCGAACAAAACAAGACACCACAATAAAGGTTACCTTGGTATTCTCGATCTGAGAATCTAGGAGTTATAGGCTCTGTATGATTTTGGATAAAGGGAAGGAGGAAGTAAACGATCGAGTATGCATGTGAACCCCGAATCCTAATTTCTCTACTTAAGTATATTCCCTACTAAGACTAGTGTGGTGAGTAGGTTGATGTGGAAACTAGTGTGTAATGGTAGAGAAAAGAGTGGAGATTTGAAGAAAAGAGAAATTTAGAAGTTTAACTCTTGGGGAAAATTTGGAAAATTTGGCTAAGTATAGAATTTTGTGTGGGATGCGTTGGAAGGGACCAATGCATTGGAAGGGTGTTTGATGATGGCATGCGGCTGAAGAAGATGGAGATGACGCATTGGAAGGAAGAAGGTAGACAAGGCATGCGTTGAAAGGCAGCCCATGCGTCGAGCAGCCTCGACCAGCGCCCATGCAATGCGTTGAGCAGCCTCGCCAAGACGCCTGCCAATGCGTCGTGCGGCCAAATCCATGCATTGAGCGCCCTGTAGAGCAGGCCATACCCATGCGTCGAGGTGCCCTGTCATGCAGCCAAGCACGCAACCCATGTGGCCGAGTGAGCAAGCAATGGCCAGCCTTTGCTGCACGCCCATGCGTCGAAGCAGCAGCCTATGCCGCATGCGTCGGTGGCCAGCACCATGCGCCCATGCCAAGCAAGTCGTGCGATGCTGCCTAGTGAGCCATGCGTCGAGGATAGACGGTCACCCTATGCATTGGTGATGGTTGCTCGTTGCGATGGCTAAGTTGAATTGTAATGATAGTGAATTGGCTTGCTATGCATTGATGATAGGCTAAGCATTGAGTATGGACTATGCGTTGAACATCCAAGAGTTGGACGCATACAAAGGATGAGATCACTTGGGAAATGTCATCAACCATGTGTCTTCTTGGGAGGAAAGCCTTAAGCCTTAAGAATTTGAGGGTGGTGGCATCAGATTGGAAGCTCATGCGTTGGCTACACAGGAGGAAGACACTTAGGTTGCGCTGATCAAAATGATGTGTTGGTAATGTGTGGGAGAAACACTTGGCCATAGCAGCCAAGTAGGTGGTGTCAACTCTGGGGAAGGTTTGGACGCCTATAAATAGAGCCAAGAGACTTCATTTTAGATCACAATTCAAAAATACCGTAAAAAGAGTGGGAAAGTTTAGCAAACCTTGCGTTGGAGCCAAAATCCATGCGTTGGTCATAGTATTTCAAAGAGGACGCATTGGACAGTGAGTCTGGAAAGCAGCATCAAATTGGGACGAGGATTTCTCCCAATTTACTCGTGCGTTTGGAGTGATTTTAAAGCCATCTAAAAGCTCTGAAATTCTAGTTTTCAGGGTAGGGCTACCGAAGGAAAATCTCAAATGGATCGGGCTGGAAACTGAGAAGAAGATAGAAGGATCAGGCTGTCGGATAAGCTTGAGCCAGTCTTGAAGATTCTGTGATTCCGGCCAAACCACGAGAGGTTATGAGCTCCAATTTTAGGGTAAGCTTTCTGAGACAGTTTAGAATATTTTTGTAGAAGGAAGTATATCAAAATAAGATTTAAAACTATGATTAATCTAAGCTGAAAATTGAATCTGGATTCTAGAGGTGAAAAGGGAGCCCGAGGTAGAAAAGGAAGCTACTAGAGTAAAAAGCTCCTAAGCAATCAAGGTGAGTGGCTAAAACGTTTTGACTAAAACATTTGCTTAAAATGTTTGATTACAACGTGTTATAGAAAGCATGTTTTAAAGAGGATTATTCTCATGCCAGCTAGTTTTACAAAGTGATTTCCACGCAAACCATGAGTTATGTTTTAAACGCATGCATGTGTGAGAAATTGTTGAAAAGCGATTTATATGTGTTAAATATACTCAGCATGCATTAGTACCTTTAAAGCCATGTTTTTATATGTGTTATAATTTACATGCTTTAAAGAGATAATGTCATTTATGACTAGTTTTACTTGAAACACGATACCGAAGGACATTTGAGAAGGTATCCGCCCAACTAGATACCGAAGGACTTTGAGAAGGTATCTATTGGTACTGAAGGAAGTTTGAGAAGGTACCAAACCAACCAGATACTAAAGTACATTTGAGAAGGTATCTGAACAAAAGTACCTAAGGTATGATGGTACTTAGTATGGTCACGTGCACGTAGGTAGAGTCAGAGATTGAGCAAAAAGGTTCTCTCTTGACTAATAGTTGGTGTTGGGATTGTTTTTACCCACAGTAGGGTTATCCTCAACTGAAAAACAGTTTTACTGTTTTATGATTAAAATAGCTTTATATGTTTCATGCTTGGAAAATGTTTATACTGCAGTACAAGTATTGTAGAAGCTTATATTTCAGTTAAACTCTTTATTGAGATTTTCCATGAGAATCAATTATCTTTCTTAAGTCACTTACTGGGCGCAAGCTCACCCTGTTTTTAAATTTTTCCTCCCCCCCCCACAGGTAGTGGCCAAATCCTTTGAAGATAGCTCTACATATGCTCTACCACTAAAGGACAAAAGGATCTGTAACCCGTCTATTTAGGTGGTCTCTGTTAATATTGTACACATGTTACTGTTGTTCATATAGGGGCTAGGTTTTTGGGTTTTGGGACTTGTAAATCTAGTGTTGTAAGGACTCTAAATATGTTATTTTTCTAAATTAATAAATTTTTGGCCTAGAAAAATTCCGCTGTATATAAGTTATATTTTTGTATCAGAGTTATTCCGCAAGAGTTATTAGGCAGTAAGTGTCAGCCAAAGGGTTGATAACTGCTGTAGTCACGCCCTTCTCTAGGCTAAGAGGGTGGTCTGGGGCAGGGTGTGACAATGCGATCAAACGATCATGTAGAAGAAGAAGCCTATCGTATAGGCTTGATACTCGATCGTGTAGAAACGAGTACTATCGTACAATAACTTGACGCTTGATTGTTTAGTCTCTGTTAAACTATCGTGTGGTAAAACCTTTTTACTCGATAGTGATTTTTTTTGTGAGACGATTCGATTGACTGATTTGAAAAATAATTTTTTTTCTTTTATCTCATAATTACCATAAAACTACAAGTAACCTCCCAATCAAGTCGGTTATTGAGAAAAAGAAATATTAAATATCATATAATTAATAAATTATAAATAAATACAATAACTAGCTTATCATATTATATTTATAACCTATAGTTTTAATATTGCATCATATGCAACATATAGACCATAGTTCTTTTTCTATTTTTATGACATTTAATATAAATCATATTTATATTAATCCTCCAATTTAATAATGTATCAAATACATCATATCAATTATATCACATATAATTTAATTAATTTAATTATATCATATAAAATCAAATTTCCTCTTGTTAATTTGAGCACTTCAAACTAACCCAAAATCTTATTCTCAACTTGAATCCATTAAGCTACCAAGAAGACCTTATGGACTTGTAGCTTGAAGCTCCAATGGTACGTGAATAACTGACAACTCTTTAATCACGATATCCGCAATTTGTTAATTGCCAAGCACTCCACTAAAGACCGAAAGTTGCACTCTTCGCACTATAGATATATTTCAGTGTCCATTGGATATAACTAATTAATAGTGCGATGACCCTTCACAAATCGCTCGTAAGTACAGTTGGGCCAATTTACCATTTTGCCCCTGTAGTTACATCTAACTCCTTAAGTACCACTGATTCCTCTAATGAATAATAAGTCATAGTCCCACTATGATTGAGTCCTCTCTTCCCAAGAGAGGGTGTGGCGACTAAGTTTAAGACCCAGAATCAGCCCTTAAGGGAGCAATTTATCTACTTACCCCTGCTTCAGAGAAGAAGTGAATTCCGTCTTGTGTAGCTAAGTTCCCAGCTCCCTAATCAGATGAATCCCCAAAATGGTAAGCTTGTTGAGTTGGTAATCTGGCCACTTTCACCCACATAAATCAAAGGATCACCTTCATAAGCAGGAGTTCTCAACTCACTCAGGATTCAGGTCATGTCACCTATGGTCATCCTAGTGAAATGTAAGTCTCTATTATCAACGGTGTTATATAAAGAGACTAATCATTTCGTGGTCCGGGCTTATACAAACTCTTTGTATAGGATACCCTCGCTCGCATGTCTCCACATAAATGATCAGGATCAGATCATTTGTAGCACTTTACAACACTTGTAACATCTACAAAACGGGTCGTATCCATAGTGTCACCAGGATAAGGTATCCCTCCTTTATCCATATATTACAGACCATTTAGGTTATTAATTTAAACAAGATCCATCTGTATGTCTCTACATATTTGATTAAATTTACATAAAATAACCTCGGATCTTAGTTTATTGGATTGAGTAAATGCTTAGAAAACAACACTTATTTTATAAAACAATATGTTTATATAGAGTTTACAAACTACAAGACTACCAGGAGATTTAGGACACCATTCCCAACAAGATATATCTCCACCAATTACGAAAAAGTTGACTTGCGTCAACCTCGAGCAACTACATTGGGATATATCTCTGTATCCATTGGATATAACCAATTAACAGTACGATGACCCTTCACAAATTGCTCATAAGTACAGTTGGGCCAAAATTACCATTTTTCCCCTATAGTCACATTTAACTCCTTAAGTACCACGAATCCCTCTAATGAAACAATAAATCATAGTCCAACTATGATCAAACCCCTCTCGGGCAAGAAGAGGGTATGGCGCCACATTGTTCAAGCCCCAGAATCAGCCCTTAAGGGAGCAATTTATCTACTTACTCCGATGTTGGGGAATGAGTAAATTCCTTCTTATGTAATCGTGTTCCCAACTCCCTAATCAAATGAATCCCTAAAATGGTAGGCTTATTGAGTCGATGATCTGATCACTCTCATCCGTACAAATCAAAAGATCATTTTCCAAATCTTCGTCACATTGAAGTGAACGTGGGCTGCTCCATATAAATGGCCTCCTTAAGATTACCATTCAGAAAGGAAATCTTGATGTTCATTTGCCAAATCTCATAGTCATAATATGATGCAATGGACAGGAGGATTCAGATAGACTTTAGCATGGCAACAGGTGAGAAAGTCTCCTCATAGTCAACTCCCTCAACTTCGGTATAACCTTTTGCCACTAGTCTAGCCTTGTAAGTTTGCACCTTACCATCAGCACCCCGTTTTCCCTTGTAGATCTATTTGTAGCCTATAGGTTAAACCTCATCAGGTTGATCTACAAGATCCTAAACCAAATTAAAGTTGACTCCATTTCGAGATCCATAGCTTTGATCCACTCATTTTTGTCAACATTCTCCATTGGCTTCTTGCAAGACAATGAATCGTTAACATCTCTATTAGCTACCATAGCTAGGATTTTCGTTAATCCTATATAACTAACAGGCGGGTTCGCAACCCTCCCACTGCGTCGAGGCTCCCTAAACACTTGAGGTGGATTTTACTTACTAGATGATCCAACCTCAACAACTCTTGTTGAGGTTTTAAGCTCTTTAACAACTCTTATTGAAGGTTCAGTAGATTCCTTGGAAAGTTCATTTAACACTTACTGTAGGGCTTATGCTCCCTTATGTCATCTTTTTCTAGAAAAGTACGTTTTTCGACACAAACACTTTATTTTCTTTAGGGTCGAAGAAGTAACCACCTCTCGTTCCTTTGAGGTAGCCTACAAATAAGCATAGTTTTGAACGAGGTTCTAGTTTCTTGGAATTTGCCTCAAACACATGCATTGGGCAACCTAGATTTTGAAATTACGTAAACTAGCTTTATGACCATTACATAACTCCAAAGGCGTTTTAGTAACACTCTTGGATGGAACATACTTCAAAATATATGTTGCAGTCTATACTGAAAAACCCCAAAACAAATCAGGTAAGGAAGCGTAACTCATCATGGATCGAACCATGTTCAACAAGGTTCGATTTCTCCTTTCTGATACACCATTCGGCTGAGGTGTACCAAGTGTTGAGAGTTGGGATACAATTCCATGCTCTATCAAATAGTTCTGGAAAGTAATATCCAAAAACTCTTCACCTCAATCAGATTGAAATGTCTTAATTGTTCTATTTAATGCATTTTTAACTTCTGCCTTGAACTCTTTGAACTTTTCAAAAGATTTAGACTTATGTTGCATTAAATAAACATACCCATACTTGGAATAATCATCAATAAAGGTGATTAAATATTTAAACCCTCCTCTTGCTTTTACATTCATTGGACTACAAAGGTCTAAATGTACTAGCTTTAAGAGTTCTTTGGCTCTGTGACCTTTTCCAGTCAAAGATCTTTTAGTCATTTTGCCTTCAAGGCATGACTCACACACAGGTAAAGAATTTTATTTTAACTCTTTTAAAAATTCATTCTTTACCAACCTTTCAATCCTATTGAGATTGATGTGTTCTAATCTCAGGTGCCAATATTGGGCATTTTGTTTAGGAGAAATTTTATGTCTTTTATTTTGAGTTACCGAGTTTTAAACATTTTAGCATTATAAAGGGCTTTAGTTGCTAACGGTCTTAGCACATAAAGATTGTTCTCTAGCTCAATAGAACAAATATTAACATCATTCTTTGAACTAAACACTTTATTTACAGAGAAGGAAATAAAATAAGAATATTCTAAGAAACAGGAACTACATATACATTTTCTAGTAAAATATATTTATTCTGTAAAGTCAGTTGGAGACCTCCTACTACCATAGCTGAGACGACGTGCCCAGTTCTAATCTGCATCGTCAATTTCCCAACTTTCAGTTGTCGGCAGGAACTAATTCCCTGAAATGAAAAACAAACATGGTTAGTGGCACCTGAATCAATTATCCAAGTCGGATCATCATTCTCCACTAAAAAAGTTTCCAAAACAAGTAAATCATATTTACCTTGTTTTTCCTTCTTTTTTTCCACCAAGTATTTGGGACAGTTCATCTTCAATTGTCCCTCTTGGTTGCAATAGAATCAGATTCCCTTTGCAACCTTAGCTTTCTTGTCCTTTTGGGCAGCAGCTAGTGGGTTAGCTTTCCCCTTTCCACCTTTCTTCTTCTTGCACTATTTATTGCCAAAAGAAGAAGGCATAGACTTCGTCTCATAGGTTAAACCTCTGTGGAGCTTCTTAGAGGATGAAGCAACATTTTTTTCACCCTTCTGTTCCTTGGTTTTCATCAAGGACTGGAAGGTTTGTAGCTCATTGAGCAAGGTGGTCAGGTTGTAGTCAATCCTGTTCATAGCAACATTGCTACGAAACTGTAGGAAACTTTCAAGTAAAGATTCCAAAATGATGCTAACTTGACTGGCTTCATCGATGATAGACTCATTCATCTTCGCCATGTTGAAGTGGACCATCATGTTGAGAACATGTTCTCGAATAGATGCCCTTTCTTGAATATGGGCATTGAAGATGTGTTTGAGAGTGTCGTGCCTGAGCTATGCAGACAGTTGTCTGAATATTCCCATCAGGGACTCTATAATCTCATGGATCGTGAGTATTAGCTCATACTTCTTGGCCAAGACTTGCCAGGATATATGCTCGGGCTTTCTCATTTGCCCGTGTCCATCGCTCGTATGCTTCTCGAACATTTTGAGCAGCATTTGGAGCTGGAATGGGAGGATAGTCCTCCATTAGGACAAAGTGAAGATCATTGATGATTAGGATTGTGTTTATCGTACTTTTCCAAGACGTGTAATTTGTTAGCGGCGAGTAAACTAAGAGTTGTAGAAGTCATAATAAGTAAGTTTGTTGAAACCATACAAATTATTTATATTAGTATAATTGCATTATACCACTTAGAAAAAAAACTATCAATTTTAGCAAAATAATCTAATGTACCCTAAGTGACATCTATTTTGCAATGATGTTTCAGTGAGGTAAGAAAAAAGCCATCGTAGGGTGATCAGGTGCCCCTTGATGCATTATTCTATGAGGTGGAATTATGGATGAAATGCGATGATGAAAATGTGTTGAGCGCTCAAGTTTTCTTAGGGGAATCCAAGTGTAAACCCCACTGAGTTTCTTGGTAAGTCCAGGGTCGAACTCAGGGACTTGGGAAAATAGGTTGTGGTGGTAATTTTTCAGAAGACTTTGCGGTAACCGGTAACTCAAATAGTTGTTGGTTTTGTTTGTTGCGGTAATGAAAATAAACAAATGTGACGAAGTTCGAAAAGAGTTGATAAAATGGAAGATACGATGAGTATGCGATGAATGGGTTGAGAAGGGTTTCGGCTAACACTTCCTAGGATGCGTTCATCCTATGCGATCATGCAACACACATACAATAGTAAACCATCTCTCGATGTGAATGCTACGGCTTCTAATGCTAGAATGCATATGATATATGCGATAAGTCTATAGGACCTACACATAAGCCTCTATTCTTATTTATGCAGTTCAAATCTTGCTCTCTGGAGTCTAGATTCTAACCTAGCTCTCTCAAGTCTTAGGTTCTTTCTTTAGACTCTCTTTCGAGTAGCTCTAAAGGGATGTTTGGCACAGAATAACACAAGATAATCGCAAGCAATGAACATCCTAGGTCATGTTAGCTTAGTTCTTCTCAACCCATTCGATAAGTTTAGCTACTCATGTGTGCTAAGAGAGTGAACAGATGTAGAATAAGAACTTCCATTGTATAAATATAAAGATGAAGTACAAAATAACAATGCAGCAAGAGAATAAAGAGCCTGGTAGCAATCTCTTGCTTCCCAGGCTTTTACACGGTCTTTTCTACTCGTGTTCAAAAGATAATCTCACTCTCGCGAGAGTCAGCCCACTCTCTGCTTTTACGCCTCCAGGTTCTCTCTCGAGTTGCCCTGAGCGATCTTACGGTGTCTCTATTCTTCTCTTGCTCTACCTTCTTCAAGATAAAAGAAAAACTATGAACAAAGACGTGTTGAGCTAACTGAACCGAACCCCTTTTCTGAAGAATGCCTTTGGTATTTATAGAGCTTCAAGGTGAAGGGTGGCTTCTCTCTTATGATTACACAAATGGGATGGCTTTAATTCCCCGACTGATGCGCCAAATATTTGTCACCGAAAAGCTGAATGTACTTGTTATCGTTAGTGGCTGTCAACTTAATTCAAATTTAACCGTCATTAGCTTTCTGTCCCATTGTGATTAATTATGCCTTTCACCCAAATGCGCCCACCAAGTTGCGTCGGCTCTATGCGGCAATCCTTCTTGAGCAGATGTTTGCGAACATAAATCACCGCAAAGCCTTACGGTAATGCTACGCTCTTCCGTTGATCTCTTGTGATCGCGCTTTTCGCCTTGCGTCAACACATATTCTGCATACAAACACAAAAAATAACTGTTTCCTATGCGATGAATGCATGCGACCACAATGTTATAAACTTAATGCTTTTTGAACGCAATCTAATATATTTTATCAACGCAAACCCTCATTGTTTAATAACTTAGCAATGTAATAACGTGCATTTCTGCCCGTTATCACACCTTTACTGGAATGAGACAATCTCAACCAATAGACGAAACAACTCCTTGTTACTGTAACTATCAGTCACCATTGTTCGGTCCAGAAATTGTTAAACTTGCTTAGCATTTCTTGTAAGTGTAACCCCTCATTTTAGATTCTAAAGTTTCACCCCAATGAGCAAACCGTAGGGAAAAACTGATTGGGATATGAAACTAAAGTAACCCTATCCATTGCTGAAGTTTGAATAAAGCATCATGCAAAAATATCATCCGTAGGGGGGGGACACTCAAGGTGCCACGAGGCCGTGCATAAAACTTCACTTCAAACTAATGAGAGAGATCGAGGGATGTGTTATCACACATCCTGCTCCCACTTACTATAAACACTCTTTCCATTCTTGATATCGATCTATACAAACACCATCCGTAAGGGGACACTCAAGGTGCCACAGGCTGGGTATAGATCTCATGGTGTGAATTTTTAAGAAGAAATGTGAAGAGGAAAAATGAAACATCATATACCCCATTTTCCTCTCACTGAGCATTTTACCTAGGGTTAATTAACTTAGGAAAATCCAACTACTGATTTTAACTAAGCGATTGTTTAATTTGCCCAAAAACAACACTTTCTTTGGATAGTTAAACAATTTTTTTATTAAGGTTTATTAAACACTTTAACAAACTTTAATCAAACATTGCATGTTTGTAACAAATCATCTAATTCACCTTTCCAGGTAAGATCCCAGATAGGGGTGTTACATTTCTATCAACTTAAATACCCTAACCTAGACAAAACTAGCCTTAGACAAAAGATCCCTAATAGATACATTTGTTACAATGCTAATCTTTTAAATAAGAATCAATTTAATCCTATTAAACCAATTAAAAGATTAAACTTAAAAATCTAATCTCATTAGAAAAGTGATCTTAGGTCTATGTGAATCATATTTCAAGACAATTTTAAAAGATGATTTTAACCTAAGATTTGCATGCAATTCTGATTTATTGATTTTAATTTCTAATTTCAATTAGTTATAACAATTATAAACAAATGAAACAAATTAAAATCATACATTGCATGTAATTGACCTACTTAGTGAGTTATAGCATTTATAAGTTACCTAATATAGTGTCATGCTTCATGCAAATTCATTTCATTATTAACTTATATAACAATTATATAATAAGGTAGTGAAATAGGTTATAACAATCATCTATATATGCATTCAACCATATATTATATCACTTATAATATAAATGATGCATGGATATATTATTAATGCATGTATGCATATATTATAACATTTACACTATATGATACATGAGCAGGCTATAAAATTAAATCATGCAAATATATATATTATAACACTTAGAATATAAAAGATGCATGAAATTAAATGCATAACCTATGGTGGGGTTTTATACTATATGGCATACATTATGACATATAATAATGGACTATAAATCATACATCACATGCATAATTTAAAAGCAATTAATGGATCGGGATTGAACACCTAAAAGAAATTAAATCTAACTATTACAAGAAAATAGCCATTTGGTTCAAAACAGGTGAACCGAGCCTTGAACCGCTCGCACTAGACCACAAGCCGGTCTAGAGGAACACAAATTACTCGAACTAGAGGACCCACAAACTGAATCAGACCAATAGACCATGAACCATGCGTGAATCGGAGTTGGACTACACGTCTTCTCTATCATGGAGCATCACAACGTCATGCCCTAGCGTCGTGACGCTATGGAGAAGATCAACGTCCCAACATCGTAGCGTCACAATGCTACAGTACAGTTGTCCACTGTACTGCTTCGAACTTCTTCGAAACGCCACCAAAATTTGCCTCATTTTCTCCAGAACTCGACTGGGAACATCATGGACAACTCCACAACATAAAACTATAAACTCGATAATGATTTAATGCTCCAAAACATAGGCCCTTACAAAACAATTTTGTAAAAGAAAAGCAATTAAAACTAAATGCCCAATCCCAAAACATCCATTATTGCAAACCACATTCATCAACCAGAATTCATTATATGAATTAAAGAATGCAAAAACCCACCAAAACTGTGAAAAAAACATTCTAGAAAATTAAGAAAAATTAGGACCAAAACCTAAGGCTCCGATACCAATTAAAGGTCATTAAGTGGAAGCGGATCGTTCCAATTTCCTAATTTTCACATAATTTAGAATTTTACAGAAGAAGAACATAAATTATGCATTTAAAAAACAGAATTTACAGCATGCAAAAATAAAAAAATACAAAAGAATAAATTTGGGTTTGAAACCCTTACCTTTGAAGACTAATCTTCAATAGAATTCCCTCGAACAATGGGCACTACCACAATAGCTATCTTAGTACTCTCTGGGATGATAACCCAGGAGTTGTGGGCTCTCGCTATTTTGGATGAGAGGGATTTTTAGAGAATAGAAGAGAGGGGGAGGAAAGAGATGAGATCTCATAGAGATATTCTATCTTTCACTTCACAGTATTTCTTGTGTTTTCACAATAGAGGTAGAAGAAGAAGACTAACCACCCATTATCACGTAATAGAGAGAAATAGGGGGAGGGAGTTACAATTCCCTCCCAAATTTTATCTTCAAAAAAATGAATAATTTATTTATTTATTTAACAAATCATTTAAAATATAAAATATATGATTACTACTTTATCATATAATATATATCAAATATAACATATAACCTATAGTTTCTATATTTTATCAAATACAATATAACCTATAGTTTCAATTCTTTCTCAACAATGGCTTTTAATATAAATCACATTTATATTAAATTTAATTATATCAATTCATATAATTAATATTTGAATCATATTCAAATATTTATTTCCTCCCAAATATACTTTATATTATAATGTATCAAATATATTATTGCAATTATATCATATATAATTAAAAATAAATTAATTATATCATATATAATTAATTCCCTCAATTAATTTGAACAACTCAAACTAATCCAAAAACCGATTCTCATTTATTCCCATTGAGCTGCCGAGGGGACCTCATGGACCTGTCACTTGAAACTCCAATGATACGTGAATAATTAATTAAACTTCTTTAATTAAATTATTCACCATTCGTTAACTGTCAGACACTCCACTAAAGACCGATAGTTGCACTCTTCACACTACAGATATATTTTCGTGTCTATTGGATATAACCAGTCAATAGTACGATGACCCTTCACAAATATCTCGTAAGTACAAGTGGGTCAAAATTACCGTTTTGCCCCTAAAGTCACATGTAACTCCTTAAGTACCACAGACCCCTCTAATGAATAATATCATAGTCCAACTATGATCAAACTTCTCTCGAGCCAGAAGAGGATGTGGCGCCACATTGTTCAAGCCCTGGAATTAACCCTAAAGGGAGCAATTTATCTACTTACCCCGATGTTAGGGAAGAAGTGAATTCCTTCTTGTGTAGCTGTATTCCCAACACCCCAATCAAACGAATCCCCAAAATGGTAGGCTTATTCAGTCGGTGATCTGGCCACTCTTACCCATACAAATCAGAGGACCTCCTTTATAGGCAGGAGCTCACTACTCATTCAAGATTCAGGTCATGTTACCCATGATTATCCTGGTGAAATGTAAATCTCTGTTATGAACAATGTTATATAATGAGACTAAACATTTCGTGGTTCGGTTTTATACGAACTCTTTTGATAGAATATCCTCGCTCACATGTCTTCACATGAAGTATCAAGATCAAATCATTTGTGGCATTTTACAATAATTGTAATGTCTACAAAGTGGGTCATACTCATAGTGTCACCAGGATAAGGTATCAAGCCTTATTCATCTAATATAAACCATTTAGGTTATCACTTAAACATGATTCATCTGTATGTCTCTATATACATGTTTAAGCTAAAAGATAACCTTGGATCTTAGTTTATTGGTTTGTGGTTAATGTAACTAAAATTAAAATAAAACATCATATATTTTATTAAATAATAATATGTTTGTACATTACAATTACAAACTATAGGACCCTATAAGATTTAGGGTACCAATCTCAACAATATGAAATTTGCATGAAGTTAGAAGATTTCCAAGTTGAACCACCCACTAAGTGGGATCCTGGAGAGTGTTCATATAAACTAGGAAGGTAGTGTCCTAAAAATAATAAGTGGGAAGTGGAGCTAAAATGGTGGAAGTATAGGGACATGGTAGTGGGCATGTCCCTCCTAAAATATAGGAGTTCATGGGACATAGAGAGTGGCCCTATTTTTAAGGGTAGTGGGTGGTTAATCCTCACTAGGGCCACTCCTCTACGTCTTCCCCAATTCTATACTCCTCCCACAAGTATGAATAGTAGTAGTTTGGGGTTTGTCTAAAGTATTACACTATACATCTACTCTCAAATTAACTCTCTCATTGCTTTGTAATTCTCTAGAGTAGAATGGTCTTGTAAAGAGTTGCTCCTTAAATCTTGTATTGTGGTTTTTTTATATAGCTTTGGTAATAAAGTTCATATTTCCACAAGCCAAGTGTATACTCGTATTCTCCTCTCAAATGTGAGTCTAGCAAACAACCCCCTCTCGAGTTAGTGAGCTTCGTAGATTCCTTTGGGGAACATTTGAGTCCAATCTTTAGGCTGGCTAAGGAAACCTCCTTAGTGTGGCACAGGAAAAGTTTTTGAAAAAAATAGCATATTGCACTTTCGCCTCGTGACAATACGTATAGTGACATTTTTTAAAACTTATGCTTGGGTGAATTAAAGCTCAAATTGTAGCATACTGTCAAAATAAGCATACCTCAGCAATAATTGGTATGTACTCATTTTTTCTGATTGGAGGTGCATATTATTATACTCCCACTTGTTGTACTAAAAATAACATAGAATTACACAATGTAATCTATTTTCTTTAGTACAAGAAATGTTGGAGCATGGAGGCTTGAACATCTAACTTCAAATAAAGGAGTATATGCCAATTACAATTGAGTTAACAACCATTATAATATTTGAAAGCTATATTTTTCAATTATTGTAACTTCATATATTTTCCAAAATTTAATTATCATATTAATAGCTTGTTTAATTATTATTCGTTTTTAGTTTTTGAAATTTAGGCTTGTTTTTTCTCAATTTCCATACTATGATTTTCAACTTTTTAAAAAACACTTGAATTCTTAGTCATATTCTAAAAATAAAGACCGTTGTTTCGAAACTAATAAACTTGACTTGGTCGTCGTGAAAAACATAGATAGAAAGTGGATAAAAAATCATAAAAAAAATTATAGACGAATTTTAGAATTAATTTGTTATGTAAATTTACAAATTATCACATCCTCAAATGAATCTCTAAACTAGTTCTCCCTTTCCATTTCCTCTTATTACCTAACTTAACTATTAATCTTGGGATGTGAATGTCTATTATGAATCGGTAAGTACTAATAGAATGAAATTTTGTCTTTTAAAGGGTGTTTGGTTCACCAACATGAGTTGAGTTGAGTTTGTATTATATACCAACTCAATGTTTGGCCCACTGTTGCATTTTGAAAGATAGAATGATTATTATGAAGGAAATCGTACACGAGGATTTCCATGAGCAATGGAAGGATCTTTCCAAATTTCAATCATATATGAACTTTACAATTACAATCACAAACGGAAACATGCGGTTATGCATAAAATAAAAATTACAGCATGCTTATACTACAAATCAAGGGAAGAATCAACTAACCTTTGTAGACTCATCTTCTAGTTCCTTGGTCACGAACTCTTGATCACAGCAACACAACAACACACGAACGTTTGTCCAACACAACCACTACACTGAACGAACACCCGCACTCGAACTAAGTGATCATCAAGGTCACGAATACCGCGAACGGCCTCCACAGAACCTCAGTAGTGTTGAGTTGAGTATGAATCCACCAAGAAGGTTACCTTGGTTTTCTCGATGTGAGAATCCAGAGGGTGGGCTCTGTGTAGACTTAGTGTGTCATAGCGTATACTCTACCCTGCTGCTGCTGCTGTTGCTGTTGGGGTCGTCCAACTACCCCTTTTCTGCTTAGCTATACCGGATACCTCACCTCTAGTTCTGGTCGATCTAGGTTGGTTTACAGTCTGGGTAACTCCTCTTTGCTCACTCTGTGCTCCATTACCTAGCTGAGGACAATCTCTCTTGAAATGCCCAGCTTGTCCGCACTAGAAGCACACATTCCTATTGCCATAACATACTTCTATATGAGGTCTTCCACAGTTTATACAAAATGGTTTCCTCCTTGTACTAGCTATTGACTCGCTAGCACGACCCGATACTGATCCACCACTTGATCTAGCTGCAAGTTTTGACCTCTTTCAACCTGAACTATGTTGGCTCGTGCCCCCAAAACTCCTTATACCCGACTATCCAGAGAATAAGGGTCTAAATCTCTTACTTCTCATTTCTCCAGGCATTCTAAACTGTCTTTCACCTGGCTGGAGTACAACTTCCCTCGCTACACTCTACTCTACTCAGATAGCGGTCTCAACAAACTGAGTGAAATTCACCCAATTGGATGTAGAGGTAAATTGTGTACGTATCTTCCTTCTTAAGCCATCTCAAATCTCCTACACCTCTCCTTTTCTTCCACGATGATTAGAAGGGCATACTGAGATAACTCAGTAAATCTTTACTCATACTCAGCAACCGTCATCATTCCTTGAGTTAGCCTAAGAAATTCCTCCCTCTTCGCTTCTTTAAAAGAACTAGGGTAGTATTTATCCTCAAATACTTGTCTGAACTCAGACCAAGTCATAGTTTCCAAACTACTCCTTCTAGCCTCTATCACTTTCCACCATTTCTCAGCCCTTTTCTGCAGCAAGAATGCCGCTAACTCCACCTTACGGTCCTCAGGGCACCTCATAACAATAAAAAATTTCTCAATCAAATCCAACCAGACGTTAACATCTATTGGATCTGTGGCTCCACCAAACGTCATGGCACCTAAAGCTTTCAGCCTCTCGACACCGAATTTCTTTTCTGGATCGTTTTGAATCGATCCGACACTCGCCGCCAATCTTTGAATGATTCTATCGAATACTCGATCCTCCATCTGGGGCTCTACATCCACCCTTGGTGTACTTGACTCGTTTGCAGAAGTTGTTTCCTGCTCTACTAAGTCTCTAACTCTTTTCCCNGTGTACTCGACTCGTTTGCAGAAGTTGCTTCCTACTCTACTAAGTCTCTAACTCTTTTCCCCTTTGGATCTGGGTCCCGTTTAACTTCAGGACCTCCGCTGGTAGGGTCAACATCCCTCTCCTCAGTCTGCTTGCTTCGCCTGCCACTTCTCCTCAGCATTTTTTCCTAATTATTAAGTACACATGTTAGGGACTTATCTATGGGACTTAATCTAATGCATGAACTCTCTCTTTCACTCAAAATCCTATGCTTTAATACTAAGCTAGCTCAAACCTTTCCTAAGTTTACATATACCTTTGCTCTGATACCAAGTTGTCACACCTCGTCCCAGACTAACCTCTAAGCCTGAGAAAGGGCGTGACTGTGGCAGTTATCAACCCTTTGGCTGACACTTACTGCCTAATAACTCTTGCAGAATAACTCTGATACCAAAATATAACTTATATACAGTGGAATGTCTTTAGACCAAAAATTTATTAATCTAGAAATGTAACATATTTAGAGTCATTACAACACTAGATTTACAAGTCCCAGAACCCAAAAACCCTAGTCCCTATATGAACAACAATAACATGTGTACAATATTAACAAAAACCACCTAAACAGATGGGTTACAAATCTCTTTGTCCTTTAGTGGTAGAGCAGATGCAGAGCTATCTTTAGAGGATTTGACCGCTACCTGTGGGGGGGAAAGAAAACATTTGAAAATGGGGTGAGCTTGCGCCCAGTAAGTGACTTAAGAAAGGTAATTGATTCTCATGCAAAATCTTAATAAAGAGTTTAACTGAAATATAAGCTTCTACAGTACTTGTACTGCAGTATAAACATTTTTCAAGCATAAAACATATAAAGTTGTTTTAATCATAAAACAGTAAAACTATTTCTCAGTTGAGAATAACCTTACTGTAAGTAAAAACAATCCCAACACCAACTGCTAGTCAAGAGAGAACCCTTTTGCTCAATCTCGACTCTAACTACCTACATGCACGTGGCCATACTAAGCACCATCATACCTTAGGTACTTTTATTCAGATACCTTCTCAAACGTCCCTCAGTATCTGGTTGGTTTAGTACCTTCTCAAACGTCCTTCAGTACCAATAGATACTTTCTCAAATGTCCTTTTCTAATTGGGCGGATACCTTCTCAAATGTCCTTCGGTATCGCATTTTAAGTAAAACTAGTCATAAATGACTTTCTCTTTAAAGCAGTAAAGTATAACACATATAAAAACATGGCTTTAAAGGTACTAATGCATGCTAAGTATATTTAACATATATAAATCGCTTTTCAACAACTTCTCACACATGCATGCGTTTAAAACATAACTCATGGTTTGCTTGGAAATCACTTTGTAAAACTAGTTGGCATGAGAATAATCCTCTTTAAAACATGCTTTCTATAACACGTTGTAATCAAACATTTTAAGCAAATGTTTTAGTCAAGACGATTTAGCCACTCACCTTGATTGCTTAGGAGCTTTTTACTCTAGTAGCTCCCTTTTCTACCTCGGGCTCCCTTTTCACCTCTAGAATCCAGATTCAAATTTCAGCTTAGATTACTCATAGTTCTAAATCTTATTTTGAGATACTTCCTTCTAAAAAAATATTCTAAAATGTCTCAGGAAGCTTACCCTAAAATTGGAACTCATAACCTCTCGTGGTTTGGCCGGAATCACAGAATCTTTAAGACTGGCCCAAACTTATCCGACAGCCTGACCCTTCTGTATTCTTCTCAGTTTTCAGCCCGATCTCTTCGTTCTTTTCCTCCGGAAGCCCTACCCTAAAAACTAGATTTTCACAGCTTTCAGGTGGCTTTAGAATCACTTTAAACTCACAAGTAAATTGGGAGAAATCCTCATCCCAAGTTGATGCTACTTTCCAGACTTCACTGTCCAATGCGTCCTCTTTGAAATACTATGACCAACGCATGGATTTTGGATCCAACGCAAGGTTTGCTCAACTTTTCCACTCTTTTTATGGTATTTTTGAATTTTGATCTAAAAATGAAGTCTTTTGGCTCTATTTATAGGCGTCCAAACCTTCCCCCAAGTTGACACCACCTACTTGGCTGCATGTGTCTTCCTTCTCTATAGCCAATGCATGAGCTTCCAATCTGATGCCACCACCTCAAATTCTTAAGGCTTAAGGCTTTCCTCCCAAGAAGACACATGGTTTGATGATGTTTTCTAGGTGATATCATCCTTTATATGCATCCAACTCTTGGATGTTCAATGCATAGTCCATACACAATGTATAGCCATCACCAACGCATAGCAAGCCAATTCACTATCATTACAATTCAACTTAGCCATCACAACGAGCTAACCATCACCAATGCATAGGGTGACCGTCCATCCTCGACGTATGGCTCCCTAGTCATATCGCACGGCTTGCTTGGCATGGGCGTATGGTGCTGGCCACTGTCGCATGGGCATGCTGTACAGGCTAGCCACTCGACGCATAGGCATACTGCTTTGACGCATGGGCGTGCGGTGTATACTGGCCATCGCTCACTCGCTCGATCGCATAGGCGTGCTTAGCCATATGGGCTGTGTGTTTAGCTGCATGGTAGGGCACCTCGACGCACGGATATGGCTGCTCGGCAGGGCGGTCAACGCATGTGCATGGCCGCTGGACGCATGGCAGGGTGTCTGGCCGAGGCTGCTCGATGCATGGGCAGGGCGTCTGGTCAAGGTTGCTCAATGCATTGCATGGGCGCTGGTCAAGGCCACTCGACGCATGAGCAGGACGTCTGGCCGAGGCTACTCGACGCATTGCATGGGTGCTGGTCGAGGCTGCTCGACGCATTGCATGGGCGCTGGTCAAGGCTGATCGACGCATAGGCTGCCTTTCAATGCATGCCTTGCCTACCCGTGTTCCTTCCAATGCATCTTCTCTATTTTCCTTCTTCAGCCGCATACCATCATTAACACACCCTTCCAATGCATTGGTCCCTTTCAACGCATCCCACACAAAATTCTATACTTAGCCAAATTTTCCAAATTTTCCTCAAGAGTTAAACTTCCAAATTTCCTCTTTTCTTCAAATCTCCACTCTTCTCTCTACCATTACACACTAGTTTCCACATCAACCTACTCACCACACTAGTCTTAGTAGGGAACATACTCAAGTAGATAAATTAGGATTCGGGGTTCACAGTATGTGCTGGAGGAGAAGAAAAGTGTGGTCAAGTATTGAGAGAAAAAGGTTGGGATTCAAGAGTTGGAAGTATAGTAGATTGAGGTCAGAATTTTGGTTAAGTGTTCAAACTATGCTTTGAACCTTGAGTTGGCCTAGAAATGAAATTGGCGAAGTGTTGGAAGATAAGATGAATTCCTAGTCCAAAGAAGAATAAGGAATTTGAACTAAGTACTAAGTATGTTAGAAGTAAGGGCTTAGCTTGGGATGAGTCACCCTAGAGTTGGAAGCATAACTGGAATTGAAGGAGCCTTGGATGCATGTTTGGACAAGAGTAGGCTCACTTAGACGCATGCTAGGGCAAAAAGAACTATTTTGGGATGTTTAGGGCTATGTGAACACATGGGGGAAGAAATTGTTAAGTGTTGGACAACCATGCATTAAACTATGTACAACTAAGTGAGGAAACTAGAGTTGGACGCATGGCAAGGAGATAGTGAACGCATAAGAGGTCCTAGCTGGAAATTTAGCCAAGTGTTGGATAGCATATGATATAATAAGTAGGTGGAGCCCTAAAGTTTGAGGGTTGGATACCTAGGAAGTGTAGTGGACGCATAGAAGGCTATGTGAATGCCATTTTAAGCATATGAAGGGCAAGATTAAAACATGAGGTAACCATTTAGGAGGAATTTGCACCAAGAAACCCTAGGAGACACAAGGTAAATGCAGATCTTGAAGGGACAACATGATTGGACGCATAAGCCAAGGTGTTAGGCGTTTGGAAAGTCAATTAGGGAGGTATAACCCTCAAAAGAATGGTCTTGGATACACAAACCTAGAGAGGTATGTGTTGAGCTTCATTTGGGACACATAGTAGGAAAGTTTTGGACATTTCGAGGAAGCTAGGCATTGAAGAAGAGTTCATCAAGGAGTAGGGTCAACAACGTGAGATATGTGGCACGATTGTGTGAAGTATTGGCTAAGCTCAAAGTAGATGGTGGCAAGGGCTATGCGTTGGCTCAACATGAAGAAGACACTTAGATTTTATGCAAATAAGAGGTGTCTTGCATTGAAGGCTGGAGAGGATGACAAGGATAGTCTAATGTTGCCTATAAATACCCCCGGAGGATCTCATTTCACTTCACAACTCAAAGTTCTCTCAAAATGACTAAAAAAATAGGAGGGTTAAAGAAAATTAGGGTTTGAGGGGAAGGCCATGCATTGGGAGTGGCTACCATGCATCCAACATGATGTCCATACGTTAAGGAGGACCAACTATGCATCCATGCAATAGTCCAAATATTGAGGGAGAAGGGCCACGTCCAACTGACCTATGGAAGATCAACCCTGCATCCACCATTAGCTGATGGTGTCCAAAGGCCTAGTTCCACGTTAGTTGGAGTTGGTCGGGATTCAAGAAGGAACTAGAAAATCGAAAGCTTGAGGAAAAGGGAAAAACATTGTTGACGAGCTGTGAGTGGTTTATTTTCAAATATTTTGTTGTATCTATATACCTATATGTTATGATATATATATATATATATATATATATATATATGCATGGAAAACTTGGCATGATCTAAAAATGTGATTTCTTGGATTTTAATTACTGATTTTCTGTTGTTTTACTTAGATGACTATTTTAACTCTGGATTTGCTTGAAAGCATGTTTTATATTGATTTGAATGGAAACTGAAATTGTACCCTAAAGATGTTAGCATATCTCATTGACGTCTGGCTGGAATTGTCAGTATGATCTAGCTGGGATTGTCAGCATACTCGAGTATGTCTAGTGAGAATTGTCGACATGTGCACATTTGGCGGGTTATATTGGGTACCAGGATTGTTTCCTCGAACTTGTATTTGGTTGAAATGGTTTATGTTGGAAAAACTTATGATCATACCATTATAGCCTCAGTTAACAGACTGGGATATTTACATTTTTATATTCTGAGATTGTTGAATGATGAATTGTCTATGTAAATGTTTTCAAAATAAATTTCAAAAGCAATACCTATTTCTTGGGTTTTATGTTCTAAAACTCGTGGTATGTAAACAATGGAACTTATTCTGAAAATTCAATAAATGTGTTATTGAATAAATCTATTGCTTGATAGAAATCCAATAAATCTGAAAGTCCTTTGACTATTGGATGAGTACTTGAACTTTACTTAGAGATATAAAGGTGGATCAAGTTCGAGGAAATAGTCAAAATGATCTATAGTATATGTATAAGGTTGGGTACCTTATTCTGGTAACACTATTGGATACAATCTACTCTGTAGTTGTTACAAGGAGTTGTAAAGTGCTACAAATGAAGTGATCCTAATTCGTTCATGTTGGACATGAGGAGTGGGGGTGTCCTTTTGCAAAAGAGTTTGTACAAGATCGACCACGAAATGAGCCACTCTTACTTTATAACGTTGTTTACTATTTAAGACTGACTATTTCAAAGCGATGACCTAGGTAACTTGACCTTAATCCTAAGCTCTTATTTATCCTTAGATTTACATAGGTGAGGGTTAGCTCAACAGTGTCGGCTCAATAAGACTCCCATTTCAGGGGTAAGACCGAATAGATAGAAGGGGACATAGGGTGCAAGAGGGAATTAACTCCTACTCGCTTTAGGGATAGTAGAGAAGTTATTCCCTTAAGTGCTGATTATAGGTCTTGAACAAGGGGTCCCGCCCTCTCACTGGCCCGAGAGGGATTTGATTTTGTTGATTGGATCACAAAATAAGACGTGGCACTAAACGATAGAGCTCAACGATCGTGTAGGAAATGTCCGTGCTAAATGATGGAGTTGCGCGATAATGTTGGACACTAAGCGATAGTGTAGCGTCCTCTGGCACTAGAGGATGACACTATGCGATAGAAGTCAAACACTACACGATTGTGTAGCTTTGTTAAGCGATATGCGTTGGCTGCTAAACGATCACGCAAACACTAAATGATCAGGCAAACACATGACGGTGGTTGTCAATGCTAAACAATCAGCCTTAGTGAGATTTTGAGCATGAGCAAGAGTTGCCAGTTTGATCGGTTCTCTTTGAGGTCTGGTCCGATTCAGCCTCAAAATGGTTTTTGGGTGGTCTAGTTTAGACTCTGTTGATCCGGTTCAGACAGTTCGGGTCCATTTTAAGGGGTTTGGAGCGGTTCGAGCGATGTTGAAGCTGTTATTGTAATAGTTAGGCTTTTGTTCGCTCGTTTTTGCCAAAACTAAAACCATATCAATCTATGTTTAATTATTTATGCATTGGATATATGTTATAATTAAATAAATCTTGTATATGCATATAGTATGTCATTTAGATTTAAAATCCCACCGTAGGAAGCATGCAACATGCATTGAAAGTATGTTATAATTTGTTATAATATATAGTATGCATGTTAGGGTTTCTTATATTTAATATAAGTGTTATATTAGATATTGAATGCATGTATATTGTGGATGTTTAGCATGTCTAAATTTTTATAAGCTGTTATAAAATTGGGTTAGACATTTGAAATCCATAACAAAGAACAGATGCATGTTCACGTAGGTTAACCACTTGTTTTAATTAGTTAAAATAGGTCGTTAAACTTGTAAAACTAGGGTTACAAACTCAATCGGTATATAATCCTGTCGAAGGCTGGAGGTATTTAAGTTGAAGGTCTACGGAACACCTCCTACCTGGGGATTATGGCCGAGTCATTGAGCGTTGGTAACCAGTTTTATGAATACTTATGAGCGATGTGAGGTAATAAAAGGGTTTATCACCTAGACATGGTAGGTTTAAGTTTATTTATAAGAGTTATACTTGGACAAACCACATAGACTTAGGGTTGTTTTTATTAGCCGGAAAAGAAACTAAGTATAATTTTACCCAAAAATTAGAACACTTCAGTGGTAGTCAATAACTTCTATATGATAGAGTTATTAGAAAACTTCAGCGGGAAATTAATAACATACACAATATGTTATTCTTAGCTCTCACGTTCTTAAGAGTTCACAGTCTGGATTTAAGCAGTACTTCGTGTCACCCTGGGAGTGACCTTATTTGGAAAGTATCTTTTAGCTTAAATTTACACTCTGGTGAATAAGGGGAAGTTGTTCGAACAGAAATCAAGTTTTGATTTCAACTACCACATCTCCACATAGTTCACACCGTGAGATTCATATGACGCTTCGTGTTACCCTGGGAGTGACCTCCCTTCGAAAAGTGTTTTGTATGAGTCAGTATCAAGGTGAACGGAGGAAGTAGTTCATAGTAAGTGGGTGAAGGATTTCTTTAGTTTGGACCGTGAGATTCTTATGTGCTGGTTAGCTTTAAGCGACCCTTTGCTAGTCGTTTAACGACGGCTATCCCCTCGGAGGGTTGTAACAAAGGATTCGGAACAACTTAAGCTCAAAAATGGATAGGATTTCTTTAGTCTTAGTGGCCTCTGACGTCTGAAAACGGCGAGTATACACTTACAGAATTATTAAGTGTCAATAATTTCTTACCAAAAGTGGTACCTAAATGATTATCGAAATATGAGTTATTCTGGAGGTAGTATTTAGTCAAGAATGTCTTGATGTAGTATCGTAGCAAAAGAATAATCTTGGGTATATTATTAAAATTGCTAAAACTTTATTGGATCTATAATTTTAGAATGACGAGTTCAATAATACAAGTGTTGGCATCGGATAAACTCATTGGGGATAATTATGTGAATTGGAAATCAAATTTTAACATGATACTTGTGATAGACGATTTGTGGTTTGTCTTAAATAAGAATTTTCCTCCCATTCCTAGCTCTAACACAAACCGAAATGTTCGGGATGTATATGACAAATGGGTCAAGTCTAATGATAAAGCACATGCTTATATCGTCGCTAGCATGTCTGATGTGTTGACAAAGAAGCATGAGGATATGAGTACTGTCAAAGAGATTATGGAATCTCTGTGAGGGATGTTTGGACAACCGTCCTTCACCCTAAGGCATGATGCCATTACGTACGTTTACAACAATCACATCAAAGAGGGACCAATGTTCGTGAACATGTCTTGGACATGATTGTCCACTTTAATGTGGTAGAAGTAAATGGTGTTGTCATGTACGAGAGAAGTCAAGTTGGTTTTATTCTAGAATCTCTTCAGAAGAGTTTTCTGCAATTCTGTATGAATGCATTGATGAATAAAATTGAATACAGCTTGACTACTCTACTAAATGAGCTACAGGCTTACCAAATAATGTTGAGAACAAAGGGTCTAGTGTCAGAAGTAAATGTTACTACTGCTGAGAAGAAAGGAATGTCCTCCAAGCCTGATGTTATCTTCTCTTTGAAGAGTAAGTGTATTCTTGTTAAGAAGGGAAAAAGGAAAGGGGAGAAGAAACCTGCTGGAAAGAAAGGCAAGGATAACGCTACAGATAAAAGAAAATGTTTCCACTGCAATATAGTAGGGCACTAGAGGAGACACTGCCCTCAGTATCTTGCCAAAAAGAAAGCAAAGAAAGGTAACCAGGCTAACTTGACCCTGGGACCGTTTGCTCAGCTTATCCAGTGGGAGAAGTTGCTGCTTAATGTTACTTGTTTTTGTAAATCTTGTAAAGAACAAATTGTATATAGTTTTGTGATAAATGAAATGTTCATTTTCAAAAATTATGTTTGTTCTAGCAACTCTGTTAAGAATCAAATTGTTAAAAGCCATTTGCAAATATTCAGATATTTAAATGGCTAGATCAAAGTATAGAAAGTTCAAAGATTTCTAGATCTAACTATTAACAAAGAGTCTGACTATTAACAACGAGTTGTTGAGACAGGTTAGATACATCTTACTTAAAGAGTTGAGAGTAACTCAATGTAGTGAGAGAAAAGTGTGCTTCCTAGCCATTATTGAGAATAAGATGCATCCCCATATAGTTTATTCAAAAGTCTATTGTATACTAAACAATGTTTACAATGATTCTCTCGGCTAAAGTGTTTGAGAATTACCTAGTAGGATTAGAAATACCAGATAACCTAGGGCTAGTGGGAGAAATATCGGGTATAGAGATACCAAATGGTAAAAGATGGGTATGGATGCCCTAGTTTATTGTATTTCTCTATAAAACTCAGAAACCCAGTCTTATATATCGGATGTATAAGTTACCACCAGAGTTTTAGTCCAAGTGGGAGTTTGTTGGATTTTATGTCCTAAAACTCGTGGTATGTAAACAATGAAACTTATTCTGAAAATTCAATAAAGGTGTTATTTCATGAATCTATTGCTTGATAGAAATCCAATAAACCTAAAAGTACCTTGACTATTGGATGAGTACTTAAACTTTATGTGGAGACATAAAGGTGAATCAAGTTCAAGTAAATAGTCAAAATGATCTATAGTATATGAATAAGGTTGGGTACCTTATTATGGTAACACTATTGGATACGGCCCGCTCTGTAGTTGTTACAAGGAGTTGTAAAGTGCTACAAGCGAAGTGATCCTAATTCGTTCATGTTGAACATGAGGAGTGAGGGTGTCCTTGTCCAAAAAGGTTTGTACAAGATCGGACCACGAAATGAGTCACTCTTACTTTATAACGTTGTTTACTGTTTAAGGCTGACTATTTCAAAGCGATGACCTAGGTAACTTGACCTTAATCCTGAGTTAAATATGAACTCATGTTTATTCGAGATTACCTTTAGATTTGCATAAGTGAGGGTTGGCTCAACAACGTCGGCTCAATAAGACTCCCATTTCAGGGGTAAGACCGACTAGATAGTTGGGGACATAGGGTGCAAGAGGGAATTCACTCTTTCCCGCTTTAGGGATAGTAGAGAGGTTGTTCCCTTAAGTGCTGATTCTAGGTCTTGAACAAGGGGCCATGCCCTCTCACTGGCCCGAGAGGGATTCAGTTTTGTTGATTGGATCACAAAACAATTGTTCATTAGGGGATCAATGGCGACTTAAGGAACAAGAGGTAATTTTGAGGGTAAAACAAAGATTTGACCCAACCGTTATTACGAACAACCTGTGAAGGGTTGACTTACTAATCATGGTTATATCGAGTGGACATAATATATCTACAGTGAGGGGAGTTCAGCTATGGGCTTTAGTGGAATCGCTCATTAGTTAACGAATGGGGGTTAGATCGGTCTAATGAGTTTAGTCGATTAATCTCGGATCGTTGGAGCCCATGATCTATAGGTCCACAAATGTCCCCCTACTAGCTCGGAAATGGATTAGCTCTAGAGTAGCGTGATAAGTTAATTTGAAATGTTCAAATTAAAATCAACCAGAATTGGAGAAAATATATTTAAATATGATTTAAATATATGAAGATGAATTTGTGTAAAAATTAATTTAATATTGGATATTAAATTAATTAGAATTATTTAAATTGTTTAAATAATTATTTATTAATTTTATTATAAAATTAATTTGTGAAATTAATTTGTAAAATTAAATTTTGATTTTAGAAATAAAGTATGATTTTTAAATCAAAAATAGATTTTGGAAATTAAAAATTATACAAAAAACGAAAGTGGTATTTCATCTTCATCTTCAAAAGTAGCTCACAATGAAACCCACTTCTTCAACCTTCATTTACTCCAAGCATGAGTTACATCCCATGCAGCAAATCTCTTTGCATGATAGTCTACAATATATTGAAGAGACTGAAGTACAGTTGTAGAGTTGCAACCGATTAAATTTTTCTGAAAAATTTGGATGAAAAAGGTGTTCTTCATTTGGGTTGTTGCAGTAAGCTTTCTCTAAATTCCCTTTGATTCCAACTTATTTTGAGTCCCACAACTCAATCTAGAGCACCAAGAGAATAGTAAGGAAGATCTTGTGGTGGTCTGCACAAAGATTTGGAGGATTTAGTAATTGAGAATAGAGATTTCAATAGTTCTTCAAAGGTATGTTCTTGAAACCCATTAAACTCTGTTTAAGCATGTTTTCTTTTATACCAAAATTAATGAATTAGAGTGCTTATGGATCCTGATTTCTTTTGCTGCGTGCTGGTATCAATCCAACAATTGGTATCAGAGCATCAAATAAGCATTCAATTCAGATTAATTTTGGTTTGGTGGGTGTTTTATATGAAAATATGAAACTACTGCACCGATATGGTTTTCTGAGTTTTGGCTTTTAATTTCTCTTTGATTTTCTGTTTAAATTTGTAATTGGCTCTTGCTTGATAAGCTTATATATCTTCCCAAGAGTCTCTAATTTATTTGGAGTATTCGAAGAGGCCGAGTTGCAGATTCCAGAAAATCAACCTCTGTTCCTATCGTCGTTGAGCTTCAGTAGCTAAACAATCGTTTATCTTCAAGCGTTAGACGATGTGAAGACAAAGTTAAATGATCGTGTAGCTTCTGGCGTTGATCGTTTAGGTGTTGTGTGTTAGACGATCGTGTACCTCGGGAGCTAAGCGATGAGTTGTATTGCTATACGATGGAACTACACGATCGTGTAGCTTCGGGTGGGAGCTAAGCAATGAGGTGAAGAACTATACGATAGTGTTGCCCAATCGCTTACCACGATCGTTTACCTTTGATCAGGAGTTAAGTGATGCGTTAAGTTGCCATGCGATAGCACTAAACGATCGTTTACCTCTATGCGGCAGCTAAGCGATGCGTTGAAATGCTAAGCAATAACATTAATCGATTGTTTACCTATGCACGGCAGCTGAGCGATGTGTCGAGAGCTATGCGATAGCACTAGACGATCGCTTACCTTGTGTGCGTGCTAAAAGATCAAGACGCGGCGCTAAACGATAGAGCTCAGCGATCGTGTAGTAAATGTCCGTGCTAAACAATGGAGTTGCGCAATAGTGTTGGACACTAAGCGATCGTGTAGCGTTCTCCGACACTAGACGATGACACTATACTATAGAAGTCAAACACTACACGATCATGTAGATTTGTTAAGTGATATGCATTGGCTGCTAAATGATCACGTAAACACTAAACGATCAGGCAAACGCATGACAATGGTCGTCAATGCTAAACGATCAGCCTTAGCGAGATTTTGAGCATGAGCAAGACTTGTCGATTCGACCGGTTCTCTTAAGGTCTGCTCTAGTTCAACCTCAAATGGTTTTTGGCTGGTCCGATTCAGACTCTACTGGTCCGGTTCAGAAGATTTGGGTCCGGTTGAAGCGGTTTGGAGTGGTTCGAGTGGTGTTGAAACTATTTTTGTAACAGTTAAGCTTTTGTTCGCTTGTTTTTGCCAAAACTAAAACCATATCAGTTTGTGTTTAATTATTTATGCATTGGATGTATGTTATAATTAAATAAATCTTGTGTAGGCATATAGTATGCCATTTAGATTTAAAATCCTACTGTCGGAAGTATGCAACATGCATTGAAAGTATGTTATCATTTGTTATAATATATAGTATGCATGTTAGAGTTTCTTGTATTTAATCTAAATGTTATATTAGATATTGAATTCCTGTATGTTGTGAATGTTTAGCATGTCTAAAGTTTTATAAGCTGTTATAAAATTGGGTTAAGACATTTAAAATCCATAACGAAGAACAGATGCATGCTCACGTAGGTTAACCACTTGTTTTAATTAGTTAAAATAGGTCGTGAAACTTGTAAAACTAGGGTTACAAACTCAATCGGTATATAATTTTGTCGAAGGCTGGAGGTATTTAAGTTGACGGTCCATGGAACACCTCCTACCTTAGGATTATGGTCGAATCATTGAGCGTTGGTAACTAGTTTTATGAATACTTGTGAGCGATGTGAGGTAATAAAAGGGTTTATCACCTAGACATCGTAGGTTTAAGCCCATTTATAAGAGTTATACTTGGATAAACTACATAGACTTAGAGTTGTTTTTATTAGCCGGAAAAGAACCTAAGTATAATTTTACCCAAAAATTTAAACATTTCAGTGGTAATCAATAACTTCTATATGATAGAGTTATTAGAAAAATTCAGCAGGAGATTAATAACATACACGATATGTTATTCTTAGCTCTCGCGTCCCTAAGAGTTCACAGTCTGAATTTAAGTGGTACTTCGTGTCACCCTGGGAGTGACCTCCCTTCGAAAAGTGTTTTGTATGAGTCAATATCAAGATGAACGGAGGAAGTAGTTCATAGTAAGTGGGTGAAGGAAATGTGTCAACATATCCTGCGGTCTCTTCCATTAGTTTGGACCGTGAGATTCCTATGTTGCGCCTACTGGTTAGCTTTAAGTAGCTCTTTGCTAGTCGTTTAACGACCGTTATCCCCTCGGAGGGTTGTAACATAGGATTCGGAACAACTCAAGCACCAAAAATGGATAGGATTTCTTTGGTCTTTAGTCGAGTGTACCCACAGTTAACGAATATTGATTAACTTGGTTAATGAGTTTAACCAATTAGTCTCATATCATTGGAGCTTCTGATCTATGGGTCCACCAGCTCCCCTCGTTAGCTCACTAAAGGATACTTAAAAGGGCTAATTTGAACTTTTCAAATTAATTTGAGGAAACTATATATTAATGAGATTAATATATGATTAATTTGAAGGGAAACTCAACATGAGGAGTTCCTTGAGCGGAAGCAAATCGTCCAAATTCCATTGTGATTGAACACATACATTTACAATCATACAAAATCGATTATGCATCAAAAACTAAATTACAGCATGCTTCTGAAATAAAACAAAGATTGAGAGATTATACCTTTGAAGAATTGTTCTTCAAGTAATCCCTCGATCCAACTTGTTCACGAACACTCCTCTCAAACAAGCAGCAAATAGCAACTCAATCCTCGAACCAACAGGGACACTACCACTCAGATTCCTTAGTATGCTCAGGATGATAACCTAGGAGTGGTGGGCTTTGACTATTTTGGTTAAGAGGATATTTGTGAGTTTGGAGGAGGAAGACGATCGACGAAGAAGCACTATCACATAGCAAACTTCTCGATCGTTTAAGTTATCGCATAGCAAAACTTCCTATCGCATAGACAAAGAGAGCCTATCGTATATGCTCTATGTTTGTCTTATAGACTATCGTATAGTCTCTATTAGCGTTCTCTTTTTAATTTTTTTGATTTTTTGGAAATCTTCTAATCTTAGTAGTTAAAATGAAAAACTCTTTTTCATTTTATTCCAATTGCCATAAAATTTCCATAACCACCCACTAAGGTAGTTTTTGAGAAAAAGGGATTATTATTCAAAATAATAAATAATATAAATAAATATGATAACCAACTTATCATATTATATTTATAATCTATAGTTTTAACATTACATCACATACAATATAAACTATAGTTCTTTTTCTCTATTTTATGCCATTTAATATAAATCATATTTATATTAAACTAACAACTATTTGAATCTCATTCAAATATTTATTCCTCCAAATAATGTATCAAATAAATTATATCAATTATATCATATATAATTGAATTAATTTAATTATATCATATATAATTACATTCTCTCTTATTAATTCGAACAATTCAAATTAACCCAAAAACTGATTCTCAACATAATCCTTTTGAGCTACCAATGGGACCTTATGGACCTGTAGCTTGAAGCTCCAATGGTACGGGAATAATTAATGAAACGCTTTAATTACATTATCCACCATCCGTTAACTATCAAGCACTCTACTAAAGACCGATAGTTGCACTTTTTGCGCTATAGATATATTTATGTGCCCATTAGATATAACCAAAAAACATTGTGATGTCCCTTCATAAATTGTTCGTAAGTACAGCTAGGCCAAATTATTGTTTTGCTCCTGTAGTTACATCTAACTACTTAAGTACCACTTATTCCTTTAATGAACAATAAGTCATAGTCCCACTATGACTGAGTCCTCTCTGGCCAAGAGAGGATGTGGCCACTATGTTCAAGACCCGGAATCAGCCCTTAAGGGAGAAATTTATCTACTTGCCCCTACATCGGAGAAGGAGTGAATTCCGTCTTGTGAAGCTGCATTCCCAGCTCTCTGCGAATCCCTAAAATGGTAGGCTTGTTGAGGTTAGCAATCTGGCCACTCCTCACCCTATAAATCAAATAACCGCTCTTCATGAGTAGAAGTTCAACCAACTCAAGTTAGGTCATGTCATCTATAGTCATCCTAGTGAAATGTAAGTCTCTATTATCAACGGTGTATATACTAAATAACATTTCATGGTCTCGATCTCTTTGTATAGGATACCACCCAGTTTCCACTATGAATAATCAGATCAGATCATTAGCACTTTACAATATTTGTTCATACCTACAAAGCGAGTCGTATCCGTAGTGTCCACTAGGATATAGGTACCCAATCTTATCATCTACTATAGGCCATTTGGTTTATTTAAATAAAGATCTATCGGTATGTCCTCTATATACTTTATTTAGAATTTACATAAAATATTACCTCAATCTTGTTTATTGTGATTGGAGTATATGCATATAAGATTAACATTTATTTTTTATTAATAAAAATATGTTTATACAAAGTTTACAAACTAATGAGATTACAACGAGATTTGGGACACCATTTCCTAACAATCTCCACCATTGTCCTAACAAAGGAAGACCTAATATACAAACATAAAAAATACAAAATAACTAAACTAGACATACACTATACCCCAGTAACATCTTCTACTTTGCCCTAGACAATGTGTCACATATCCCGGGTTCACTTATAGATGACCCTCGAACACTTTAGCCGTGAGAGCCTTTGTAAACAGATCAGCAACATTGTGCTCTGACGCGATCTTCGTGACAATCACATTACCGCGATGCACAATCTCCCGAATGAAATGATATTTCCGTTCTATGTGCTTGCCTCTTCGGTACTCCTAGGTTCCTTAAAATTTGCCACAACACCACTGTTATCACACTAAAGTGCGATGGGCAAAGAAATATTTAGAACAACTTCCAAATCAGTAGGGAACTTCTTAAGCCAAACAACCTCTTTAGCAGCTACATATTTGGCTTCCATAGTGGAGTCTGCAATGCATCCTTACTTGATGCTTCGCCATACTATAGCTCCTCTATTCAGAGTGAACACTAACCCTAATGTGGATTTTCGAGAATCCCTATCCGTCTGAAATCCAGAGTTTATGTATCCTGTAAGGATCAAATCCTTATTTCCATACACGAGCATATAGTCCCTCATTCTCCGAAGATTCTTAAGGATCGTTTTGATCGCCGTCTAGTGATCTAATCCTGGATTTGACTAATATCGACTGACAATCCCTACTGCATAGCAAATGTCAAGTCTAATATATAACATTGCATACATAAGGGTAACAATAGCCGATGCATAGGGAATCTGTCTCATTTTCTCAACCTCTTGAGGAGTCTTAGGACACTGTTCCTTAGAAAAAACAATTCCATGCCTGAAAGGTAATAAACCCTTCTTGGAATTGTGCATCAAATATCTGACAAGCATCTTGTCGATATACGATGCCTGAGACAAGGTCAACCTTTTGTTCTTTCGATCCCTTATGATATGGATCTTTAAAAAAAAACTGCGCCTCTCCCAAATCTTTCATTTGGAATTGAGCGGCTAGCCATTTCTCAACATCAATCAGAAAACCTACATCATTCTCAATGAGTTGGATATCATCCACATACAGCACGAGGAAAGCTACTGAGTTGTTGATGATTTTCTTGTAAACACAAGGCTCATCACCATTCTGATCAAAGCCATAAGATTTGATCGCAGTATCAAATCTTATATTCCAAGATCTAGATGTTTATTTCAAGACATAAATGGACTGATTAAGCTTGCAAACCTTTTTCTCTTGATCTTGTTCAATGAATCTGGTGACGTATTATGCGATGCATGTCTTAGGTTATGCGTTTGTTCTCATGCGTCGGTGGTCATGCGTTGAAATGGAAAGTATGCGTTAATCTTATATGCAATGACCATGCATTCCTATCATAAGTTTTCTTGCGCTCTCGCCAAGTATAACGAGATCACAAGTTTCTCGGGTGATCCGAGGTCGAACTCAGGGACTTGTAGCTAAATGTTATGTGGTAATGTGTTGGTAGCGAAGAAATAAAAGAATGATAAGGGTTATGAGATATGAACTACTTCTACTCCTAACTAACAGATTAAGCGATGGAAGTATGACTGAGAGGTAAAGACACAGCAACTGTTAACGCGTAGTAAAATGCATGGAAAAATAGATGAAAAGGCGAGGTTGTCTTCACTACAACACTAAGCTTGACCGCAAGGGTAACCCCAGCCAACGAAAGTTATGCGATCATGCTATACACACTTGACGTAGACGCATGTGATGTATATGTGATAGTGTCGAGAAGCCTATATCTAAGCCTCTACAATCCCGCTCACGTGTTCTCACACATAAGCAAAATGACCACATACCACCATATCCTACTTAAAGGGTGTATACGCTGTGTATAGCAAATGGAGCTTATTCCTAAGTTCCCCATTCTTGCTTATGTGATCCAATCCGCTCTCTCTAGTCTTAGATTTGGTTTTTAGATTACTCTCCCAAGTATGCCTAAATGATGAATGATGCGCTTATAAGACAAAGTAATCGCATAAACCTGGCTGACATAAGATTATTCCTATCTCTAGTGAACACTTGCTTACATTGCTTAATGTGACCAACCACTTACCCTCCCGGGCAATTAGTTGCTACTGATTCTACTCATAGACAAGAATTGCGTCTGCTTATAGACAAGCGTTGCTACAGCTTCACACTAAGCAAATAAGGTTTTCTCATAACACTCGCACAACGCACACCTCTCGGTGGTTTGCTACATGCTTCATATTCCTCTGTCGCATGATTAAGTGTGCGATACTCTAACAGTCTTACTTAGTGATGAAATGAAAGTAAAGGATGCTAGTAAATGAAGATGGAGATGGAAGCGAAGGAAAATATAGAAATGCATTGATCACAAAATGTATTAATTCCTTAAGCCAAAATGTAATACAATACAAGGATAGAAGAGAAATGGAGGGCCAGATGGAAGCAATGTCTTGCTTCCATCAGATGTGTATCAAGGCTCCTGGTGATGCCATGGATGGGCGGTGGAGTGAACTCTCTCGAGCTCTAACTCCGACGAAGGCTCCGGTCGTCACCCGAATGGTTAAGTGGATGAAGAACTCTCAAGCTATCTTCTCACGCTTTTTCTAGATCATAGATATCTGCCATCAGGCAGAAAACCCCGGATGATTTGAAGTTCTACTCAACGGCTTCTATTTATAGAGCTTGATCGCCGACAGCATTAATGAACCTGCTCTGAATCTGACACTTGTGCCGTGATGGTCCTTTTTCGAATCTCTACTGTTAACGGCGTGGTAGGTGAAATGTCAACATCACCTTTTGATACTCTCCAAGTATGCATTCATGCTTAGTTTCTGGAGTATCAACGCATTCCACCACCCTTGCGGACATCCCTCTATTATGGTTATTATTCTGTAGCCACAATCTCTCTACGATGATCGCATTCGCTGGACAGCCGCAACTTCTATGCAATGGATGCATGCGGTTAATGGCCGCAACATCCATGTGTCGAACGTATGCGTTCGCCTCTGAGATAGAGAGATTCCCCGCATGCGTTCGTCTTTGCGATAGCCTGGCTTCCGCATAAGTGACCACTTCCAGCGTGAGCTACAAAAATAGACAATTGAGTGCATAATAACGCATAAAAGTGGGTTAGCCGAGATTCTTAATGCCGACCGACACAAGCTCTTTTCTCATGAATTTTTAGTATAATCGCCGCATCTTCTACTTAACAGCCTTCATAATTCTAAATAAAAGGCCTATAATGACGTGCATTTCTGCCCGTCATCAGAATCCTTCTGATAGAACCATGTAGATGATCTTCCCAAGAATACCATTCAAAAAGGTAGTTTTGATGTCCATTTGCCACATCTCATAGCCATAATATGTGACTATGGATAGGAGAATCCTGATAGACTTTAACATGATAACAGGTGAGAAAGTTTCTTCATAGTCCACTCCCTCAACCTGGGTATAACCCTTTGCCACAAGTATAGCTTTAAAGGTCTGTAAATTTCCATCTACACTTCTTTTCCTCTTGTCGATCCATTTACAACCTATAGGTTTTGCCCCCATCAGGTTGATCTACAAGCTCCCAGAAAGAATTAAAGCACATAGACTCCATTTATAGATTCATGGCTTTAATCCATTCATCTTTGTCAACATCTTCCATTGCTTGCTTATAAGACAATGGATCCTCAACTCCATCATCAGATATGATATTTTGGGCTTCTATAGCAGCATGAAAACTCAAATGTTCCTAGAGATAAGAATAATCTTATGTTCAATGCAACCATGTGAAGGAAATCGGATTCGAGATTTCCATGAGTAGCGGAAATAAGATAATTCTAAATCATAATCATGAATGAACAATACATTTACAGTCGACTTCAAACAAGCGGTTATACAAATGATACAGAAATTACAACATGAAAACTCTATGAACATTTAAAATGCGTCTCCACGCTCCTTTGCGCACGACCGCTCGAAAAAAAGCAACTCGAACACTCGATCTACACGACCGCAACACAGCACGAACACATTGCGCTCGTCCTCAATGATCGCCTCGGTCACGACCTCCTCAGCAACACAAACAGCCTCCACAGCACCTCGACAGTGTCGAGTTGAGTATGACACCACTGATAACGGGCAAAAATGCACGTTATTACATTGCTAAGTTATTAAACGATGTTGGCTTGCGTTGATAAAATATGTTAGATTGCGTCCAAAAAGCATTAAGTTTATAACATTGCAGTCGCATGCGATCATCGCATAGGAACAGTTAATTTTTGTGTTTTTATGCAGAATATGCATTGATGCAAGGCGAAAAGAGCGATCACAAGAGATCAACGGACGAGCATAGCATTACCGCAAGGCTTTGTGGTGATTTATGTTCACAAACATCTGCTCAAGAAGGATTGCCACATAGAGCCAGCGCAACTTGGTGGATGCATCTGGGTGAAAGGCATAATTAATCACGATGGGACAGAAAGCTGATGACGGTCATATCCGAATTAAGTTGACAGCCGCTAATGATAACAAGTACATTCAGCTTTTCGGTGACAAATATTTGGCGCATCAGTTGGGGAATTAAAGTTATCCCATCGTGCAATCATAAGAGAGAAGCCGCCTTTCACCTGGAGCTCTATAAATACTAAAGGCATCCTTTAGAAAATGGGATAGTAAGTTCACCAGTTCACCGATTTAGGAGCTTTAGCCGTGTTCATAGTTTTCTTTTATTTTTAAGGCGGAGCAAAGGAAGAGTAGAGACGCCGGAAGATCGCTCAGGGCAACTCGAGAGAGAACCCAAAGGCATAAAAGCAGAGAGCGAGATTATCTTTTGAATACGAGTATAAAAGATAGTGTAAAATCCTAGGAAGCAAGAGATTGCTACCAGACTTTTTATTCTCTTCTTGCATTGTTATTTTGTACTTCATCTTTATATTTATACAATGGAAGTTCTTATTCTACATCTGTTCACTCTCTTAGCATGCATGAGTAGCTAAACTTATCGAATGGGTTGAGAAGAACTAAGCTAACATGACCTAGGATGTTCATTGCTTGCGATTATCCTGTG
>NC_052360.1:66384552-66405656 GCF_009727055.1 Benincasa hispida | reverse complement strand
TAATAAAATTAAACTATAACATGAGCATAATTTAACTCACCTGGATTTGTACTTTCAATTTCGAAGTATAAGGTACCTTCCTCTCATCTTACATATATTAAATAATAATAATAATAATAAATTGAACTAAGGAGTCGTTTGGTTTTTCTTTATAAATATGATATATTAATAACGAACGAGAATTGTTAAATTAATATTAAATAATTAATTAACTATATTTAAAATGAAATTATATATAAAATAAAAAGAAGAGGGAAAAAGATAAAATCCACCATTTTTTAGGAAAAAAAGAAAATCTTTGTATGTGGAAAAGAGAATGTGTGAAACAAACATGAGTTTTGCATGTCTATATCAATTCCCATCAAGAAAAATCTCCAACCAAACGTCAGCTAAAAGTCTAACAAAATTTTCTTTTATTGTTGTTTATAGTAGCTAATATAAAAACTTCCTATACATATATATAAAAGAATCAAAGTGAACCAAAATTGAAAGTACAGAATCAAAGTATTATTTAAACAAAAAAAGTTTAAATTTTATTATATTTACAATTTATATCTTACATGTAACCTTTTTCAATACTTTATATTACATATTTTAACACACTAGTAATGTTCTAATTGTATTCTTCGTATACAATTTATTGTAGTAAATTTTCTAATTTAAGAAGATATGTGTGTATATATATATATATATATTTTAGGACATCAAGAAGATATCAAACATAATCTAAACACAATTTCTTACATTTACATTATAGATTATGCAAATCTCATAAAGCTAAGAAATAGCTTCCAAAAGATATTTTCACTTTATAATAAGCTTTTAAATAAACTTTGTTGGCCACTTTCTTATATGGAAGAAATAATTGTGTACGTAAAATCCGTGACCGCCGACGCCCATTGGCCGGCTACGGTCACTCTTGATTGTTTATTTAAGTTCTCTATTTTTTCATGATTATTATTTAACAAAATAAATTATTCTAATGTTTAAATACTATTTTAAACCATAAATTTTTGGCTTTACTTTCGTCTTTTACTTTTAATTTTAGTTATTTTTTTTATAAATCAAATTTAGTTTATTTTGATTCTTGAATTTTAAAAAATAACTATTTTGATTCCTTAAAAATGAAGTAAAAATGAAAAATGAATGGACTAACCCTTTTAAAATAAAAGACCTAAAATGAATATTTTAAAAATATAAGGATTAAAGTGAGTAAAAATTTAAAATATATAGATAAAAGAAATATTTAAACCATTTTTCTAAATGTTTGTGACTAATTTCGGTGGCATGTACGAATTTTTTTTTATTCGGGTTGATTTATCAAAGTTCTTAGCATTTTATTTTATTGGTTTCTGTATAATAAAAATCAGTACTTTGTCGGGAATTTAACGTGATGGGGTGTCTTATACAGTATTTTATTTTAATTTTTTTGGAAGAGAATTTTATTTTAAAATAGCTTATAATCGTGATTGAAAAAACTTGGATAATTTATTTTGGATAGTCACAATTTTGACTTTTTATTATATTTTGAAAATTGACTTTTGTGAATAGGTTTAAGGTGTGTTTAGCACAACTCGTAATTTAATTTAAGCACTTTGTTTTAAATACTTTTTTTAATATAAATACTTGTATGTATCTTAATGTTTTTAAAATTCTTGTACAATTTGTTTAAGTGTTATTATATTCGAAAATCATTCTATTACATTTAGAAAAGGAAAACATTAAAAAAAAAAAAAAAACATTGATAGACGTCTATCACTAATAAGTTTTTATCAATTTCTATCACTTATAGATATTTTTATCCATCTCTATCAGCCTTTATTAAAGAAGATTAAAATTTTATTATATTGGGTAAGAAGTTTTCTTTATTTTTCTATTTTTGAAAATTTTCCTTTTAAAAAAGAAGATTCTATTAAACAAAAAACTTTTTGAGAAATTTTGAATATAATTTTTATTTGGCCTTTTAAGGCTTGATTTGAAAATGTTGTACTTTTATTTCTGTTGGGGTTTGACTTCAATTTGGTCCTATATTTTAAAATATTACATTTTTATCTTTGATTTTTAATTTAGTTTTCATTTTGTTTGTTAATTTAGTTTTCATTTTGTTTGTTGATTTTAAATCTTACGCTTTTATCCTTGTGTTTTTATTAATTCTCATTTTTGGTCATATATGTGAATTTTCTATAGGTTAATCTAAAATAATTAAGATAATTACAATTAGATTAATTTTCACTCATTTTTCGTGATAATTAATTAATCAAAACTCATAATTAAAAGTCTGAAATCTTGAAATTTAGAGTTCCAATAGAAATTAAATTCGGATAACAATAGTAAATTTTTTTATTTTTTGAAACTATGTTTAAAAATTATAGACCAAAAATTTATATTTTTACTCCTATTATTTCTAAATCTATTTTTTTCCTTCCTATTATTACATTTTTCTGATAATTCATCTCTCCAAGATTTTTTTTCTTTTTTAAAATGGTTTTAAATTAATCGTTTTTTTAATTACGGTTAATTTATTAAGATTATTTAGAAAACATTTTCATGGTCTAAAATCACTCATCAATAAAAATGTACTAAATTGATTTTAAATTATTAAATTCTTGTTTGGTAACTATTTATTTATTTATTTTTTTAAAAAAAGACTATTTCCTCCAAATTTCTTACCATAATTTGTTTGAATTCTTAGTCAAATTCCAAAAACAAAAACAAAATTCTTAATAGCAATTTTTTAGTTTTCAAAACTTGACTTGATTTTTTAAATATTGATAAAAAGTAGATAAAAAATGAAGAAATTTGGAGATGAAAGTATGTCTATAGGCTTAATATCTTTAAAAATAAAAAAAGAAAAACGAAATAATTATCAAACGAAGTCTAGAAAAATCTTTTTTTTTTTTCCGCTCTATAAAGCTATTCTCCAAACCCACTATTAGTTTGGTTTAATGTATAATAATCTATCCTTCCATAGATGTTAATTAAGTTTGAATCCTATGGTTTTAACATGAACATCTCTCACACAGTCAAAATATTATCTATTTAAGAGTTAGAACTAGGTTTGAATTTTGTAACTCTACTGAATTGAAAAAAAATATTTTCATTTGATGATATCTTTTGGTATAATGAGTTTGACTCTTAATTAAGATCCTTTTATTGTATTTATTTTGATATTGTGCCAAATAGATTAATATTTAAGAGAATAATGGGTTTTCCCTTCAAGTCTAGTCTAGAGGAAGACAAATGAAAAAGAAGAATAATTAGGAAGACAAATGGGAAAGAAAAAAGAAATATTGAGGAAAATAAATAGGACTCAAATATTTAACGGGTAGTTTTTTCTATTGAATTTTCAATATGTGTTATATTTTCAACAATAAAAATTCGTCATCCCTGCAATATTGTATTTATGAACTGCCATATAATTTCAACCCTCTAGAAAAGAGCAACAAATTAAAAAAAACATGTACAACATAATACATGTTATGTTTTCATTTTTCATTTTTTTTATTTTTTTTAAAAATATCTTTAAAGCACATCCACTTTACATGGCTCAACTTAAGCCAAATAGAACATGTCCTTAGTAAATAAATGTTTAATATAAAGGTTAAGATACAATCAAAACACGATTAGGAGAGATATGAAAAAATAATGAAAAAGGAAACAATTACCACACTAAAAAAGGTCACACTACTCAAGAAAATAGGTTCCAATGAGGGGAGCCAATTTTTTTTTTATAAGAAATCTTAAGCTATTTAGAATGACAAAGAAAAACATCAGACCGCATAAACTGAATAACCACTTGAGGAGGTCGTAAGGTAGCTCCATGACACAAAGATTATACTCTCTTCAAATATCATAAAAAACAACACACATCATACTACTCTCCGATCTTTATGTTGCAACCTATTACTTGCATTCATATGAAAATCTAGTCAAGCACTGTGTTCGAAATATATATCCTATGGAAACACCTTTCCCACAAGAATACATCTCCCAGATAGTCCTACTAAAAGCCCAATTAAAGAATAAATTGTCTCTAAACTCAATCTCGCTAATGCAAAGAACACAGATATTTAGGATATCAGACAACATGCCAAGATGATCACACATGTGCAACTGATCCTGAATTGCAAATCAAGCAAATCAAGCATGTCTAGAACGTAACCTCCAACTCAAAGAAGGCTAGACCGAAGACACCACAAGACGTATAAGATGTAGAGACTCTCAAGTACTAACAACCGGAAACACTTCCAACTGATAAGGGAGCCAAACTGCATAACCCTAACAATATCTCATCACAAATTTTTAATTCAGAATCGAGTTAAGAGAAGACGTCCCTGGTTGCATCTTCTTGATCTACATAATTTAAAGTGTGATTCTTAATTACTTCAGTGAAAGATCCACTACATTTAAGTTTCACACTAATATTATGATATATTCATCAACATCATTTTAAGTAATCCAAACTCAAAACTCATCTCTTACCATAAACAAACAATATTGTGACATGATGATTAAATATTTTAGTTATTTCAACGAATACAACATCAATATTAATAGAAATGCTTAACTAAATCCTTTTTTTCTCGCAAGATTTCCAACATTGATGATATACTTCTCACATGTATATTCTAATCTACAACTTGTTCAATTTTTTATTAATTTGTTTCTTGAAAATTTCAACCTACAACTAGTTATTTCTAGATTCTTGCACCACTAAAGTTTATTATTATATTGTAAATGACCCTTTTTATTAGGTCGTTAATGAGACTTTATAGGGATGTAGATATCACTATTTTAATTCGACTATACTTATTTTTTATTATTATTCTTTTTTTGAAGAAAAAATCTACTAGCGTTAGTGTTAGACTATTATACCTACATAAATAATAACTTCATGGCTCAAAGAAAGAGGACAAAAAAATAAAAAAATAAAAAAAAAACCTTCATGGAACTTCATGGCACCATAGCTAATTTAATTTCATTTTTAGCCGCAACCTATGAATTAGATAAGACAACTAATAGCATTATTATTCATTGAAAAAGTGTGTCCACAAAATAAATATTAGAAAGTATAATAAGTTTTTAGTATATGAAAAATATATAGATTCGAATTAAGTTTACTTTTGATTAGGGTATATGGTATTAAACAATTGAGATAAATACACCTTAGCTTTTAGTATGTAATATAGTAGGATAGTAGGATAATCCATGACATATATCATATATGAGGATGACCTATAGTATTTATAATTTTGCATACTAAGGTAATGTGTATTAAAAAAATAATAATGCTAAACTACTTATTGGTAGAGAGTGTCTTCATATTAACCACAAAATTTGATCATTATTTATAATTTTGTAAGAAATTTATTTTAAAAGAAATAATGGTGGTAAAAAGGGAGGTAAATATAGTTCTTTAAAATATATGAATTTATTAACCTTTGGTAACCATTTTGTTTTTTGTTTCTGGTTTTTGAAAATTGAGTCTATTTTTTATCTCAATTTCTTATAATAATTTGTATCTTTCTTAAATACAATGGTTGAATTCTTAGACAAATTCAAAAAACAAAAACATGTTTTAAAAGCTATTTTTTTTAGTTTTCAAATTTTGATTTTTTACACTTTTAGTAAAAAGTAGATAATAAAGGAGAAAATTTAGGTGTAGAAATAGTATCTATAGACTTAATTTTTAAAAATCAAAAATAAAAAATGAAATGATTACCAAATGGAGCTTAATATTTTATTTTAATTTTCAAATTATTTCAATTTAGTTAATTCATTTTGTAGTCTCCTTCGTTAATAACTATAGATCTTCGGTTTTCTTATTGTTAGTTACTTGTCCATATTTTGTTTCAATCAATATCATATTTGTTTTTTTCCATCAAAGACATATAAACTTAGCCAACAAGAGCATAGCTCAACTGACATAGTAGTCATATTATTAATCTCGTGGTTTGAGATTCAATCCCCCACCCCACACTTTAATTACAATACCTTTAAAAAAAAAAAGACATATCAACTTAAAAAAAGAGGTGTGTTTTTTTTTATTCACTTATAAATTTTCAAATACATGTCGAATATAGTGTTTTTTTTTCTTGTGCAGTATGAAGATTTGAATCTTCGACCTTAAGAGAGGAGTACATGCAAATGATTCGAATCTTCAATCTTAAAGGAAGGAGTACATGTAAAACTATAAAAATATAATATATTTTCTTGCATACCAACTATTATTATTATTGAATCTATTTTTATAAAAATTAACTTCAATGGCCGATGAAATTTAAGTTTTATTGATTGCATAAAACTAATTTCAAACACATGAATAGTAATGAAAATTCAAGCGTAAAAGTGTAAGGGGGCGTTTGGGGCAAGGGTTATTATCAAAGTATAATAACCACCTCTTACTACAGTAAAAACTATTTCAAAATCTCTAATTAACTACAATCAACACTATTTTAAAACTCCCATTTGCTACAGTGTTTACTATTTACTACAATTTTACTATTTTACATTCATCATTTTTTTTTATTATTTACTACCGTGTTTACCATTTCTTTTTCAAACTAAAATAGTTTACACCTTAAACACATGTCTATTATAACCCAAACTAAACTAATCTACAAAATACAAACTATCATAACCCAATTATAATAACCTAGGACTATAATAACTAATTCATTGTCCCAACACCCCCGAAAAGTTTGAAGTCTATGGATCAAAGGAAGCTAAATTCAAAATTCAAGAGTAAAAATGTAACATTTTAAAACGTAGGAAACAGATGATAACTAAACTCCAAACTCAATGGTAAAATTATATTATTTTGAAATCTAAGAATCAAATGAAAACTATATTTAAAACTGATCTAGAACTAAAAGTATCAACTATCGTTGTATTTTAATTCATCGTTGAAACCAATAATTAGGTAATTAAAAAAATAATTCCTAACCAATTTGAGCATAGCTTAAACAATTCAATAACGTATGTTTTTCATAAACTTAGATAATTTGATTCCTAAACTTAACATTTGTCCTAAGAAGAAACCCAAACTTATTATTATTGTATTTTTAAACAACTCTTCAATACTAGCATGAAATTATCCCCTTGATCATTCAGTTTAACGTATTTCCTAAGCATCAACATGAGTTAACATAAAAGACTAAGAAAAAGTGCAAAAATCCAATAGAGATAACGTTGTTCTGCACAATTCACATGCACTAAAACTAACCTCAGCCACAATTTCCTGTCTGCCAATGGAGAAAAAATAGCCTCTCGCAGAGTGCATTAACCAATGCCATTCACTCACTGCAAACCCTAAAGTTCAATTCTAAGCCACAAACATCACATGGGGCAAACCCAAATATCTCTTTCATAAATACACTAAAACAACAAACTATTGGTATAGCCACATTGCCCTAGTAAAAGAGTTATGGGGCTCAAAATTCTTAAGGCATTGGCTCTTATAGTCTTGTTGAACATCCTAGCTTTGGCTTGTGTTTCATCAGCCAAACCGGGTTGCCCTCCGAAGGTTCGGTCATCGCCTGCAACCACCCCGACAATGCAGGCGAAGTGCCCGAAAGATACACTAAAGTTTGGGGTTTGTGGGAGCTGGCTCGGGCTGATATCCGAGCAGATTGGGGCAAAACCGAGCAAGAAATGTTGTAGTTTGTTGACAGGGTTGGCCGATCTCGAGGCTGCGTTGTGCTTGTGCACTGCGCTGAAAGCGAATGTATTGGGTGTTAACCTTGATGTGCCTATTGCTCTTAGTTTGGTTGTAAATTCTTGTGGGAAAAGTATTCCACAAGGCTTTGTTTGTCCTTAATTAGAGAAGTTTTCATGTTGTTTGATTCTCAAGTTTTTGTTGTTGATTGTACTCTTTGATTAAGTAAAAGTCATGAGTGGACTTCAGTGGTGTTACATTGACTTTATTTTTTTCATGTGTATGATATTTGTTTTTTTATTTTTAGACAACATATAGGATGAAGGAACCTTTAATCTTAAGGTTAATAATATGTGTTTGATGTCAGTTGAGTTATGCTCATTTTGGTATATGTATTGGTATTGTTTTTAGTTTTTATTTATTTTATTATTATTATTTATTTGAGAGAAGCTTTTCTCAATCATATATATTAGAACAACCAAATCAAAAGCTATCATTATAATAAATGATGGTTTGAAGTTATGCCGGAAAATATAGCCTTAGGATTACAAGTGTTGTGACAAATAGTGTCTTAATGCTACTACTAGGATTTTAGGCTTCAATGAACTTGTCTAGTTTCTTGATTTTCGATTTTGTGGTGCAAAATTTTTGACAAATTTTTCCATATATCTCATTTGTTGTTTTTGTTTCTTTTATTTTTTTTTTATTGCAACAAAAATGAAAAATAACATGTACATAAAAATAGTTTTAAAATCACAAATGTTGACAATCTTTTAAGCTAAAAATGCATAGCTCACAAGTAGTGTATTTTAAGAAAATTTTGATAGCAACAAAATGCCATAAGTAGTGGCACGATGCCATAGACGAAACTCAAGTATCTCTATAACTAAATGAAAAAGAAGCGAATTAAAATAATAATCTTCTATAAAGTATCTTTAAGAGGTAAAACAACTAAATCTATTTGTCTATGACAAATGATGTGATTTTTTATTTAATTTTTTTTTGCAAATGACCTCTTTTCAACTCAAATGAAAAAAATATCAAGATTCTAAAAATTTAAGTTTTTTTTTTTAACCTTCTACTTATGTCATCACATGGTCAGATCACCATAACAATCGTCCCAAAAAGCACACGAGGCGGTATCGAACGCTCGATACTCGCTCTAGCTATGTATCGAACTCATTTCCTAACGTACAGACGTATAAACTAAGCAAATTTCTTGCAAGTTGCAACTATGAAGTGTAAACAATGAAGCACAAACCGACTTGTAAATTAAAACACAGAAACTGAACTGCAATTGCAAACGAAACTACAACAATGAGCTAAGAACTTGAACGAAATTTCTACATTATTCTCAATCTACTTGTGATATAAGAACTTAGTAAATGAAGTCTCTCATCATCACATCCATACATCAGCACTTAACGATCCAATCAGTATTTTTTTTTCGAATTATATCTTTTAAAACCTCTATTGTAATAAAAACGGGTTTTCATGACTCTAAAAAAAAGTCACAAACACTTTTCATTACTTTTTTTTTAGTCCTTGAATCCACCATCAAAGAAAGTGTATAGATGACACATGAAAAATCAATCATCATTGGTTGTGTCATGACTTTTAAATTCAGTCAACGATAAACATTTATTGACATCTATTACCTATCATGGTAACATTTTCTATCACAATTTCTTATTGTCAATAAATGGCTCAAAAGTTAACTTTTTATGTCAATTAAGCATATACATTGACATTGAAAATTTGTCATAAAAACATCAATATTGACACATTTACAGTATCAATAATGTCTTAATTGCGACATTATACAAATGTCATTGAATTACATTAATTGACACTTATTTATAGTCATTGTATTTGATTGATGATAATATTCCAATGTCCTATAACTATATCTCATGACATTTGTGAAATGTAAAAAAAAAAAAAAAAAATACTTTTAATGATGGATAACTATTTGTTTCATACCTATTATTACACCTATAATTTTTCCAATTGTGACACTAAAAATGTACACAAACATAATATGAACTTTCAATATAACAATAGAGTTTGTAACGTTAATACAATGAAACTAATAACCTAATTTTGGTTAAGTTATTTACAAATCTAGAAATTACAACTAAAGTGTTGGCATTATCACAAAATATTATATATAATATATATATATATATTACTTGCTTGGTGGGTCTCCTTGCTTCAATGGATTTGTGTAAAGACTTAAGTAGACAAAATATTTAGTTTAGAACTTAACTCAATATATCAATGTCAACAATAATAACAATATACATGGGTTATACATACCTCGATCGTAATATTCACATTCTCTAGTTCAAGTTGTTTACTACATTTACACTCAAAACCTCACTTTATCCATACAAATAAGTTTCAAACCAAACTTAAAAACAAAAACGATACATAGAGTCACTATATAACCACATAAATAGGCTCCAAATAAAATTTTAATAACATAAATAACTTCGAGATTTAAATCATTCCTCAAAGCTACAAATCTAAAGAACTTTTACCATTGCATCTTGACATAAAAATCATAGAAGTATTGTAATTTGTCCAAATTTTGTTAGAATATGACTAATCAATTAAAATATAAAAAACAATAAATATTAATTTCGCTCAAAACATTGGTGTTAGAACTTACTTCCAAAAAGTAGGAATATCCACACATGGTTGTATTATAACTATTAATACTTTTTTCCAATATGTATCAAAAGAAATTTACTCAAGAATGTAACAAAACTCAGAAGAAAAAGGTTCTAAACTGGAAATAGAAACTTCCTTTAGTAAAGACCTGTTTAGATGTTAGAGCCAAGAACATGGCACTGGCAATTATATTTCATCTCAGAAGGAAAAAAAAAGACAGAAAAAGAAATAGAAAAATCCAACAATCAGCACACCACACCAAATAGAATACCAAGAGTTTCCATTTTTTAACATAAAAATTAAGGGAATAGTTTACTCATAAACAATCCAAAAAGTCGGAAAGATTGATCAAGAACAAGAACATGAATGATGCAAAGGAAAATCAATCCAGTTCCCCCTTTCCCCCTCTCGGATCAAATCCAAAACCATGTAAAAGAAATAAGATAAAACGTCGAGTTTGAAAACTTAGAAACTTAAAAATTGCAAATCTAAATTAAACAATCTCAGTGACTAAAACCATATAGTTTCACCAATAATTAAAGCAGAAGAATTTAAAGTACCCATACACAAGAACCCTAATTTCTAACTGCACAAGGGAACCCAAGGTCAAATGTAAATGGTGGGTGTCAATAGGTTCTTCTTATCATACTTCAGAATACTATATCACTTCTTTCAAAGCAGTTTAATCGTTGTGATTTTTGCGGTTGTCTCAAGGGTTACAGGATTTCCTTGTTGAATCTATATCACTTCTTTCAAAACAGTTTAATCGTGTTCTTAAACATTTTGGAAAGATATCTGACACCTCTAACATCAACAAGTCTGGTGCTTGTCCTCTCTCCAAACAGTTTAGATCTCAAAATAGTAAGAAGGAAGCTGACAAGTCTGATACTTTCGTTTCTAAAAAAGAAAAGTACTTCAAATGTAGAGAGTGTGGCAGTTATGGTCATATTATTCATACTGAATATCCTAATTTTTTTGAAGAAACAGAACAAAGGCTATTTTCCTAACTCTATCTGATGCTGAATCTGAAGACATCGGTGATTCAGAGGAAGATGTCAAAGAACTTGTTAGTCACATCTCTTCTAACTCCTCATCACGTGAGAATACTGAGTATGATGTATTTACTAAAAATGTTCACGAGGTCGCGAGTCAAGGGTCTGTAGATCGTTCTTATCATGCATTTTTTCTTAAATGGCATGACGATAAAAAAGCCCTTGATGTTTAAAAAGTGAGAATTGAGACGTTGATTACTAACAATTACAGACTTATGTCCACTATTGCAGATTTGAAGCGTGAAGTTTCTCAGGTTAAAGCTTAATATTGAATACTAGTACTAAGTCTCTAGAGAAATTTTCAACAAAAGGAAAGACAACTGGTGATAACTCAGGGCTTTGTTTTTCCAAAGGTGGAAGTCGGCATAATAATCAGTCAAATTCCAAAGGGAAGCAAAATATTGAGTTTGTTAGAGTCCTATGGTTTTACAGTTACTTCCTCCAACAATTTTATATCGAAAGACAACCGTTTGTTCAAACCCAGATGGATTTGTCACTATTGTGGTAAAGTGGACCATAAATGTCCTTTTTGATATAAGTTATTGAAAATTCTTCACAGACCCACTTATCCCATAAGGGTTTTCCCTACTTCTCTCAAAATTACCGTAAAAGACAAACAAAAATAAAACAGGTTTGGAGAGAGAAGAATGTTTAGAACAAATGTAATGTTGTATTGACATCCCTCAGATCTACTGCTAAAGGAGATTGGTACTTTGATAGTCGAAGCACTCAATATATGACGGGTGAAAAGAGTTATTTGTCTTATCTCAAATTATTGGGATTGGTATCCTAATTCTCCCAGAGTCTCATAGTTTGTAAACATTGTACACATTGTTTTGAATAAAATAAGAATTATTTTATTTGCATTTACTCATTTCCAATAAACAGAGATCCATGGTTATTGTATGTAAACTTAAGCATGTATATGAGATATACAAGTGGATCATGCCTTAAGTAATAATCTAAAAGGTCTGTAGTATAAGGATAAAGGAGAGATACCTTATCCTGGTGACACTACGGATATGGTCCGCTTTGTAGAGGTTTACAAGTATTGTGAACTATTACAGATGGTCTGATCTTGACCATTCATGTGGAGACATGCGAGTGGAGGTGTCCTATACAAAGAGTTTATATAAGACCGGACCACAAGATGACTAGTCTCTTTATATAACATCATTGATACTTGATACTTACATCTCACCTAAATGACCATAGATGACATGACCTTAATCATGAGTGTTTTGGGAACTCCTGCCTTTGAGGGCGGTCCTTTGATTAGTATGGGTGAGAGTAGCTTGATTGGCAACTCAACAAGCCTACTTTTTTGGGGATTTGTCTGATTTAGGAGCTGGGAACACAGTTACACAAGATAGAATTCATTCCTTCTCCGAAGTAGGGGTAAGTAGATAGATTGCTCCCTTAAGGGCTGATTCCGGGTCTTGAACATAGTGGCCACAACCTCTCTTTGGAAGAGAGGACTCAGTCATAGTAGAACTATGACTTATGTTCATTAGAAGAATCAGTGGTACTTAAGAAGTTAGATGTAACTACTGGGGAAAAACAATAAATTGGCCCAGCTGTACTTACGAGCGATCTGTGAAGGGTTATCGTACTGTTTATTAGTTTATATGGATACATAAATATATCTGTAGTAAGAGAGTGCAGCTATCGATTTTTAGTGGAGTGTCTGGCAGTTAACAGATAGTAGATCCCGTGACTAAAATGTTTAGTCAGTTATTGACGTACTGTTGGAGCTTTAAGCTACAAGTCCATAAGGTCCCCTTGGTAGCTCAATGGATTCAAGTTAAGAATCAGTTCTTGGGGTTGATTTGAAATGTTCAAATTGACAAAAGAAGATTCAATTATATATGATATAATTGGTGTGATGTATGAGATACATCAAGTGGAGGATAATATAAATATGATTTACATTAAGTACCATAAGAAAAAAAAAGAACTATGGTTTATATGTTTCATGAGATGAAATATTAAAACTATAGGTTATAAATATAGAATGATAAGTTGGTTATCATATTTATTTATAATAATATTAATTATTTGATAATTATCTCTTTTTCTTTATAACCAATTGAGTGGAAGGTTATTGATGGTTTTGTGGTAACCGTGAGATAAAAGGAAAAATATTTTCCTAAAATTAGTAGTTACTTGATTTGAAAAGAAACTCACGGAAAAAGCTATCAAATGAACGTGTTTCACTAAGTGATAGCTATTAGAGAGACTAAACGATCGTGGAGTTTAACTATAGGATAGTTCACTCAACTGATCATATCCAAACGATTGCGCGTCATTGTCTATACGATAGGCTGCCATCTTCTACATGATTGAGCACATCGTTTATATGATAGACAGCTCTTATCTCCCACTTGCTCAATCGTCTACACAATTGTTGTCCTCCAGTCTCTTCCTCTAGCCAAGATCATAGAGAGCTCACAACTCTTAGATTCTCACACCGAGAATACCAAAGTAACCATTATGGTGGTGTCCTCACTCAACTCGATTGATTTCGAGGTTCTAGAGGTCATTCATTGGGTTCGTGATCGTTGTGTTCGTTGTGTTCATGCTGTGCACTGGTCGTGTTGTTTGAGGGTTGTGTATTGCTGTCTTAGATGCTTGGAGATTGATCGAGGGAGTCGTGAAGAATGTTTCTTCAAAGGTATGCATATTCTATCCCTTGACACTCTCTTAAAGCATGCTGTAATTTCTAGTTGTGCATGACTAGTTAGTTTCCATTTCTTGTACTGTAATTGTTTATGTTCAATTTCAAATTGAATTTGGAACGATCCTTTCACTGCTCATGGAAATTCTCATATCTGATTTTCTTCACAAATATATCAGCTCAGGAAAGGTCACTTTTGAAGGCGGTGCTTGTGGTTAGATCATTAGGAAAGAGAAACTTAATTACCTAGTTATTCCACCATTGAATGATGTAATGTTGGTTAAGAGGCTTATTACAATCTTGTTAGCATCAATCAGTTATGTGATAAAGGTCTGAACATGAATTTTAACAAAGACAAATGCGTTTTCACAGACGATGTCAAAGCTCTTGTCATGACAGGTACATGTTCCTTTAATAATTGTTATCTTTGGAGTTCTTGTGTAATGGGTATATGAATGCCTTAGCTTATTGAATTTATTTACCATCTCCATTGTTTTAGATATATTATGTACATCTCACTAACTAGAGTTTTAGTTCAAGTGGGAGTTTGTTGGGTTTTATGCTCTAAAACTCGTAGATAGTAAATGTAAATAATTGACCGTCATCAATAAAGAGTGATCAATGTTATTTCAATAAATGTTACTCATTGTGTTGTATTCTATTTTGTCTTTATAACTCTAAATCTAATAAACTAACATCCAAGGTTATCTTATGAGTCTTATATGGAGACATATAGAGATTAATATTCAAGATACAGCCTAAAGGGTCTACAATATAGGAATAAGGTTGGGTACCTTATCCTAGTAATACTATGGATACAACCCACTTTGTTTCTGATACAAACGCAATGATCCAATATGTTTGTATAAGTGACATGCGAGTGGGGGTATCCTATGCAATGAGTTTGCATAAGATCGAACCGTGAAATAGTAACCACTAGATGTAACATCATTGACTAGTTAGGTTTCTATTTTAACAGGATGACCTAGACAACTTAGTCTTAATCTTAAGTGTATTATGAAATCCTGTTCACAAGGGATTGTCCTTTGATTTGTATGGGTGAGAGTGGCCAGTTTTCTGACTCATTAAGCTTACCATTTTAGGGACAAGACCGAGTGGGGAGCTGGGAACATAATAATACAAGATGGAATTCACTCCTTCTTGACTTTAGGATAAGGAGATGGGTGTTCCCTTAAGTAGTGTCTCCGGGACTTGAAGAAAGAACCCTACCCTCTCGCTGGCCCAAGAGGGTTTTTGTTTAATGGTTGGACCATAAACAGGTTCATTAGAGGAGTACTAGTACTTAAGAATACAGAGGTAACCCAAGGGTAAAAAAGTAATTTGACCCAGTTGGTGTTACAAACACTCGTGAAGGGCGAACTTGTTGTTCTTGGTCTATACCCGTGGACACAAAAGTATATTGACAGTGAGAAAAGTACAACTGTGGATCTTTAGTGGAGTGTACCCACAGTTAATGAATATTGATTAATTTGGTTAATGAGTTTAGCTAATTAATCTTATATTGTTGGAGCTTTTGATCAGTAGGTCCACCAAGTCCTCTTGTTAGCTCACTAAATGATATTTATGAGGAATGATTTGAATTGTTCGAATCAATTGAGAAAATTGTATATTAATGTGATTAATATATAATTAACTATAGACGTGATCTATAAATCAAATTATGTTAGAGAGAAATATTTAATGAGATTCAAACATTTAATTCATGTAAATTAGATTCATGAAGATTTAATTAATTATAATATTAGAGAGATGGAAGCATATAAACGTGTGATAATGGTTATTTAATTAATATGCCAATTAATTAGATAAGAAGTTATTTAATTAATTGGCATCAAGGGTGAAAAAGGAAACACTTGGAGAAGAGATAAACCCTTCTCCATTTAAATTCATCCTATTAGCCCATTTAGAGCAAGCATTGATTTGGGCAAAAAGATACCCTAGCCTCCAAATTAATTCCTCTCCACACTTTATCTATAATCTCTCTACCTCTTCCTCTTCCAAGTGTTGGAGACCACTCATCCAACTCTTGGAATCCTAGAAAATAACAAAGTTATTCTTATGGTGGTGTTGGTGATTGTCAAGAAGACGTTTGTGTGAAGAACAAGAGTAATTTCGAGAAGTTTGGAAATCTACGAAGGTAAGAATCGTTCATCCCTTTGTTTATCCTTTATAATGCATACTTAGTATGATGTTTATCCTATTCCATTCTATTTTAGTATGCTTTCTATCTTTTGTTTCTTTTTAAATGGAAAAATCAAATGCAAGGGGATCTCACACTTATGCTCGGGATTCGATCCCTATTATTGGCATCAAAGCAAGCATTTTGTTTTTCACATATTGGAAACAAAAATCAGTGTAGAAAGGTGGGTTTTAATCTGCATATTGGAAGTGAGATTTGCAATATTAGATGTTTGCATTTTTTGGCACTTAGCTTTATGTTTTAATCCAATTAAAATGTAAGGACCCATTGTTTTTTAGGCATTTAAGTTTTGTTATCGAGTCTGTAAGTCCATGTCGATCAAGAAGCAAGAGTTGCTGAAGAGATCGATGAAAAACGGAGGTTTTCAGTCCAAGTTTGAAGCAAAACACAGTAAAAGGGAGGTATCTGGACTGTAGTGTCGCAATGCTGCTATCAAAGTGTTGCGACGTTGGGAGGCTAGGCGAGATGAACAACATCCATAGTGTTGTAATGCTTCCAAGTTCACAGATGTACGCGAGGAGTCTGACAGTCGTGAGTTCGGGCCTCCTCTCTAGTGTTTGAGCTAGTGTGAAAAAATATGGAAATTAAGTTTGAGAAATTTGGAAAAATATTGGCTAAGTATGGAAAATTTATATGAAATGCGTGTTGTGCATAAAACACTGGAAGGAAAGTTACTAGTGACACAATCGTGTAGAAATTGCACGGAGACAAACAATGTTCGCAGTAGCTAAGAGCGAGATCAGTGAGATCGTTGAGAGCGAGATCATTGAGATCGAGACTAGTGAGATCATTGAGAGTAAGATTTTGAGCAAGAAAGATTGGAGAGAACAGTTAGAGAGAAAAATTGGAGAGAAAAGTTGGAGAGAAAGATGAAGAGAGTGAGATTGGAGAGAAAATTTAGAGAGAAAGATAGTTGGAGAGAGCGAGATTGGAGAGAAAGTTTGGAGAGAAAGTTGAAGGGAAAGCTGGAGAGAGCGAGCGTAGAGAGAGCAAGATTTTGAGCCAGAAAGTTGGAGAGAGCGAGAGTTTAAGCAAGAAAGTTGGAGAGAGCGAGATGTTGAGCGAGAAAGTGGGAGAGAGCGAGAGTGGATAGAGCGAGATCAGCGAGAAAGTGGGAGAGAGTGTGAGTGGAGAGAGCGAGAGCAGCCTGTGCGCGTCAGCAACGCCTTGTCTGGTGCTACATTCGAATGTCACGCCCACACCTCGCCTATGCATTGAACAATCGAGCAAGCTTCTGGGCGATGTATTTGAACGCGTTGGGGTGGCTTATGCATTTATATCCCCTAATTTGAATACAAAAAAAGCTTGAAGACGTAAGGGCAAACGTCAATTAAAATCTAGGTGTCCGATTAAGAGAAATTCTTAAACCCTAAGAAATTGTGTTGGATGCGTTTGGGAAGAATACATTGAACCAAGGTGAAGTCAGCTTACGTTGATAAAGGGAGGATTAAACATTTGGCCATGCAGCCAAGTAGGTGCTGTCAATCCCATGAGCAATTTGAATGCCTATAAATAGGGAGTTGGGATTTCATTTTCAAATCACACAAAAACCATAAATTTCGTAGAGAAAGTCGAGGGCAGTGAGGGTTCAGAGGAATGTGTCAAATTTGGATGAGGAGATCTTCCAATCTACTCATGCGTTTGGAGTGATTCGAAAGCCATCTGAAATCTCTAGAAGTCTAGGTTTCATAGTAGGGCTGCCAAAGGAAAAGGCTCAAAGGAACTGGGCTGGAGGTTGAGAAGAAGGCAGAAGGATCAGACTGTCAGATCAGTCTGAGCCAATCTTGAAGATTTTGAGATTCCGGCAAAACCACGAGGAATTCTAAGCTAAACGTTTAGGGTAAGATTCCTAAGACATTTTAGAATAAGTTTGTAGAAGAAAGTATTTCCAAATAAGGTTCGGAACTATGAGTAATCTAAGTTGTAGTTTGAATCTGGATTTTAGGGGTGAAAAAGGGACCCGAGGAGCTACTAGAGTGAAAAGTTCCTAAGAGTTCGAGGTGAGTGGCTAAAATGTTTTTAACTAAAATATTTTTAAACTATTTTGATTACAAAAAATTTACAAAAATCATGTTTGCGAAAATAATTCTCATGCCTACTAGTTTTATAAAGTGGTTTCCAAGCAAGATCTGAATTGTGTTGTGAACGCATGCCTATTGTTGAAAAACTATTTACATATGTTGATTTTATCCAACATGCGTTACCATCTTTAAAGCCATGACTTATATGTGTTATACTGTACATGCTTTAAAGAGAAAAGTTGTTTATAAATAATTTTAGTAAAATGCGATGCCGAAGTACAAGGAGAAGGCATCCACCCAACTAGATACTGAAGTATAAGGAAAAGGTATCTATTGGTACTGAAGTACGTTTGAGAAGGTACCAAGCTAACGAGATACTGAAGTATGTTGGAGAAGGTATCCTAGTAGGTCGATACTGAAGTACAAGGAGAAGGTATCTGAACAGTAGTACCTAATGTGGCCACAGGTGAACTAAGTCGGAGATTGAATAAAAGGGTTCTCTCTGGACTAGCAGTTGGTGTTGGGATTATTTTACCAGTTATAAAGTACTTTGATTTGAGAAATGCTTTTATTGTTTTATGTTTAAAACAGCTTTACATGTTTTACGCTTGGAAACCATTTATGCTGCAGTACAAGTACTGTAAAAGTTTATGTTTCAGTTAAAAACTCATTACTGAAATCATGCATGAGAATTTACTATGTTTTCTCAGTCACTCACTGGGCGCCTCTGAAGACAGCTCAGTATCTGCTTTGCCACTAAAGGACGAAAAGACTTGTAACCGTTTGCTAGGTGGTTACTGTTAATATTATACACATATTACTATTGTTCATATAGGGACTAGGGTTTGTGGGTTTTGGGACTTGTAAATCTAATGTTGTAAATACTCTAAACATATTAAGTTTCTAAGTTAATAAATTGTGGGCCTACAACCGTCCCGTTGCATATAATTTGTATTTGGTATCAGAGTTATTCCAGAAGAGTTTTTAGGCAGTAAGTGTCAGCCTAAGGGTTGATAACTGCTGCAGTCACGCCCTTCTCTAGGCTAAGAGGGTGAGTGTTACTATACAAACAATATCATGGCAATCATCATATCACCAAAAGCATATATTTTGCATTTACTTATGCATATAATCCTATATCATAGTATAAAGCTAAGTAAATACTCATAATATGCATTTATATACTAAAGTTATATAACATTCAGCATACGTACAAAAGTTATACAATACTCATAATATATCAAAGTTATATGACAATCACAATACATATCCAAGCTATAAGAACACTCCTACTATGCATTTATTTATCAAAGCAACCTAACACTCACGATATATCGAAACTATAACGCTATAACACTCACACTATGTGTTAATTATCAAAGCTATAACACTCACGATATATCGAAACTATAACGTTATAACACTCACACTATGTGTTAATTATCAAAGCTATAACACTCACGATATATCGAAACTATAACGATATAACACTCATACTATGTGTTAATTATCAAAGCTATAACACTCACCTTAATTGCTTAGGAGCCTTTCTAGTAGTTCCCTTTTCTACCTCAGGCTCCCTTTTTACTCCTAGAATTCAGATTCAACTTACAACTTAGATTACTCATAGTTCTAAACCTTATTTTGAGATACTTCCTTCTACAAAACTATTCAAAATTTCTCAAGAAGCTTACCATAAAATCTTAGCTCATAACTCTTCATAGTTTAGCCGGAATCATTCAAAAATCAAGACTGGCCCAGTTTACCCGATAGCTCGACCACTCTTTTTTTTCTCATTCTCCAGCCAAATTCCATAGAGCTTCTTCTCCGGAAGCCTCACCATGAACACTAGACTCTCTTATCTTTCAGATGGCTTTAGAATTACATTAAACGCTCGAGTACATTGGGAGATCTCTTCATTTCAAGTTGATGCATTCTCCTCCACCCTCACTATCCAATGCACTCTACTCTCCCCCTCTTTTTACGAATTTTATGATTTGTGATTTGAAAATGAAATCCCAAAGGCTCTATTTATAGGCGTCCAAACCTCCTATGGTGTTGAATCCACCTACTTGGCTGCATGGCAAAATGTTTAATCCTCCCTTTATCAACGTAAGCTAACTTCACCTTGGTTCAATGTGTTCTTCCCAAACGCATCTAATACAATTTCTTAGGGTTTAAGAATTTCTCTTAATCGGACACCTAAATTTTAATTGACGTTTTTCCTTTCGTCTTCAAGCTTTTTTTGTATTCAATTTAGGGTTTTCAATGCATAATCTATAAGATCGTTGCCAAATTCAACGCATAAATGCCCAGCCGTTCGATGCACAGGCGGTTTCCTTCGATCGCGTGGGCGTGACATTCGAATGAGGCGTTCAGGCTACTCTCGCTCTCTCCGCTCTCGCTCTCTCCCACTTTCTCGCTGGTCTCACTCTTTCCACTCTCGCTCTCTCCCACTTTCTCGCTTATAATCTCGCTCTCTCCAACTTTAGATCAACAATTAATAAGAGTGAATGTAAACTATAATGGTTAGGTATTATAGTTACGATAACCATATTTTATCCTGGAGTACGAGTAGAGAGGACCCTAAAAGGATAAAAAGAAGAGAAAATCTTGAAGACTTAAATCCTGAATAATGAAGAAAGGATTGAAGAACTGAGGAAAATATAGAAAATTATTTGGGAAAATTCGTGTGGAAGTTGCACGGAGATAAACCATATTCAACGTAGCTAATGAGATTGGAAAGAATGAGAGTGGAGAGAGTGACACCTACGAGAGTGGAGACAATAAGAGAATGGGA
>NC_052360.1:66258894-66383392 GCF_009727055.1 Benincasa hispida | reverse complement strand
AACACTCCTACTATGCATTTATTTATCAAAGCAACCTAACACTCACGATATATCGAAACTATAACGCTATAACACTCACACTATGTGTTAATTATCAAAGCTATAACACTCACGATATATCGAAACTATAACGTTATAACACTCACACTATGTGTTAATTATCAAAGCTATAACACTCACGATATATCGAAACTATAACGATATAACACTCATACTATGTGTTAATTATCAAAGCTATAACACTCACCTTAATTGCTTAGGAGCCTTTCTAGTAGTTCCCTTTTCTACCTCAGGCTCCCTTTTTACTCCTAGAATTCAGATTCAACTTACAACTTAGATTACTCATAGTTCTAAACCTTATTTTGAGATACTTCCTTCTACAAAACTATTCAAAATTTCTCAAGAAGCTTACCATAAAATCTTAGCTCATAACTCTTCATAGTTTAGCCGGAATCATTCAAAAATCAAGACTGGCCCAGTTTACCCGATAGCTCGACCACTCTTTTTTTTCTCATTCTCCAGCCAAATTCCATAGAGCTTCTTCTCCGGAAGCCTCACCATGAACACTAGACTCTCTTATCTTTCAGATGGCTTTAGAATTACATTAAACGCTCGAGTACATTGGGAGATCTCTTCATTTCAAGTTGATGCATTCTCCTCCACCCTCACTATCCAATGCACTCTACTCTCCCCCTCTTTTTACGAATTTTATGATTTGTGATTTGAAAATGAAATCCCAAAGGCTCTATTTATAGGCGTCCAAACCTCCTATGGTGTTGAATCCACCTACTTGGCTGCATGGCAAAATGTTTAATCCTCCCTTTATCAACGTAAGCTAACTTCACCTTGGTTCAATGTGTTCTTCCCAAACGCATCTAATACAATTTCTTAGGGTTTAAGAATTTCTCTTAATCGGACACCTAAATTTTAATTGACGTTTTTCCTTTCGTCTTCAAGCTTTTTTTGTATTCAATTTAGGGTTTTCAATGCATAATCTATAAGATCGTTGCCAAATTCAACGCATAAATGCCCAGCCGTTCGATGCACAGGCGGTTTCCTTCGATCGCGTGGGCGTGACATTCGAATGAGGCGTTCAGGCTACTCTCGCTCTCTCCGCTCTCGCTCTCTCCCACTTTCTCGCTGGTCTCACTCTTTCCACTCTCGCTCTCTCCCACTTTCTCGCTTATAATCTCGCTCTCTCCAACTTTAGATCAACAATTAATAAGAGTGAATGTAAACTATAATGGTTAGGTATTATAGTTACGATAACCATATTTTATCCTGGAGTACGAGTAGAGAGGACCCTAAAAGGATAAAAAGAAGAGAAAATCTTGAAGACTTAAATCCTGAATAATGAAGAAAGGATTGAAGAACTGAGGAAAATATAGAAAATTATTTGGGAAAATTCGTGTGGAAGTTGCACGGAGATAAACCATATTCAACGTAGCTAATGAGATTGGAAAGAATGAGAGTGGAGAGAGTGACACCTACGAGAGTGGAGACAATAAGAGAATGGGAGAAAGCGAGATTGATTTGAGCGAGAGAATGGGAGAGAGAGCGAGATTGGAGAAGAGCAAGATTGGAGAATTGAGTGAGATTGGAGAAAGCGAGATTGATTTGAGCGAGATTGGAGAATAGAGTGGAGACAACGCTACCTGAAGACCTATCGAGGAAGGTAAGTATGAAATTAAGTTATTCTTATTTAGTTATTGAGATAGAAATGTTTATGTTATAAATAATTTGGTTCAACATCTAGTTAGAGATAGCTAGGTGAGGTATTGTTGGACAAACTAAGAAAGTTGATATTAGAGTAGCGCAGTGGAAGCGTGGTAATAAACGAGGGTATAGGTGGTTACAACAGTGGTTAATATGAAACTTAAACCGGAGTTAGTTCGAGTAAATATCCAAGAAGAATTACTTAAGGGAGAAGTAATTGTGAAACCCGGATCTCTATTTTCTTACTTAAGTAAGTGATTAAGGGGTTGATTAGGAGAAAGTTAAATCCTATGTTATGTAAATAATCTAATAATTTTACAATTGTCATAATAACTGTAATAATTGTTACCTTCTGTGGATCAACAATTAGTAAGAGTGAATGTAAACTATAATTGTTAGGTATTATAGTTACGATAACCATATTTGATCCTGGAGTACGAGTAGAGAGGACCTTAAAGAGATAAAAAGAAGAGAAAACCTTGAAGACTTAAATCCTGAATAGTGAGGAAAAGATTGAAGAACTGAGGAAAATATAGAAAATTATTTGGGAAAATTCATGTGGAAGTTGCACGGAGATAAACCATATTCATAGTAGCTAACGAGATTGGAAAGAATGAGAGTGGAGAGAGCGACACCAACGAGAGTGGAGGTAGCGAGAGAGCGAGATTGATTTGAGCGAGAGAATGGGAGAGAGTGAGATTGATTTGAGTGAGAGAATGGGAGAGAGAGCGAGATTGGAGAAGAGCGAGAGTTTGAGCGAGGAAGTTGGAGAGAGCAAGAGTGGAGAAAGTGAGAGTTTGAGCGAGAAAGTTGGAGAGAGTGAGAGTAGAGAGAGAGCGAGATTGTGAGCGAGAAAGTGGGAGAGAGCAAGAGCGAAGAGAGCGAGAGCAGCCTGAACGCCTCATTCGAATGTCATGCCCACGCGATTGAAGGAAACCGCCTGTGCATCGAACGACCGGGCATTTATGCATTGAATTTCGCCACGATCTTATAGATTATGCATTGAAAACCCTAAATTGAATACAAACAAAGCTTGAAGACATAAGGGAAAATGTCAATTAAAATTTAGGTGTCCGATTAAGAGAAATTCTTAACCCTTAGAAATTGTGTTGGATGCGTTTGGGAAGAACACATTGAACCAAGGTGAAGTCAGCTTACGTTGATAAAGGTAGGATTAAACATTTGGCCATGCAGCCAAGTAGGTAGTGTCAACACCATAGGAGGTTTGGACGCCTATAAATAGAGCCTTTGGGATTTCATTTTCAAATCACAAATCATAAAATTCATAAAAAGAGGGGGAGAGTAGAGTGCATTGGACAGTGAGGGTGGAGAAGAATGCATCAACTTGAGACGAGAAGATTTTCCAATCTACTCGAGCGTTTGATGTAATTTCAAAGCCATCTGAAAGATAAGAGAGTCTAGTGTTCATGGTGAGGCTGCCTGAGAAGAATCTATAAGGAGTTTGGCTCAGAATGAGAAAAGATAGAGGGGTCGAACTATCGGGTAAGCTGGGCCAGTCTTGATGTTTGGATGATTTCAGCTAAACCATGAAAAGTTATGAGCTACGATTTTATGGTAAACTTCTTGATACATTTTATAATAGTTTTGTAGAAGGAAGTATCTCAAAATAAGGTTTAGAACTATGAGTAATCTAAGCTGTAAATTGGATCTAGATTCTAGGGGTAAAAAGGGAGCCCGAGGTAGAAAAGGGAACTATTAGAAAGGCTCCTAAGCAGTTAAGGTGAGTGTTATAGCTTAACACATAGTGTGAGTGTTATAGTTTTGATAGTTACCATATGTTGTGAGTGTTATAGTTTTGATAGTTAACATATGTTGTGAGTGTTATAGCTTTGATAATTAACACATAGTGTGAGTGTTATAGCGTTATAGTTTCGATATATCGTGAGTGTTATAGCTTTGATAATTAACACATAGTGTGAGTGTTATAGCTTTGATAATTAACACATAGTGTGAGTGTTATAGCGTTATAGTTTCGATATATCGTGAGTGTTAGGTTGCTTTGATAAATAAATGCATAGTAGGAGTGTTATTATAGCTTGGATATGTACTGTGATTGTCATATAACTTTGATATATTATGAATATTATATAACTTTGGTACGTATGCTGAATGTTATACAACTTTAGTATATAAATGCATATTATGAGTATTTACTTAGCTTTATATTATGATATAGGATTATATGCATAAGTAAATGCAAAATATATGCTTTTGGTGATATGATGATTGCCATGATATTGTTTGTGTAGTAACTATGGGAACTGCGAGTATGCCCGGGATGTGGTTAGCATGCTTAACAAAAGGTGCTTGGCGGGAAAAATTGGTCAGCTTCGGTCGGCGGGAAATAATAGTCGGTGACGACTGGTGAAAAATATGGTCAAGTACCTAAGCATTGCTAGTGAGATTAATAAAATAGTTAATGTGCACATTGGTGGGAATTGGGGTCATAGGAAGGTTTCCATAGGTGATTGTATTGTTTGATGATAGGATATGCTTGCTATGTGTTGATGTTGGAATACAAATTAGTAGTTTCATGATTATGCCATTGATTGCACTTGAGTTCAGTGTGAGTGCCAACATGTGATTGGTTTCCTAAAATGATTTTCATCTTAAACAGAACCACTCACTGAGCTTAATAGCTCACACTCTTCAAATTGTTTTCCTAACCGCCCCCAGGTAGCGGAGCGGAGTGTTCAACAAAGAGTCCACCACCCACCACCATCAACTAAAAGCTCGGTAAACTCTCGGGGCATGGCTCAGACCATGTGTTAAAAGAATCGAAAAGAGGATTAAATTACATATATAAATAAATAGGTAGAGTATTGTATCCTTTTAATTGGTTGTATAGATTAATAGGTGGGATAAAGAGAACCTATTGATTACATGTATAGATAAATAGGTAAATGTTGTAAACCCATTTTAATCATAATAAATAGAGAAAAAAAATATTTAGTACAAATATTGTCTTCGAAGGGTTATAATCATTCTCATGCTCCCTTCCCGATCTTAGGGGTTTAAGACTTGGGAGGGGGTGTGACAACTTGGTATCAGAGGAATGTGTAATTATGAAACCTGGATCTCCATTTTCCTACTTAAGTAAGTGATTAAGGGGTTAATTAGGAGAAAGTTAAATCCTATGTTATGTAAATAATCTAATAATTTTACAATTGTCATAATAACTGTAATAATTGTCACCTTCTGTTGATCAACAATTAGTAAGAGTGAATGTAAACTATAATGGTTAGGTATTATAGTTACGATAACCATATTTGATCCTGGAGGTACGAGTAGAGAGGACCCTAAAAGGATAAAAAGAAGAGAAAACCTTGAAAACTTAAATCCTGAATAGTGAGGAAAGGATTGAAGAACTGAGGAAAATATAGAAAATTATTTGGGAAAATTCGTGTGGAAGTTGCACGGAGATAAACCATATTCACAATAGCTAACGAGATTGGAAAGAATGAGAGTGGAGAGAGCAATACCAGCGAGAGTGGAGGCAACGAGAGAATGGGAAAGAGCGAGATTGATTTGAGCGAGAGAATGGGAGAGAGAGCGAGATTGGAGAAGAGCGAGAGTGGAGAAAGCGATGGAGAGAGTGAGAGTGAGCGAGATTGTGAGCGAGAAAGTGGGAGAGAGAGAGAGTGGAAAGAGTGAGACTAGCGAGAAAGTGGGAGAGAGCGAGAGCAGCCTGAACACCTCATTCGAACGTCATGCCCACGCGATTGAAGGAAACCGCCTGTGCATCGAACGACTGGGCATTTATGCGTTGAATTTGGCCACGATCTTATAGATTATGCATTGAAAACCCTAAATTGAATACAAAAATAGCTTTAAGATGTAAGGGCAAACGTCAATTAAAATTTAGGTGTCCGATTAAGAGAAATTCTTAACCCTAAGAAATTGTGTTGGATGCATTTGGGAAGAACACATTGAACCAAGGTGAAGTCAGCTTACATTGATAAAGGGAGAATTAAACATTTGGCCAGCCAAGTAGGTGGTGTCAACACCATAGGGGGTTTGGACGCCTATAAATAAAGCCTTTGGGATTTCATTTTCAAATCACAAATCATAAAATTCGTAAAAAGAGGGGGAAAGTAGAGTGCATTGGACAGTGAGGGTGGAAGAGAATGCATCAATTTGAGACAAGGAGATCTCCCAATCTATTTGAGCGTTTGATGTAATTTCAAAGCCATCTGAAATATAAGAGAGTCTAGTATTCATGGTAAGGCTGCCGGAGAAGAAGCTCTAAGGAATTTGGCTGGAGAATGAGAAAAGATAGAGGGGTCGAGCTATCGGGTAAGCTGGGTCAGTCTTGATGTTTGGATGATTCCAACTAAACTATGAATAGTTATGAGCTAAGATTCCATAGTAAGCTTCTTGAGACATTTTAGAATAGTTTTGTGGAAGGAAGTATCTCAAAATAAGGTTTAGAACTATGAGTAATCTAAGCTGTAATTTGAATCTGGATTCTAGGGGTAAAAAGGGAGCCCAAGGTAGAAAAGGGAACTATTAGAAAGGCTCCTAAGCAATTAAGGTGAGTATTACAGCTTTGATAATTAACACATAGTGTGAGTGTTATAGCATTATAGTTTCGATATATCGTGAGTGTTATAGCTTTGATAATTAACACATAGTGTGAGTGTTATAGCTTTGATAATTCACACAGTGTGAGTGTTATAGCTTTGATAATTAACACATAGTGTGAGTGTTATAGCGTTATAGTTTCGATATATCATGAGTGTTATGTTGCTTTGATAAATAAAGAATATTGTGTGTTTATACAGTGTTGATAGTAAGTGCATATTATGAGTATTCACTTAGCTTTATACTATGATATTGGAATATATGCATCTGTAGATATAAAATACATGCTTGGCGGGAAATAATGGTCGGCTTCGGTCGGCGAAAAATAATAGTCGGTGACGACCGGCAGGAAATATGGTCAAGTACCTAAGCATGACTAGCAGGATAAATAAAATGGTCGATGTGCACATTGGCGGGAATTGGGGTCATAGGAAGGTTTCCATAGATGATTGTATTGATTGATGATATGATATGCATGCTACGTGTAGATTTTGGGATAAAGATTACTGGTTGCATGATTATATCTTTGACTGTGCATGAGTTATAATGCGAGTGTTGGCATGTGATTGATTTCCCAAAAATGATAATTTTCAAAGTGATTTCTGTCTTACAAGAACCACTCATTGGGCTTATAAGCTCACACTCTTCAAAATGTTTTCTTAACCTCCCCCCCCTCCCTCCAGGTAGCGGAAGATGAGGAGTTCCAGGGTGCTGCTAAGGTCAAGGTCTACCACATGCTCCAATTACACTTTCAGAGGGTTTTTACGGTTGTCGTTGTAAACTTTGTTGTTAAGTCCTTAAGTTGTATAAACGTTTATCACTGTCATAATAAAAGATGGGCCTACTTAACCTGTTATAGTTTATCTCCTTGACTTAATCATTTCGTTGTGTATAAGTTATAGTATGGTATTAGAGTTATTCCGCAAGAATCATTAGGCAATAAGTGTTAGCTCAAGGGTTGATAACTGCTATAGTCGCATCCCTCTCCCAGGCTAAGAAGGTGGTCTGGGGGCGGAGTGTGACAGAGTGGTATCAGAGCCAGGTTTTCCTAATATAGTTTATTATACCCAAGTGTTGACTTATCCTAACTTTTATTACTTGGCTTTTCCTACCTTAGCTAAGCCTTTTCCTGAGACCATTGTGGCTCTAAACTTATCCCCTCTATTATATTTTGCCTTATTTTCCTAGATCCCATTTATTTGTGCCTAGGCTAGACTCAATTTTTATTCTTAATTTTTCTCCAAGTTTTTCGTAAACCTTTTCGCTGATACCCAATTGGTATCAACTTAAATTTTTATACTCAATCTCCTCCCAGGTATTACGTATACCTTTGCTCTGATACCCAGTTGGTATCAACTTAATTTTTATACTCAATTAAGAGCTGACCAAGTGCTACTAAAGGAGGGTAGAATATGGGTACCTAAAAATCTACCCAGGAAGGTAAGTGTGAATTTAAGTTATTCTCATTTAGTATTTGAGATACAAATGTTTATGTGGTAGATAGTTTGGTTCAACATCTAGCTTAGAGATAGCTATGAGAGGTATCATTGGAAAACTAAGGAATTGATATTAGAGTAGCTCAGTAGAAGCGTGGTAATAGACAAGACTATGAAAGGTTACAACAGTGGTTGTTGTGAAACCTTAAACCAGAGTTAGTTCGAGTAAATTTCGTTAAGAGGGAAGTAAATGTGAAATCTGGATTTCTATTTTCCTTACTTAAGTAAGTGATAAAAGGAATTAACTAAGTGAAAGTTAAATCCTAAGTTAAGGGGAAGGAAATTTCTAAGTGTTAAATAGATTTTCCTTGAATAAATTAAGTTGAGCTATAATTGGTAAAATTGTGATGAAATTTGTATAATAAGTAGGTTGATGAGAAAGTTAGTGTGGAATGGTGAAGAAAGAATGGGGATTTGAAAAGAAAAATATGGACATTGTGTTTGGGAAATTTGGGAAAAATTGGCTATGGAAAATTTATGTGAAATGCGTGTTGTGCATAAAAGCACTGGAAGGCAAGTGACTAGTGGCACAATCGTGTAGGAATTGCACGGAGAAAAACAATGTTCGCAGTAGCTAAGAGTGAGATCAGCGAGATCATTGAGAGCGAGATCATTGAGATCGAGACCAGCGAGATCATTGAGAGCAAGATTTTGAGCAAGAAAGTGGGAGATAGCGAAATGGGAGAGAGCAAGACCAGCAAGAAAGTTAGAGAGAGCGAGATTTTGTGCTAGAAAGTTGGAGAGAGCGAGAGTGGAGAGAAAAGTTGGAGAGAAAACTGGGAGAGATCGAGATTAGAGAGAAAGTTGGAGAGAAACTGGGAGAGAGCGAGATTGGAGAGAGCAAGACCAGCGAGAGAATGGGAGAGAGCGAGATTGGAGAGAGTAGTTAGAGCGAGAAAGTGGGAGAGAGCGAGATTTTGAGCGAGAAAATGGGAGAGAGCGAGAGTGGAGAGAGCGACCAGCGAGAAAGTGGGAAAGAGCAAGAGCAGCCTGTGCGCATTAGCAACGCCTTGTCCGGTGCTGCATTCGATCGTCACGCCCACCCGATCAAAGGGCCTCGCCTATGCATCGAACGGCCGGGCAAGTATTTATGCGTTGAATTTGGCCGCATTCTTGTAGATTATACATTGGAAACCCTAAATGAATAAAAACAAAGGTTGAAGACGCAAGGGCAAACGTCAACCAAAATTAAGCGTCTTCATAAGAAAAATTCTAACGGGCTAATGAAATTTGGTGGACGCATATGAAGGAAACACTTTAGGACAAGGTGATGCAAGCTTGCGTTGATAAGGGGAGAAATGAAAATTTGGCCATGCAGCCAAGTAGGTGCTGTCAACACCACGAGAGATATGAACACCTATAAATAGAGCTTTGGGATTTCATTTTCAAATCACAAAATCATAAATTTCGTAGAAAAAGTAGAGGGCAGTGAGGGTTCAGAGGAATATGTCCAATTTGGACGAGAAGATCATCCAATATACTCGTGATTTTAGAGTGATTCCAAATCCATCTGAAAGCTCTAGAATTCTAGTTTTCGGAGTAGGGCTGCCGGAGGAAAAAGCTCAAAGGAACTGGGCTGGAGGTTGAGAAGAATGCAGAAGGATCAGACTATCGGATCAGTTTGGGCCTGTCTTGAAGATTTTGAGATTCCGGCAAAACCACGAAGAATTCTGAGCTGAAAGTTTAGGGTAAGATTTCTGTGACATTTTCAAATAAGTTTGTAGAAGGAAGTATTTCAAAATCAGGTTCAGAACTATGACTAATCTAAGTTGTAATTTGAATCTAGATTCTAAGGGTGAAAAGGAGCCCGAGGAGCTACTAGAGTGAAAAGCTCCTAAGAAATCGAGGTGAGTGGCTAAAATGTTCGCTCTCTCCCACTTTCTCGCTCACAATCTTGCTCTCTCCACTCTCACTCTCTCCAGCTTCCTCACTAAATCTCTCGCTCTTCTCCAATCTCGCCCTCTCTCTCATTCTCTCGCTCAAATCAATCTTGCTTTCTCCCATTCTCTCGCTGCCTCTACTCTCGCTGGTGTCGCTCTCTCCACTCTCATTCTTTCCAATCTCGTTAGCTACGTTGAATATGGTTTATCTCCGTGCAACTTCCACACAAATTTTTCCAAATAATTTTCTATATTTTCCTCAGTTCTTCAATCCTTTCCTCACTATTCAAGATTTAAGTCTTCAAGGTTTTCTCTTCTTTTTATCCTTTTAGGGTCCTCTCTACTTGTACTCCAGGATCAAATATGGTTATCGTAACTATAATACCTAACCATTATAGTTTACATTCACTCTTACTAATTGTTGATCCACAGAAGGTGACAATTATTACAGTTATTATGACAATTGTAAAATTATTAGATTATTTACATAACATAGGATTTAACTTTCTCCCAATTAACCCCTTAATCACTTACTTAAGTAGGAAAATGGAGATCCGAGTTTCACAATTACACATTCCTCTGATACAAAGTTGTCACACCCCCTCCTAAGCCTTAAACCCCTAAGACCGGGAAGGGAGCGTAAGAATGATTATAACCCTTCTAAGACAATATTTGTACTAAATATTGTTTTCTCAATTTATTATGATTACAATGGGTTTACAACATTTACCTATTTATCTATACATGTAATCAATAGGTTCTCATTATCCCACCTATTAATCTATACAACCAATTAAAAGGTTACAATACTCCACCTATTTATCTATATATGTTATTTAATCCTCTTTTTTATTCTTTTAACACATGATCTGAGCCGTTCCCCGAGAGTTTACTGAGCTTTTAGTTGATGGTGGTGAGTGGTGGACTCTTTGTTGAACGTTCCACTCCGCTACCTGGAGGCAGTTAGGAAAACAATTTAAAGAGTGTGAGCTACTAAGCCCAGTGAGTGGTTTTTTTAAAGATGAAAATAATTTTGAAAATCATCATTTTGGGAAACCAATCACATGTTGGCACTCACATTGAACTCAAGTGCAATCAATGGCATAATCACGCAGCTACTAATTTATATTCCAATCAATGGCATAATCACGCAGTTACTAATTTGTATTCCAACATTAAAACATAACAAGCATATCCTATCATCAAACAATACAATCACCTATGGAAACCTTCCTATGACCCCAATTCATGCCAATGTGGACATTGACTATTTTATTTATCTCGCTAACAATGCTTAGGTACTTGACCATATTTCCCGTCGATCGTCACCGACTATTATTTCTCGCCAACCGAAGATGACAATTATTTCCCGCCGACCAATTTTTCCCGCCAATCACCTTTTGTTAAGCATGCTAACCACATCCTGGGCATAATCGCAGTTTTCATAGTTACCACACAAACAATATCATGGAAATCATCATATCACCAAAAGCATATATTTTGTATTTACTTATACTTATAATCCAATATCATAGTATAAAGCTAAGTAAATACTCATAATATTCATTTATATACTAAAGTTGTATAACATTCAGCATACGTACTAAAGTTATATAATACTGATAATATATCAAAGTTATATGACAAATCATAGTACGTATCCAAGCTATAATAACACTCCTACTATGCATTTATTTATCAAAGCAACCTAACACTCACGATATATCGAAACTATAACGCTATAACACTCACACTATATGTTAATTATCAAAGCTATAACACTCACGATATATCGAAACTATAATGCTATAACATTCACACTATGTATTAATTATCAAAGCTATAACACTCATCTTAATTGCTTAGGAGCCTTTCTAATAGTTCCCTTTTCTACCTCGGGCTCCCTTTTTACCCCTAGAATCCAGATTCAACTTTCAGCTTAGATTACTCATAGTTCTAAACCTTATTTTGAGATACTTTATTCTTCAAAACTATTCTAAAATGTCTCAAGAAGCTTACCACGGAATCTTAGCTCATAACTCTTTATATTTTAGTTGGAAGCATCCAAATATCAAGACTGGCCCAGCTTACCCGATAGCTCGACCCCTCTATCTTTTCTCATTCTCCAGCCAAATTCCTTAGAGCTTCTTATCCTGCAGCCTCACCATGAACACTAGACTCTCTTATCTTTCAGATGGATTTGAAATTACATCAAACGCTCGAGTAGATTGAGAGATCTCCTCATCTCAAGTTGATGCATTCTCCTCCACCCTCACTATCCAATGCACTCTACTCTGCCCCTCTTTTTACGAATTTTATGATTTGTGATTTGAAAATGAAATCCCAAAGGCTTTATTTATAGGCGTCCAAACCTTCTAGAGTGTTGACACCACCTACTTGGCTGCATGGCCAAATGTTTAATCCTCCCTTTATCAACGTAAGCTGACTTCACCTTGGTTCAATGTGTTCTTCCTAAACGCATCCAACAAAGTTTCTTAGGGTTTAAGAATTTCTCTTAATCGGACATCTAAATTTTAATTGATGTTTGCCCTTACGTCTTCAATCTTTATTTGTATTCAATTTAGGGTTTTCAATGCATAATCTATAAGATCGTGGCCAAATTCAACGCATAAATGCCCGGCCGTTCGATGCACAAGCGGTTTCCTTCGATCGTGTGGGCATGACATTCGAATGAGGCATTCAGGCTACTCTCGCTCTCTCCGCTCTCTCTCTCCCACTTTCTCGCTGGTCTCGCTCTTTCCACTCTCACTCTCTCCAATTTTCTCGCTCAAACTCTCGCTTTCTCTACTCTTGCTCTCTCCCACTTTCTCGCTCACAATCTCGCTCTCTCCACTCTCGCTCTCTCCAACTTTCTCGCTCAAGCTCTCGCTTTCTCCACTCTCGCACTTTCCAACTTCCTCGCTCAAACTCTCGCTCTCTCTCTCATTCTCTCACTCAAATCAATCTCGCTCTCTCCCATTCTCTCGCTGCCTCCACTCTCGCTGGTGTCGCTCTCTCCACTCTCATTCTTTCTAATCTCGTTAGCTACGTTGAATATGGTTTATCTCCGTGCAACTTCCACACGAATTTTTCCAAATAATTTTCTATATTTTCCTCAGCTCTTCAATCCTTTCCTCACTATTCAAGATTTAAGTCTTCAAGGTTTTCTCTTCTTTTTATCCTCTTAGGGTCCTCTCTACTCGTACTCCAGGATCAAACATGGTTATCGTAACTATAATACCTAACCATTATAGTTTACATTCACTCTTACTAATTGTTGATCCACAGAAGGTGACAATTATTACATTTGTTATGACAATTGTAAAATTATTAGATTATTTACATAACATAGGATTTAACTTTCTCCTAATTAACCCCTTAATCACTTACTTAAGTAGGAAAATGGAGATCCGGGCTTCACAATTACTTCCCCCTTAAGAAATTTCGTCCTCGAAATTTACTCGAACTAACTCCGGTTTAAGTTTCATATCAACCACTGTTATAACCTCCTATACCCTAGTCTATTACCACGCTTCCACTGCGCTACTCTAATATCAACTTTCTCAGTTTGTCCAACAATACCTCACCTAACCATCTCTAAGCTAGATGTTGAACCAAATTATTTGCAACATAAACATTTCTATCTCAATAACTAAATAAGAATAACTTAATTTCATACTTACCTTCCTCGATAGGTCTTCAAGTAGCGTTGTGAGTTCCAGCTCTGGTTGCCTGCTAGGTCATGCCACATCTACCATTCTTCTTAGTCCCACTTCGACTAATGTTTTAGGTTTCTCTTTTCACACTTCCCTCTGGTTTTACTAAACTCAACCCTCATGTTTTTTTTAAGACCATATACTTTGAGTCCAAACTAGTATCAACTCACCTTTAACTTTCCCAGAAACTTATACTCTAGTATTAAACTTAGCTCAAACCTTCCCCAAGTTTACGCATACCTATGTTTTGATACCACTCTGGTATCAGCTAACTCTTTAACCTTTCCTAAAACTTATACTGGATACTAAACTGGTATAAACTAATTCCGCAATTGTCCCAAAACTTATGTTCTGATACCAAGTTGGTATCAACTTAAACTTTATACTTAACCTCCTCCCAGGTTTTATGTATAACCTAGCTCTGATACCACTCTGTCAACTTAAATTTTCTTAATCCCCCCCCCCCCCCTCAGGTAGTGGAAGATGAGGAGTTTCAGGGTGCTGCTAAGGTCAAGGTCTGCCACGTGCCCCAATTATACTTCCAGAGGGTTTTTACGGTTGTCATTGTAAACTTTGTTATTAAGTTCTTAAGTTGTATAAACGTTTATCACTGTCGTAATAAAAGATGGCCTACTTAACCCATTATAGTTTTATCTCCTTGACTTAATCATTCCGCTGTGTATAAGTTATAGTATGGTATCAGAAATTATTCCGCAAGAATCATTAGGCAGTAAGTGTCAACTCAAGGGTTGATAATTGCTGCAATCGTATCCTCTCCCAGGCTAAGAAGGTGGTCTGGGGGCAGGGTGTGACAATTAATTTAATTAATTGTTTAGGGTGTAAAAATATTGCCAATTTTTGCTATTTATTTTAATTTATTATGCATTGAATATATGTTTTAAATTAATGTTTGAATTTATATTACATAATGTATGTCATATAGATTCAAAATCCCACCTTAGGATAAACATATTCATGCATCATGATTAAATATAAGTGTTATATTATATGAATGCATGATTTTATTAGTATGCCCATGCATCATAATGTCAGTGTTATATTTTTTTATTTATGATTAATTAAGCATATTCATGCATCATGCAATGTTATAAATGTTATAGTATATGTTGGAATGATGAATATGTGTGTTTAATTTTCATAGATGACAAATATAAATGTTATACTTTTCCAATTAAAATGAACATTGCATTGAGCATGACACTACTTAGATAAATATAATTCTCATATTTGATTAATGTCATTAGATGCAAATTATAGGTTTTAATATGACATTAAAATATAAGTGTTATATATTTAAATGGATAGATTAAAATCTATAATCAAGAGTTGCATGCAAACATAGGTCAAAATTATATTTAAATGGTTTAAAAATTAGTTCACCTATACTTATGTTGGAAATATTTCTAATAAGCTTTTAATTTGTTTGAATAGAATTAAAATGAATTCCATTAAAATATTAAATTTATAAAATAATTGACCATAAGAGACATTTTTCTTAGGAATATTTTGTCTAGGTAAGGTATTTAAGCTGAAGGAAATAGAATACCTCCATCTGGAAATCAACCTGGAAGGTGAATTGGGCAAAAATTTTATAAGCATGCAATATAATACTTTAGTGAGAGAAAAATGGCATATGGGATATGTCAAATTTTAGCTCTCACGTCCCTAGAGTTCACACCATGAGATCCATGCTCGACTTCGTGTCGTCTTAGATGCTGCCTCCCTTCGAAAAGTGTTTGTTTATTAAAGAGTTTAATAAATGAAATCAAGTATTGTTAAAACAATCAATATAAATGTTATATTGAGAAAATTAAGAAAGACTTAGATTCATTAGATGAAGTTTAACTAAGTATAATAAAATCCTAAAATAGTATAGTACTTTAGTGAGAGAAAAATGGTATTCGGGATATATCAAATTTAAGCTCTCATGTCCCTAAGAGTTCACATCGCGAGATCCATGCTTAGCTTGGTGTCGTCCTAGACGTGGCCTCTCTTCGAAAAATGTTTGCATAGGTCAATACCAAGGTGAATAGGGAAAATATTCATAGTAAGTGGGAGAAGGACGTGTGTCAATGTATCCTACGATCTCCTCCATTAGGTTGAATCATGAGATTTCTATGGTCTGTCTGTGTGTCCTCCTGAAGCGACCATTCCTTTGAAGGGCCTGATCATAGGATTTAGAACAACGCAAACTCCAGTATGGATAGGATTTCTTAGGTTAATCTTCAACAGTTGTCTTTCCTTACGGTAGCCTGTTGAAGCATACCTCTAGGATCTGAAAATGGTAGGAAAGCTAGTTAATGAATCCTTGACAGAAAAACAGTAGATAAGAACTATAGGAATAAGAGTTATTCTGGTAATAGTAATTAGCTAAGATTGTCTCAATTTAGAGGAGGGGTAGTTGATCACCCTTCGGTGGCTGTTGCTCTAAACCTCTGAAGTATCGTTGCAAAAACTAAATCAATAGTTTAATTAGGGTTCTTTGATTATCTATTTTTTCTAAATTGATTGGATACTTATTTTTTGTAATGGGTTAAGAAAAATATAACTAATGCGATCAATTGTTCGTTTCAACATGTCTTCCACAATTATTTTTTTGCTTAAGAACAAAAAACTAATCAGAGAAAATTATGTGACGTGGAAATCTAATTTGAATACAATGATCTACTGTTCATCTTAACAGAGAAATGTCCTATAATCCCCGCTCGTAATGCATCCCAAGCATTAAATGATACTTATGACTGTTATACAAAGGTCAATGACAAGGCTCGAGTCTATATCTTGGCAAGTTTGTCTGACTTTCTTACCAAGAAACCTGAAGCCATGATCACTGCACGTCAGATCATGGAGTCCCTCAAGAAGATGTTTGGACAACCATCCCTCAAAAAGATGTTTGCCCATTCTAAGAAGTTCCACAAGGGTTATCATCTGGAACTAAGTCTGTTCCCTTATCTTCTAGTTTTAAGAAGATCTAGAAAATGAAATGAGGGAAGGGGAAAACTCCCGCTATTAGGAAAGGCAAGGGCAAGGGCAAGGTGACCAACAAGGGCAAATGATTCTAGTGTAATGTGGATGGTCACTGGAAATGCAATTGCCCAAGTATCTCGCTGAGAAGAAGAAAGAGAAGGAAGGTAAATATGATTTACTGGTCCTATAAACTTTTTTAGTGGAAAATGATCATAATGCCTGGATACTTGATTTGGGAGCCATTAGTCACGTTTGTTCTTCTTTATAGAGAATTAGTTCCTTCCAGTAGCTCGAGGAGGGTGAAATGACGCTCAAGTTTGGAACGAGAGATGTGATTTCAGCTCATGCAGTGGGAGTTGCTAAGTTGTTCTTTAGAAATAGATACTTAATTTAGGAAAATTTGTATTTAGTTCCCAAAATTAAGAGGAATCTTGTATTAATTTCGTATTTAATTGAAAAATCATATTTTGTTTCTTTTTCATCTAATGAAGCGTTCATTATGAAAAATAGTATCAGGATTTGTTCAGCTAAACTAGAAGACAACTTATATGTGTTAAGACCAACTAAATCAAAATCAATTTTAAATCATGAGATGTTTAAAACTACGAATACTCAAACAAAAAGGCAAAGAATTTCTCCAAGTAACAATAATATGTATCTTTGGCATTTGAGATTAGGTCACATAAATCTCGATAGGATCGAGAGACTGGTAAAGAATGGACTTCTAAGTGAGTTAGAAGATGATTCATTACCATCATGTGAATCCTATCTTGAAGGAAGAACGACTAAAAGACGTTTTACTGGAAAAGGATATAGAGCCAAAGAACCCTTAGAGCTCATATATTCAGATCTTTGTGGTCTAATGAATGTAAACATCAGATGAGGGTATGAATACTTCATCTCTTTCGTAGATGATTATTTAAGGTATGATTATTTATACCTAATGGAACATAAGTCTGAAGCTTTTGAAAAGTAGTATAAATCTGAAATTAAAAACCTGTTAGGTAAAATGATTAAAACACTTTGATCCTATCGGGGTGAAGAGTACATGCATTTAGCATTCCATGACTATATGATAGAACGTGGAATCTAATCCCTACTTTCAGCACTTGGTACACCTCAGCAAAATGGTGTATCAAAAAGGAGAAATATAACCTTTTTTAGACATGGTTCATTTTATGGTGAGCTATGCTCAATTGCCTAGCTCATTTTGAGGGTATGTAGTAGAGATTGTAGTTCACATCTTGAATAATATTCCCTCGAAGAGTGTTTCTGAAACACCTTTCGACCTATGAAGGGGGTATAAACTGAGTTTATGTTACTTCAAAATCTAGGGTTGTTCTATACATGTGTTAATGAAAAATATTATATTCTTAAAAGAATACCACATGAGAGATTATAAACGACGGAGCAAATTAGTATCAAATGAAGCTACTGAAGAATCAACAAGGGTTGTTAATGCAGTTGGTCTTTCATCAAGAGTTGATGAAGAAGCCAACACTTCAGGTCAGTCTCTCCTTCTCAATCATCAAGAGTGCCTCAATGCAGTGGGAGGGTTATATCACAACCAAACTGTTATTTTTGTTTAACTGAAACTCAGGTTGTCATACCAGATGATGGTATTAAGAATCCATTGTCCTATAAATAGGCAATGAATAACGTAGACAAGAACTAATGGGTCAAAGCCATGGACTTTGTGGAATCTATGTACTTTAACTCAGTATGGGAACTTGTAGATCTACCTAAAGGGGTTAAACCCATAGGGTGTAAATAGATCTATAAAAGAAAGAGAGATGTAGTTGGGAAGATACAGATCTTTAGAGCTAGACTTGTAGCAAAGGGTTATACGCAGAGGGAAGTGGTTGACTATAAGGAAACTTTTTTCCCTTTTGTTATGCTTATTTCTATAAGAATCTCTTATCCATAGTCACATATTATGACTATAAGATATGGTAAATGAATTTCAAGACTGCTTTTCTGAATGGCAATCTTGAAGAGAACATCTTTATGTCTCAGCCTGAGAGGTTCATAGCCCAAGGTAAGAGCAAAAAGTTTGCAAGTTGAATCGATCCATTTATGAGTTGAAGCAAGCACACGGAGCTTGGACAAGATTTGATATTGTGATAAAATCTTTTGGATTTGATCTTGTGTCTGTAGCCAACTGCCCGGAGGGTAAGTAGGTATGGATCTCACTAAGCAAAATAAGAAATATTTATAGAGATAGAAACAGCCTTATGCTCAATACAACATTATTCATGCCTCATAGAGATATGAAAAATGTGACTGGCCACCGAGAAGTGTGCGATGGACGAATATTACAAGCCTAGATTACCCTTGAAGCTAAGATTAAGAACTAGGAATAAGCTTTCCCTAAACCCTACTTCTCCATAAATTTTTTTTATACACATTAAGGCTGCTGTGTATCTAAGTTTACTCAGAATTAAACTCGAAGTGTACATTTCCTGTTTAGATAATTTCATTGCATCATTTCTTTAATTGTATGACTTTTAACTCTACTACAATTACTTTAGTCCTTACTACATACACAATCACTAAGAAAAATAAGAAGTATTTCAAAGCATTCGTAGTTATAAATCCCTGAGTTCAAATTCAGCTCACACTAAGAAACTTGTAGTTTGTTTATACTTGGCAAACTATAAGAAAACTTGTGATCAGTGCATGATTAACTACAACTTAACGTATAGTTAGTTCACTGCATAGTAATTCTTTAACAATTTATGTTAACCGCATCGAACGCACCAAGTTTTTAGCTACGTTTCTAGGGATTTGGCAACTAATTGATTGTTTGAATTTGTGTTTTTGCAGGCACCTTCTTGATTCTGGGCGTATTTTTTACTTTATCGACAAAGCAAGAAATAGTATATGAGTACGGGTACTGGACCCAAATTCAATATTGACCCTGAAACTGATCGGACCTTTCATTGCAAAGAAAAACAAAATAGAAATAGAAGAAGAAGGAATATGGTAAACAACCAGAACAAAAAACAAGCCAGGGAAAATGGGGTACGTGAGCACGAACAACAGAACCCTATCATGCTGGTTGTTGAACGCAACATTCCAATGTAGAACTATGCAGCCCTAAACCTGTATAATTTCTCGTCGGGTATCATATGGCCAACCATTGACAAGAATGCGAGATTTGAGATAAAGTCAGTCATGTTGCAGATGATCTAGACAGTAGGGCAGTTTGGAGGGGCACCGGGAGAATATCCTCATGCCCACCTGACTAGTTTTATGGAATTGTGTAACACTTTTTCTATTACTGAGTGACGCTAGAAGGGATCCGGCTTTTGCTCTTTCCTTACACTTTCCGAGATGAGGCCAAACAATTACCCTATTCCTTATAACCTAATGAGATTGTGTTATGAGACCAGTTGGTCAAGAAATTTATGAAGAAGTTCTTTCTACTAGCCGTTAATGCAAGGAGACGGTGCAACATCGTTACTTTTGAACAAAGAGAATCAGAGACTTTGAGTGCCGCCTGGGCTAGGTTTAGGCGGCTTGTTCATAATTGAATGCACATCGATATCCCTGATTGCGTATTGATGGAGAGCTTTTATAATGAACTGAATAGAGCCTCGTAATCAGTAGCCAATGCACCAGTGGCAGGTGGACTTATAGATCGAATATATAAGGACGTCAAGGAAACTTTGGATTGGATAGTAAGAAATAATGATGAATGGGTGGACGATATGGGAACATAAACTATGATAAACATAAAATGGAATGTGAACTTGTTGGGACAGAGGCACTGAACTCATTAGCATCCCAGATGACGACAGTCACCTCCCTCCTAAAAATAATGGCCATTAATCAGAGTGAGTTGAGCATAAAAGCTCAACTTAATACAATGAATCAAGTTGCGGTTGTGAGTTGCATACAATGCGGGGAACCTATAACATATCCTAAGGCAGAAGATGTACTTGTTCAGGTTGATAAATTTATCTTCCCAGCCGACTTCATCATTCTAGACTATGAGGTTGATACCGAGATCTCTATCATCCTTAGGCGCCCATTCCTATCAACCAGACGTGCGTTGATTGATGTAAAAAAAAGGCAAGTTGACCGTTAAAGTTGAAGATCAAGTGGTTAAGTTCAATGTGTTCAATGCATTTAAATATCTGCACGAACTAGAAACCTGTCAACGTATTGATGATTCGAGCGAAAGTTTGTGGGAAGTGTTTGAAGAGGAATTAAGAGAAGAAGAAAAAATTGAATTGGCAATGGAAGAAGTTCATGCCATGACCAAGTTCGAATCAATCCTTGCATCTTTGAATGTAGATGAGCGAGAAGTAGCAAAAATAAAACGTCTTTAGAAGCGCCCCCTTTTTTGGAGCTGAAGGACTTACCTACGTACTTTAAGTAGGCATATCTAGTCGATAATGATGCCATACCCATTAGTATCTCCTCTGCATTAAGCAGACACGATGAGGTGGCCTTGTTGTAGGTATTGAAAAAGTATACTAAGGCCATTGGATCAACTTTGGCAGACATCTAGGGGATCGACCCCTTAACTTAGGCTAGAGGAAGGGAAAGATGGCTTTATCGAAAGGTAATGTAAACTCAATCCAGCCATGCGCAAAGTGGTTAAGAAAGAGATAATAAAGTGGCTTGACGCAAAAGTCATTTATTCAATCTCTGATAACAGCCAGGTAAGCCGAGTACAGTGCATGCCTAAGAAGGGTGGCATGACGATCGTCGCAAATAGTAAAAACGAACTGATCGCTATAAGAACTGTCACCGATTGGCGTATATGTATGGATTTTCGCAAGCTTAATCAGGAAACTAAGAAGGATCATTTCTATTTTCCCTTTATTGATCAAATTCTAGATAGATTGACGGGAAGTGAGTTCTTCTACTTTTCAGATGGGTATTCTGGATATAACTAGATTGCTATAGCATCTGAGGAACAGGAGAAAACAACTTTCACTTTTCCTTTCGACACTTTTGCCTTTAGGCGCATGCCCTTTGGGCTCTGTAATGCACAGAGACTGGAGCGATGCATAATGGCCATATTCTCAGATTTCTTGGAACAGTCAGTAGAGCTTTTTATGGATGATTTCTCCATTTTCAGTAATTCATACAACGTTTGCCTTACGAATGTGAAAAAGTGCTGAGACGATGCGAGGAAACCAACCTTGTCTTTAATTGGGAAAAGTGCCATTTCATGGTCACTGAAGATATTGTGTTGGGGCATAAAGTTTCCAAAGCAGAACTTGAAGTAGATTAGACGAAGATTGATGCAATCGCCGAGTTACCAGCGCCCATTATTGTTAACACATTGAGAAGCTTTCTAGGACACATCGGATTCTAAAAAAGATTCATTAGAGGTTTCTTCCAAATTGCCCGACCCTTGAGTGCGCTCCTTGAAATAGACAAACCTTACAATTTTGATGATGCTTGCATCCAAGCGTTAAACACGCTTATGGATGCACTCATTTCTACTTCCATCCTGGTGGCGCTGGATTGGTCGTAACCCTTTGAACTTATAGGCGATGCAAGCGACCATGCAGTGGGAGCAATATTGGGTCAATGCAAAGAAAGAATCATTCATCCTATACTTTACACAAGTAAAACCCTTAAGGATGCCCTAGAAAATTACACGACTATGGAGAAAGAAATGTTAATTATGGTATTTGTAGTAGACAAATTTAGACCATATCTAGTGGAAACTAAGGTGGTGGTATAGACTGATCACTCTATGATCAAATATCTGATGGCGAAGAAGGATGTGAAGCCTAATAATCGCGCCCTTTTTTGGTGTCATTTAATTCCCGAAAAGAGCCACAAATCAAAAGAAAATTTATAATATCGAACTACTCGTATCACTACAAAGACGTAGCAATGGTGGTAAGCACGATTTGTCTCGTTAACCAATTTCCTAACTAGAATGGTAAATTGAGGGTTTCGGTGTGAAAGCGATAAACATGCAGGCAATTAGAATAAAAGGAGGTAAATGTGAACTAAGGATAGGAATTGTCTTATTTTAAGAGCAAGAGTGATCCTATGTAATTTCAATCATCAAAATCCATTAATTGGATATGCAATCGATTTATGCATACACAACACTTGCTAGATATGGCCAAGATAGCCTCTACAAAGGGGGCAACCAGATAGGACCAGATCAAGAAAGCATCCTAATTAAACTATAGTTGCATTGAGCATAAGATTGTTCCTATCTCTAGGAACACTTACTTTACTTAGTGAGTTCCACTACGTACCCTCTCGGGCAGTTAGTTAGCTACTCAACTCACAGACAAGCATTGTGAGAGCCTTACACTAAGCAAAGAGGATTGACTCACTATACTCACGCAACACACCTCTCGGTAGTTTGCTACATATGTCATATCTCTATGTTGCATGATTGAGTATGCGATAACTCTAACAATCAACATTTAACTAAACGATGGACGTAAACGATGATAAAGAAGAAGATAATGATGAAGATGGTGCTGAAGGAACTGAAGAGATGCATTGATTACAAAATGTATTAATGTCTTAAGCCAAAATGTAATACAATACAGAGATAAGAAGAAAGGTGGAGGGCTAGATGTAGGCAATCTCTTACTTCCACCAGATGTACGTCAAGGTTGCCGGTGGTGCCATGGATGGGTGGTAGAGAAGTCTCTCTCGAACTCTATCTCCAGTGAGGCTCCGGTCGTCACTCAGAAAGGTCTGTGGAAGTGAAAAACTCTCAAAGAATGTCTTGCTCACGCTCTCATCTGTGATCACAAGAATCTGCCTATGGCAGAGACTTAGATGGTTTGAAGTTAAGCTCCAAGGCTCTATTTATAGAGCTCAAACATGGACAACATTGGTAGTCTCGCTCTGAATCACTGCCACTTCTGACGTGGTAGGTGAAATGTCAGCATCATCTTATCTTTTTTATACTCCCAAGGTATGCGTTCATGATCATTTCTTCTGAAGTATCAACGCATTCTACCCACCTTGCGATCAACCTTCTATCAGGATTTTCACTCAGCATTCCATGCGATAAACTAGTCTTCATGAAGATTAATGCATGCGATCATCTTTACGAAGATCTGGGATCAACACATGGGATCGATTCCTGCAATAGCTACAAAAATAGACATTTTGACGCAGAATAATGCATGATATAAGGTTTAGCGAGGATTTTCGGTGTTGGTCAACGCAAGCTCACTTTTCCACATGAGTTCTTAGTATTATCAATGCATACTCTACTCATCAACTCTCATAATTCTAAGGCTACAATAGCTTGTATTTCTACAAGCTATCACATCCCCTATACTTAGGAAATTCAAAACTTGAATTCTGACTCTTTTTTTGCTTTGACTAGCTTCTCAGAATATAATTCATTTGCACCTCTAACCTTGATAGCAGCACTCTCCTCAAACTTAGCCACTTCTTCTGAGAAATATTTTCTAAGTTTAATTCTGGCAAGCCTCCGCTAAAAAACTTTTTATTCATCGCAGACAACTTTGCTGTTAGCTCTTTACAATGCAATCGTTTAATACAATTCAAAGCTTTGCGATTCATTATTGGATTTAGGCGTTGAACCTAGTTATGCTCTATGTTTTGACTTGCCCCCATGGGTGTCATGCGAGCATCCAACTACGGTTGTGTGCCATATTCAACTTAACTCTTGTCTTAGCTAATTTTAGTTTGGGCCAAACAGAGGAGTTGTTATTATGCCTGCACAAGTGTCATGCAAAGTATCATGCAAAGTATCCAACTACGGGTAAGTGCCTTTCATCTACGGGTAACTCTTTAGTTTGGGCCATATTCTAGTCACCTACTTTCATTTTGGCTTACCTGCACAAGTGTCATGCAAAGTATCCAACTACGGGTAAGTGCCTTTCACAACTTTAACTCTTATCAGCTTAGGTCTCCCCTTTGCATTGATAGTGGAGTTTTTATTATAGCTTTTTTTTTTTTTTTGAATAATCATCGCAATGTTTAAAATGGACGCATTTGCCCAAACCACTGCCACCCCCAAATTAAGAGAATGGCAGGGTCCTTGCCAAAAAGCTAAAAACAAACTCATCGAAAATGCAATAGAAGAGGTTTGAGCAGAGGTTTGCATAGAAAACTTAAGACTGTCAAACTTTGAAGAAGTTACCAAAGCAAGGTGAGCTATTTGACGTTTTAGTTAGTGGATGTAGTGAATTCACATAAATATCATCATGGATGCTAATTTATCAAAGAAAAAGAAGGCAAGCGGGCGATAGAAAGAATTTCAAAAGGATAATGCATAAAAGATAACAAGAAAAGAAATATGCGAGCAGAATATCAATTACATCAATACTTAGAATTCATGTGGAGGAAATAACCATGCGTTGAATGATGGAGAGGATTCTTCCTTCAGAACACACACCGAGAGGAAATTATTATCGCACCCAAAAGAAGCAAACGCACACCACATCCAAGAAAGCAGCAACAAATCCAAAATGTCAATAATCAAATAAATAAACTAAAGAAATTAACTAAGAAAGCAGAGAAGAGGAAGTAGAAGACGTCCCTGGAGAAATTGGAGTGAAGTCACCGCAAGGACACTTCCATGTAGGAGATTGAACTCGACTGCTTGGGTCAAGGAACTCATTGTCCCAACAATCGGAGCTTCTAGCATTCACTGGTCGCATGACGATTATCATGCTCCTTAGACTGCTTCCACCTCATGCGATAGACAGCCTTTCGATCTCAGGGTCAATATCGAATTCGGGCGCAACACTTTTACTCAAATATCATTTGCAACTTGGTCGCACAAGCCACAATACGCCTAAGATCAAAATGGTTCCTGAGAAAACACAAAACTTAACAAACTATTAGCTGCCAAGTCCCTGGCAATGGTGCCAAAAACTTGATGAGAAGAAAATGTGCTTTTTTTTTTTATATGCATTGATTTTTATGCGTTGATAGTCATGCGTTGAACTGAAGAGTATGCAATATGTGTTAATCGTGTATGCGATGACCATGCGTTCCTGTCACAAGTTTTCTTGCTATCTTGCCAAGTATAACGAGAACATAAATTTATCGGGATGATCCGAGGTCAAACATGGGGACTTGTAACTAAACGATGTTTGTAAATTCATGCGTTTGAGGAAATGAATAAAAGTAAAAAGAAAGTAGCTAATAAACTATGCGCTACTCCTACTCCTAGCTAAACAGATTGAGTAATGGAAGTTTAACTATGAGAATTGGTAGAGATGCGGCAACTGTTAACGCATGATAAGATGCATGGAGAAATAGAATTGTGGAGGAGATAAATTCACTACATCATTAAGCTTGGTCGCAAGAGTAATCCCAGCTCGCCCCACTAACGCATCACACACCTCCGGTCGTAAGCCATATGCTTATATCTCTATAACGCATAGTTGCGTTGAACATAAGATTGTTCCTATCTCTAGGAACACTGTTTACTTTACTTAGTGAGTTCCACTACTTACCATCTTGGGCAGTTAGTTAGCTACTCGACTCATAGACAAGCATTGTGGTAGCCTCACACTAAGTAAAGAGGATTGACTCACTATACTCGCGCAATGCAACTCTCGGTGGTTTGCTACATATGCCATATCTCTATGCCGCATGATTTAGTATGTGATAACTCTTACAATCAACACTTAACTAAACGATGGATGTAAACGATGATAATGAAGATGGTGCTAAAGGAACTGAAAATATGTATTGATTACAAAATATATTAATGTCTTAAGCCAAAATGTAATACAATACAGAGATAAAAGGAAAGGTGGAGGGCTAGATGTAGGCAATCTCTTGCTTCCATCAGATGTACGTCAAGACTGTTGATGGTGCCATGGATTTATGGTGGAGAAGTCTCTCTCGAACTCTATCTCCGGCGAAGCTTCAGTTGTCACTCGGAAAGGGTTGTAGAAGTGAAGAACTCTCAAAGAATGTTTTGCTCATGCTCTCATCTGTGATCACAAGAATCTGCCTAAGGCAGAGACTCGGATGGTTTGAAGTTGGGCTCCAAGGCTCCATTTATAGAGCTCAAATGCGGATAACATTGGTAGTCTCATTCGAAATCACTGCCACTTTTGATGTGGTAGGTGAAATTTCAGCATCATCTTATCTTTTTTATACTCCCAAGATATGTGTTCATGATCGTTTCTTCTGAAGTATCAATGCATTCTATCAACCTTGCGATCAACCTTCTATCACGGTTATCACTCTGTAGCTGCAGCATTCCAAGCAACAAACTAGTCTTCATGAAGATTCACGCATGTGATCATCTTTGCGAAGATCTTGAATCAACGTATGCGATCAATTCCTGCAATAACTACAAAAATAGACATTTTGACGCAGAATAACACATGATATAGGGTTTAGTGAGGATTTTCAGTGTTGGTCAATGAAAGCTCACTTTTCCACATGAATTCTTAGTATTATCAATGCATATTCTGCTCATCAACTTTCATAATTCTAAGTAAAAGGCTACAATAGCTTGTATTTCTACAAGTTATCAATAACCACCACCTCTGAAGCTTTTCCTTACGAAATTTCAGGTGAAAGCTCAATTTTCTCTCTAAAAATGAAAAAGAAGAACATCACTACCATTATAATCGCCTTGAAACAGCCACCATTGAAGACAAGGAAGCAAGAAATTGTAGCTTATGGCTTGACATTCTTCACCCTTGTCTTTTATTTCATTTTCTTATCATTAGTATTTGTATTATTTTGTAGAGATTGAAAAACTATCATTATCAATATGAATACCATTACATTATTCTATCCATCCATATTTCTTCCATCTAGCATGAGCAACTAATTTCATAATGGGTTGGAAAAGATAAAACTAACATGTTATTAAGTAATACATAAGTAAGCGTTCATCTTGTTTAGTGTATGCTTCATAAACTTTTTTAGATCAAATCAAGAGATTGCTCTAGATAGAATCAATCGCTACATGAGAAAATAAGATATTTTAAAACTCATTAAACAAGGGAAGTAGCTTTAGAACTAAAAATTAGTCTTCTGCATGAAATACTCATTACATGCATCCTACAGATAGGGTATAGTGGCTCAAAGCAGTGAGAGGTGAATTTTATAATTTATTAGTATTTTCTTGAACGCATGGCTTATACATTGCTTAGAAAATGTTAGTAGAATTATTTCTCAACCCTACTTTATTATTGAAATCTTATCTCTTGTCCCTCGCAAGCTGCTTTATTTTATGTCGTAATTGTCATCATATACTTACCATCATCTATCGCATCGCCACTCACATACCCACCATTATTCACATATTATAGTTGTAATTAGTAGGGTAGATCCAGTAAATCCAAATCATCGCATACTTGAGGAACAATTCGCGTTAAGATTGAAATACTTATTTCATTGCAAGATTAGGTGCGATCCCTGTGTTCGACCTTGGACTCTCCATGACTCTGATTAAGCTTGCACCTTGGTTCAATTAGATAAAACAATGTGTTAATAAGTTTAAAAGGCATGCTTAGGATTAATTTTCATCGCATCATTCTGAAACACATCACATAGTCATTACTCAATCAAAGTACTTGCCTAGTCAAAATTATGCTCACAAACTTCAAATATGAACTCTAGTCTACACATAAGCCATATTGAAGGGTTTCAAACCCAAATCCAAATTAACCACCCAAGTCCATAGAAGTTTTGAACCATAGAACTTACCAAGAGTCGATGACCCATCTAAAACGACAACTTCTAACACTTCCAAACTCAAATCTAAACGTCATGTATCAAGGACAAGCATTAAATTTAAGCCAAACTTAGGGGAAGGATAAACAAGAATGCAAGAGAAACTTACCGATAACCTACCAATTTGGTCACACTGGAAATTGTTGAGGTTCATGTCCTAAATTTCGTAGGGTTCTATAGTTTGTAATTGTATTGTACAAACATTTTATTTATATAATAAAATATGTGATGTTTTATTTCCAAATTAGTTGTATTAACCACAAACCAATAAATTCACATCCAAGGTTATCTTGTAGCTTAAAATGTATATAGAGACATATAGGTGGATCATGTTTAAGTGATAACCTAAATGGTCTGTAGTAGATGGATAAAGTTGGATACGTTATCCTAGTGACACTACGAGTATGACACATTTTGTAGATGGTACAATTGTTGTAAAGTGCTATAAAAGATCTGATCCTGATCATTCATGTGGAGACATGTGAGCAGGGATATTCTATACAAACGAGTTTGTATAAGATCAGACCACGTAATGCTTAATCTCATTATATAACATCATTCATAATAAAGACTTTCATTTCATCAGGATGACCATAGGTAACATGAACTGAATCCTGAGTGAGTTGTGAACTCCTGCCTATGAAGGTGGTCCTTTGATTTGTATGGGTGAGAGTAGCCAGATTGCCAACTCAACAAGCCTACCATTTCGGGGATTCATCTGATGGGGAGCTGGGAACACAACTACACATGAAGGAATTCACTCCTTCCCCAACGTCGGGGTAAGTAGATAAATTGCTCCCTTAAGGAATGATCTAGGGCTTGAACAATATGGTGCCACACTCTCTCCTGGCCTAAGAGGAGTCTGGTCATAGTTGGACTATGATTTATTAGAGGGACGAATGGTACTTAAGGAGTTAGATGTAACTATAGGGGCAAAACGATAATTTTGGCCCAACTGTACTTACGAGCAATTTGTGAAGAATCATTGTATTGTTGACTGGTTATATCCAATGGACACATTAATATATTTGTAGTGCGAAGAGTGCATTTGTCGGTCTTTAGTGGAGTGTCCGACAATTAACGAATGAGGAACGATTTAATTGAAGGAGTTTAATTAATTATTCACGTACCGTTGGAGCTTCAAGCTACAGGTCCATGAGGTCCACTCTATATCTTAACAGGAATTAATGATAATCAATTTTTGGATTAATTTGAATTGTTCAAATTAATTGAGAAAATTAATTATATGTGATATAATTAATTTAATCTAATCATATATGATATAATTACAATAATATATTTTGATACATTATAATATAAAGTTTATTTGAGAGGAAATAAATATTTTAATATGAATCAAATAGTAATTATAGGAATTTGATTAACATAATTAAATTTAATATAAATAGGATTTTTATTAAATGTCATTGGTGAGAGAATAGAAACTATAAGTTATATTGTATTTTATACAATATAGAAACTGTAGATTATGTGTTATATTTGATATAACATATAGTTTAATATATATATTATATGATAAGGTAGTTATCTTATAAATATATTTTAAATTGATTTCTGAAAATAAATTGAATTAATTTGATTTATTTTAAAAATAATTTTGGGAGGGGAGTTGTAACCCTTCCCCCCTCTCCTAGCCTAAGAGGGGTCTGGTCATAGTTGGACTATGATTTATTAGAGTGATCAGTGGTACGTAAAGGAGTTAGATGTTACTACAAGGGCAAAACAATAATTTTGGTCCAACTGTACTTACGAGCAATTTGTGAAGGGTCATTGTATTGTTGACTGGTTATATCCAATGGACACATAAATATATTTGTAGTGCGAAGAGTGCATCTGTCGGTCTTTAGTGGAGTGTCCGACAATTAACGAATGATGAACAATTTAATGAAAGGAGTTTAATTAATTATTCACGTACCGTTGGAGCTTCAAGCTACAGGTTCATGAGGTCCCCTCTATAGCTTAACAGGAATTAATGATAATCAATTTTTGGATTAATTTGAATTATTCAAATTAATTGAGGAAATTAATTATATGTGATATAATTAATTTAATCTAATTATATATGATATAATTACAATAATGTATTTTGATACACTATAATATAAAGTTTATTTGAGAGGAAATAAATATTTTAATATGAATCAAATATTAATTAAAGGAATTTGATTCACATAATTAAATTTAATATAAATGGGATTTATATTAAATGTCATTGGTGAGAGAATAGAAACTATAAGTTATATTGTATTTGATACAATCTAAGAAACATGCTAGTGGGCAGAAGAGAAATATTTCTTCTTCCTATTGCAATTTTCACAAAAAAAGGGAATAGATCCATAGAAATGTTCTGAGATTTTTGGAATCTCATCACTTCCTCTCATATCTCTCAAAATCTCTTTCTTCCAAAATAGCCAGAGCCCACAAAACTCCTGGATTCTCACCAGAGAATACAAAGGTAACATTCATGGTAGTATCCTTATTGACGGTTAGAGGGTTCGAGATTGTTCGTGACAAGATTTTGAGAAGGAATTTCATGAAGAGGAGTTCTTCAATGGTAAGGTTTCTTAAACCCTTTTTCTTTTCTGTAATCTCTGTTTTGAAGCATGCTACATTTATCTTTTAAATGCATAATCTGTATATTTTTTGCTATAAAATTTATGTTCTCTATATTTTGGGTATTTGGTCTGATCCCATACTTCCGCTCAAGGACCTTCAGTGGTTCCTTCAATTGGTATTAGAGCCAGGTTTCTGGCCCAAATTTTTCCAAAATTTTTGGATTAATTTTACAATGTTCTAGTGGGATTTTGCATTTTGTAATTCATGTGATGAATGTTCTATCGAATGTATTGCTTTACGATTATTTGATGTTTTCGAGATTAGACTGTATAGATTTATCGCTTTCTTTTTACAAATTGGTTTGTAAGGGCCCACGTTTTTGGGGCGTTTAAATGCTATCGAGTCTGTATTTAAAGTATTGAGTTGCTTGTGTTGTTCCCGATGTATTTTCTAGAGAAAATGAAGTCCATTTTAGAAGAACAAGAAAGTTCATCCGTTCGTTGCTTGGCGATGCCTGCTATGCGATGGCAATTAGCGTGAATTGCTATGTGATCGTGGCTATGCGATAGCACTATGTGATTATGGCTATGCGATAGCTTTGTGCTATCATTGCTATGAAATAGCACTGTGCAACGGTTGCTATGTGATAGCCCTATACGATCATGGCCAGGCATGGCATTGGATGATCTTTGCTATGTGAAAGCACTATACGATCGTGGCTAGGCGTGGCATTGGATGATCATTGCTATGCGTTGGATGTGAGCGATCATTGCTGGGCAGTTCGGGTCGAGCGATTCAAGACTCGATTCACTTGTTTCGAACTGGATGACTCTTATTTTGTATTTGTTTGTTTATTTTAGGTGTCCAATCCCAGTCCATTAATTACCTTTAAATTATGCATGTGATGTATAATTATTTTATTATTATATGTCATATTGTATGCCATATAGTATAAAATCGTACCATAAGTTATGCATTTAATTTCATGTATCATTTATATTATAGTTGTTATAATATATATTTAGATGCATGTTTTAATATTACAACATGCTCATGCATCATATAGTATAAATGTTATAATATATTTATGCATGCATTAATAACATATACATGCATCATTTATATTATAAGAGTTATAATATATAGTATGAATGTATGTTTAAAGTATGTTATCAATAATTTCGTTACTTTAGTATATATTGTTATGTATGTTAGTAATTAAATGAAATTGCATGAAGCATGTCACCACTTTACGGTAATTTAGATTTGTTATAAAAGTACCGACATATGCTTTACATGAAATGAATGGTTTTAATTTATTTCATTTGCTTATAATTGTTATAACAAAATGAAATTCAAAATTAAAATCAATAATTCAAAGTTGCATGCAAACCTTAGGTTAAATCATCTTTTAAAATTGTTTTAAAACATGATTCAGATAGACTTAAGATCACATTTCTAGTGAGATTAGAAATATAAGTTTAAACTTTTAATCGGTTCAATAGGTTTAAATTGATTTTTAATAAAAGACTAACTATATAAAAAATGTACCTATAAGGGACCTTTTATCTAAGGTGAGTTATTTCTAGGCTGAGGTATTTAAGTTGAAGGAAACGTAATACCCCTACCTGGGAACTTACCTAGAAAGGTGAATTAGATAAATTTATTACATGCTTGCAAGTTTGATTAAAGTTTTTTAAAGAGTTTAACAGATATCAATCAAAATTGTTTAACTATCCAAAGACAAGTGTTGTTTTTAGGCAAATTAAACAATTACTTAGTTAAAATCAGTAGCCGAATTTTCCTAAATTAACTAACCCTAGATAAAACGCTTAGTGGGAGGAAAATGGGGTGTAAGATTCTTCATTTTATCCTCTTTACGTTTCTCCCTTAAATTTCACACCATGAGATCTATACTCAGCCTCGAGGCACCTTAAGTGTCCCCCTATGGATGGCATTTGTATAGGTCAATACCAAGATAAATGGGGAGAGTGTTTATAGTGAGTGGGAGCAGGACCTGTGACAACACATTCCTCGGTCTCTCTCATTAGTTTGAAGTAAAGTTTTGTGCATGGCCTCATGGCACATTGAGTATCCCCCTATAGGATGGCATTTTTGCATGACCCTTTATTCAAACTCCAGTAATGGATAAGGTTACTTTAGTATTTCTATCCTAATCGGTTTTTTCCTACGGTTGGCTCATTGGGGTGGAACTTTAGGACCTAAAATGATGGGTTATACTTACAAGAATTGTTAAACAAGTTTAACAAATTATGGACCAAACAATGGTGACTAATAGTGACAGTAACAAGGAGTTGTTATGTCTATTATTTTATATTGTCTCATTTCAGTGAAAGGGCACCTAATCACCATATGGTGACTTTTGTCTTGCCTCAATGAAACATCATTGCAAAATAGATGTCACATAGGGTTCATTAGAGTATTTTGTTAAAAACGAATTGGTTGTCTTCATGGTTTAATGCAATTTAGACTAATTATAAATAATTTATATGGTTTTAGCAAACATATTTGAATATGACTTCTGCAATCCTAAATTTACTCGCCACTGATAAACTAACGGGCGAAAATTACACTTCATGGAAAAACACAATCAATACAATCCTTATCATTGATGACCTACATTTGTTCTTATAAAAGATTGTCCTCTTATTCCAGCTTTCAATGCTGCTCAAAATGCTCGAAAAGCATACGAGCGATGGACACGGACAAACGAAAAGGCCCGAGCATATATCTTGGCAAGTTTTTCTGAAGTCTTAGCCAAGAAGCATGAGCCCATACTCACAGCACGTGAGATTGTGGAGTCCCTAAAGAGAATGTTCAGACAACCATCCACACAGCTCAGGCACAACACTCTCAAACACATCTTCAATGCCCATATGCAAGAAAAGACATTTGTTCGAGAACATGTTCTCAACATGATAGTCCACTTCAATGTAGCGGAGATGAATGGGTCTGTCATTGATGAAGTCAGTCAGATTATTTCAAAGAATGGTGTCAATATTTGTTCTACTAAACTGAAAAATAATCTTTATGTGCTAAGATCGTTAACAACTAAAGTTCTCCATAACACTGAAATGTTTAAAACTGCGGTAACTCAAAATAAAAAAACTTAGAATTTCTCCTAAAGAAAATGCTTAACTTTGGCACTTGAGATTAAGATACATCAATCTCAATAGGATTGAAAGGTTGGTGAAGAATGGACTTCTAAGCAAGTTAGAAGAAATTTTTTTACCTGTGTGTGAGTCATGCCTTTAAGGAAAAATGATTAAAAGACCTTTTACTTGAAAAAGTCACAAGGCCAAAGAACCTCTAGAGCTAGTACATTCAAACCTCTGTGGTCCGATGAATGTAAAAGCAAGAGGAGGGTTTGAATATTTCATCACCTTTACTAATGATATTCAAGACATGGGTTTGTTTATTTGATGCAACATAAGTCTGAATCTTTTGAAAAGTTCAAAGAATTTAAGGTTGAAATTGAAAATTCATTAAAGAACAATCAACACATTTTGATCTGATTGAGGTGAAAAGTTTTTGGATGTAACATTCTAGAACTATTTGATAGAGCATGGAATTGTATCCTAACTCTCAGCGCCTAGTACACCTCAACAGAATGGTGTATCAAAAAGGAGAAATCGATCCTTGTTGGACCTAATTCTATCTATGATGAGTTACGCTTCCTTACTTGATTCTTTTTGGGGTTTTGTAGTACAGACTGCAACGTATATTTTGAATTATGTTCCATCCAAAAGTGGTACGATAACATCTTTGAAGTTATGGAATGGTTATAAAGGTAGTTTATGTCATTTCAGAATTTGGGATTGCCCAACACATGTGCTTGAGGCAAATCCTAAGAAACTGGAACCTCATTCAAAACTATGCCTATTTGTAGACTACCCCAAAGGAACGAGAGGTGGTTACTTCTTCGACCATAAGGAAAATAAAATGTTTGTATCGAAAAACGCTACTTTTCTGGAAATAGACCACATAAGGGAGCACAAGGCTCGTAGTAAGATTATGTTGAATGAACTTTCCGAGGAATCTACTAAACCTTCAACAAGAGTTTTGAAGAACCCAATACTTCAACAAGAGTTGTTAAAGTTGGATCATCTAGTATGTCAAATTCAACTCAAATGTTGAGGGAACATCGACGCAGTGGAAGGGTTGCGAACTCACCTGTCCATTATATGAGTTTAATAGAAATCGTAGCTATGGTAACTGACAGAGATGTTGAGGATCCATTGTCTTATAAAAAGGCAATGGAGGATGTTGACAAAGATGAGTGGATCAAAGCTATTGATCTCAAAATGTAGTCGATGTACTTCAATTCAGTTTAGGATCTTGTAGATATGCCTGATGGTGTTAAACCTATAGGTTGCAAATGGATCTATAAGAGAAAACGGGGTGCTGATGGGAAGGTGCAAACCTTCAAGGCTAGACTAGTGGCAAAAGGTTACACCCAAGTTAAGGGAGTCGACTATGAGGAGATTTTCTCACCTGTTGACATGCTCAAGTCTATTCAGATCCTCCTGTCTATTGCCACATATTATGACTATGAGATTTAACAAATGGACGTTGACTGCCTTTCTGAATGGAAATCTTAAGGAGACCATTTATATGGAGCAACCGGAGGGATCATAACCCAAGGTTAAGAGCAAAAGGTTTGCAGGTTTATTCAATCCATTTATGGTTGAAGAAAGCTTCTCGATCTTGGAACACAAGGCTTAATACTGCAATCAAATCTTATGGCTTTGATCAGAATGTTGATGAGTCTTGTGTATACAAGAGGATCATCAACAGTTCAGTAGCTTTCTTAGTATTGTATGTAGATGATATCCTACTCATTGGGAATGATGTAGGTCTACTGATTGAAGTTAAGTACTGGCTAGCGATCCAAGTTCAAATGAAATATTTGGGAGAGTCTCAGTTTTTTCTGGGAGTTCAGATCTTTAGAGATCGAAAAATTTAAATGCTAGCTCTGTCTCAAGCATCGTAAATTAACAAAATACTTGTCAAGTATTCGATGCAGAACTCCAAGAGAGGTTTGCTACCTTTCAGGCATGGAGTAATATTGTCTAAGGAACAATATCCTAAGACACTTCAAGAGATTGAGAAAATGAGACAGATCCCCTATGCATCGATTATTGGCAGCCTGATGTATGCTATGTTATGTACTAGACCTGACATCTACTATACAATAGGGATAGTCAGTAGATATCAGTCTAATCCAAGATATGATCACTACACCGCCGTTAAGAATATCTTCAAGTATCTACGAAGAACGAGAGACTACATGCTCGTGTTTGGTTCTAAGGATCTCATTCTTATAGGATATACGAACTCTAATTTTTCATACTGATAAAGATTCTGGGAAATTCACATCAGGATCAGTGTTCACTTTTAATGGAGGAGCAGTAATTTAGAGGAGCACCAAGCAAGGGTACATTGTTGACTCTACTATGGAAGCTTAGTATGTAGTGGCTTGTGAAGTTGCTAAAGAAGTTGTTTGGCTTAAAAAAATCTTGACTAATCTGGAAATCGTTCCAGACATGTCAAAGTCCATCACACTTTATTTTGATAATAGTGGTGTTGTGGCTAATTCCCGTCTCGGAGTCACAAACATGGGAAACATATAGAGTGAAAGTTTCATTTCATTCGAGAGATTGTGAATCGAGGAAACATGATTGTCACGTAGATAGCTACGGAGCACAACGTTGCTGATCCATTTAGAAAGGCTCTCACGACTAAGGTGTTTGAAGGTCACCTATAGAGTATGGGCCTATGGGATGGGCCACGTTTAGATTAGGGCAAGCAGGAGATTTGTACTAGGCGTGTTATGCCCTAGTTTATTGTTTGTGTACTTTATATATTAGTTTGACTTTTACATTGTACACCCCACTACCTTTAAGTCAAGTGGGAGATTGTTGGGGTTGATGCCCTAAATCTCGTAATGTCCTATAGTTTTTAATTGTATTGTACAAACAGTTTATTTATTAATATATGATGTTTTATTTCCAAATTAGTTGCATTAACCACAAAGCAATAAACTAGCATCCAATGTTATTTTGTAGCTTAAACATGTATGTAGAGACATACAGGTGTATCGTGTTTAAGTGATAACCTAAATGGTCTGTAGTAGATGGATAAGGCTGGATATCTTATCCTAGTGACACTACGAGTATAGCTCGCATTGTAGATGTTACAACTGTTGTAAAGTGCTACAAATGATCTGATCCTGATAATTCTTGTGGAGACATGTGAGCAAGGATATTCTATACAAAGGAGTTTGTATAAGATCGGACCATGAAATGTTTAGTCTAATTATATAATATTGTTCATAATAGAGACTTTCATTTCACCAAGATGACCATAGGTAACATGACCTGAATCCTGAGTGAGTTGTGAACTTTTGCCTATGAAGGCGGTCATTTGATTTGTATGAGTGAGAGTGGCCAGATCGCCGACTCAACAAACTTACCATTTTGGGGATTCGCCTGATTGGGGAGCTGAAAACACAGCTACATAAAAAGTTCACTTCATCCCTAATGTCGAGATCAGTAGATAAATTACTCCCTTGAGGGTTGATTCTGGGACTTGAACAATGTTGCATCACACCTTTTCCTAGCTCGGGAAGGGTTTGGTCATAGGACTATGATTTATTGTTCATTAGAGGGATCAGTAGTACTTAAGGAGTTAGATGTAACTACAGGGGCAAAACGGTAATTTTGGCCCAACTGTACTTACAAGCAATTTGTGAATGGTCATTGTACTATTGACTGGTTATATCCAATGGATACAGAAATATATTTGTAGTGTGGAGAGTGTAGTTGTTGGTCTTTAGTGGAGTGTCCAAAAATTAACGGATGATGAACAATTTAATTAAAGAAGTTTAATTAATTATTCACGTATCGTTGGAGCTTCAAGCTACAGGTCCATGAGGTCCCCTCTTAACGAGAATTAATGAGAATCAATTTTTGGATTAATTTGAATTGTTCAAATGAATTGAGAGAATTAATTATACGTAATATAATTAATTTAATCTAATTATATATGGTATAATTACTATAATGTATTTTGATATATTATGATATAAAGTTTATTTGAGAAGAAATGAATCTTTGAATATGATTCAAATATTAATTATATGAATTTGATTCACATAATCAAATTTAATATAAATGGCATTTATATTAAATGACATTGGTGAGAGAATATAAACTATAAGTTATATTGTATTTGATACAATATAGAAACTATAAATTATGTGTTATATTTGATATATATATATATATATTATATGATAAGATAGTTTTCATGTAAATATATATTAAATTGATTTATGAAAATAAATTAGTTTATTTTTATTTATTCTAAAAATTATTTTAGGACAGAGTTGATAACTCCCCCTCTTTTCTCTAAAAAACGTACTAATGGACAAAAGAGAAGTAGTTCTTCCTCTTCCTAGTTTCACAAAAAATGGAATGGATCCACAGAAAGGTTATGAGATTTTTGGAATCCCATCACTTCCTCTCATATCTCTCAAAATCTCACCCAGAGAATACAAAGATAACATTCATGGTGGTGTCCTCATTGACGGTTCGAGGGTTCGAGATTGTTCATGACAAGATTTGGAGAAGGAATTTTGTAAAGAAGAGTTTTTTAAGGGTAAGGTTTCGTAAACTTTTTTTTTTCTTCTGTAATACCTGTTTTAGAGCATGCTACATTTATCTTTTAAATGCATATTTTTTGCTATAAAATTTATTTCCTATAAATTTTGGGTATTTGGTCCGATCCCATGCTGCTAAAAACATTTCAACAATTCTACTCCAACCTTCAAACACCAAGATCGAAGGCGCTTAGGCCAAGAAGTTGTTGGGCATTCAAGAACCACTCAAGAACAAACCAAAATAGTGTAAATCTTACTCCCAACAGCAGATTCGATAATGGTAGAGGTGAACAAAGGCTGGGCAAAAATAATTAAGCTAAGTGGCTTGGCTAGCCGCGAAGTCAGCCACGGACAAAGACTGTAGCATTATTGCTCGTGGGATCGACGGTATGGTCAAACAAAGATCTACGCTAGCGGATTTGACTACTACAGCGTGTGCGAGTCAATTGAAGGAGGGCAGCGACGAGGATCGACGGCAATAGATCGATGGGAGGACGAACAAAGGCTGCATGAGAGGAGAAGGTTTGGGCAATGGGTTTGTCGAGAGTGAGGGAGAATACTAGGGAAGAAAATGGGTTTGGTGGGGGTAGGGGTCTCACACGTGCTATATCCAAAATGAAAGTGAATTTTTTAACACTTAAAGTAAATATATTTATTATTATTATTATTATTATTATTATTATCATCATCATCATCATCATCATCATCATCATCATCGTCATCATCATTATTATTATTAAAAACAAAATCAGTAATAGTAACTAAGTTACTGTGTCATTTATTATTATTATTATTATTGGGGTCGAGGTCGGGGACGGGGCGAGGATTCCCTTCCCGATTTAAATTCTCGGTTTGACCCCTGTACCTAGTCAAATTGTGGATTCTCTGCCCCGATCCCGAGGGGAATTTTATCGTTCCTAATTTGACCAATCAAAGATAACTTCCAATCACTTTTTAGCCCAAAACTCATTCTCAAGTCCAACTTCTTAAATTTCAAATATTTCAAATCTTTTATCAAATATCTTTAAATTAATTTTTTTGACAAATAAAACTCAATTTTGACTCAAAAATCCAAAATTAAAGAAAAGAAAAATCTAAAATGTTTAAGATAATTAATTTTAAATTAAACACCTTAAACTTGGGATGTTACATGAATGCTACTATTAACTCACTTTTCGTCAAAGAAGAAAACGCAACTAATGCAAATGAACCTAATTTACTTAAATGCCCCAATATTAAAATCATTATTTTAATTGTCAGTTTTAACAAAAGGGATCAGGTTTTCATTTTATAAAATTAAACTTATAAAATTTTAGAAGTTGCGTAATTATAATTATAATTACGCAACTTTGAAATTATAATTACGCAACTTTGAAAATTAAACTTCCAAACTTAGGAATTAAAAAAATTAAAAATATATTTTTTCAACATTTTAAGAAATTTAATTTAGCTCACTTAAGGGTTAATATGAGACCTTAAATTTCCAAATTATAGCCTAAATTTAGTAACGTGAGTCGTTACTAGTATTTTTTTTTTTCCAAATATTCTCAAGTCTCTTCATTAAATCTAATATCTACTTAAAATTAAAACTACATAAATGTTATTAATATTTTCCTAATTTAACATAACTTCACTTAACATCATAACGAGTTTTTTCGATTTTAAAAATAAATTTTACTAAGCGTGGCTAATGATCTTCTCATTTATAATTAATTATCAAACACCTCAATTAATTTTTTTTGTTAATTGTTTTTTCATGGCAATTCATACAACTCATATATTAATGAAACTAAAAAATAGTCATGAGAGTCTAGAACTCTAAAAAAAATAGATTTTGTTTCCCGCTAAAAGTGATTTTTTTTTTTAATTTTAATTCAATGACTCTGAACGGTCACTATTTAATGTCTGTTAATTATAATCATTAATGGTTGATACAAGAAAACTATCATAGTAGTTAAAAAGTTTGAAATTTTTCATTTTTTTTTTTTTTTGCAACACGCGTCTTTTTAATTTTCCTACATTTAATGGCTCTTTTTTACAATCATTATGTTGCGATACAAATACTATCATGAATTTTAAAAAATTTGGATAACTATGTTTTTTTTTGCCAAAAAACGTAAGAAGTGGCCTTTTATAACTGTTTTTTCACTCTTCCCTCCAAATTACTACTGTACGTGTGTCATGGATTGTATATTTTGTTGTAGTGCTCAGAGACCAAATAGACATCAACTCTAACTAAAAGGTATTTTTTAAAAAAAGTATAAAAGATATAATACTGATATATACATATTCATACACCAAAGAGGGTAAAATTAGAATAACTAAACTAAAATCAAATCTAATATTTTATGTTATATTCGTAAATTTAAAAAAACCATTGATAAATTTATAGTTCTTAGAATGTTTTTTTTCCACTATTCTTGCAATTAACTCGAGATTGAAACACACCATTTGGGAGAACATCTGCTCCTCGGCTGGTCATTGGTCCTACCGATCAAAATTGTTCAAGATTAAGCCTCAACTCTATTTCTCTTAAATTGTTCAAGATTACCCTTACTTTTATTGATAATGAAATTTGGGTAGTGAATATGATGAGGGTGCTATGAATATATCAACCTAATTGAGATGTTTCGGTACATCTACTGATATATATGATATCTCTTTCTAAAAAAAAAAACTCAAGATTCAAACACAAATGCACAAATGGGAATTAAAGGAATAGAAAATGTCAAAAACCCTAAATAGCTAAGGAGCCATGACCCCCTTAGCTAGTCTCCAAAGAGATCCACCCCTTGTGTCAATTCCACTAGATTCATATTAAAGCATAAGCTTGGTAATTTGTTCTAAAAATTGAGAGAAGCACTTGTTTGGAGGTTAATTACCTAATAATGCTATGAAAGAATATTGATGCAAACACTAACACTAAGATAATTTTAATGTCCTTGGGAATGTAATTCTACATTTGGTTTTCATTCTTAAGTTGATATAATCTCTATGATAATTTCCATTTTGGTACTATCACTAAATATTGTCCATTGCTTTCCCTCTTCAACTTTGAACTCTAAGTTTGGTTTAGCCAAGTTTTATCAAGTTTTAAACCAATTGGAATGGTTTCTTTTTATGGGTGTGAAACGTTTTTGCTTTGTTAAGATTTCAATTCTTATAAGTTTTGAACTAATTGGAGTGGTTTCTTCATATTGGTTGATACGTTTTTGTTTAGCTTTACTTTTTGCTAAGATTAATTTGCTTGTTTTAAGTTTTTGAACTAATTATAGAATGGTTTCTTTATGTATAGTGCAAGAGCTGTTTGGCCAATAAAAGTTTACTCACACTAAGTTTGTATAAGTCTTTTGCTGTGCCTTAAGTAATTAATATAATGATGAATTAAGAGCATTGTATAATCACTAAACGACAAATTTTGAATTAAGAGCTGTTTGGCTAATACATCCTTTCACTCCTTAGGGTTAATGTATATCAATTAAAAGTAATTGTTATAGCTTATTGCTTTTCACTTTTTAAGGCTACAAGATTTTACGTCTCTTCTGATACAAAAAAAACGTCGGTATATCTTAAGAAACGCATTGGTAGAGTCTCTGTCAATATTTTTATGCGTGGATAAAAAATGCGTCAAAAATCTGTCAACAGAGCTTTTGCCAACGCCTTTGGTGTCGCGTCGACAAAAATAAAAATGTAGGCAAGCAGCGTACGTCGGTAGAAAACTCTTTCTACCAATGTAAACAATCTTTATGATGCAGAAAATACACTTATGTCCACGCATAATGCGTCGACAAAGAGTCTTCTCTGTTCACGCAATTATCTAGAGGGGCAGAGATTACTTTCTATCTACGCATAATTGATTGGCAAAAAATGTATTCTACCCATAAAGAAGTAAACATGGGCAGAAGTTCTATTTTTCTCCATGAACGACATATCGTTGTAGCTCTATGGGTGTTAACATTTAGTATGTGTGGCCATCATATATTTCTAGTAATGCAAAAAAGTGTCCATAGAAACTGATTCACCTATTTTGGCCCACATTTATATGCTTGGAAATATTGATATTTTTTCAAAAGCTATTCGAATTTTCTAAAAGAAAACATTTCTTGTAGTGTAAAGTATGGTTACTAAAATAAACATTTTGATGACGAAAACAAACATTTTAAAATTAAAAGAACTAAAATGAACAAGATTGGAAACTACCTGAATTACAATGAATAAATATTAAAAGTATAAAACCCAAAATAGAATTGTTAGTGACAAAAAGAAAAGAAATAGTATTTACACTATTACAAGAATTTAGTTCTGGAACATTTTATGTTTTCTTTAGTAAATCTCTAATTGTTAAAAAGTTTTAAATAGGTTCCAAATTTTTCATTTTGTTTCTAGTAAGTCCCCCAGTGTTTATTAAGTCTTCTAATTATATAATGTCAAACTCATATTCAATGAATACCTCCTTAAACTTTCAATTTAGTATAAAAATTAGTTTGATATTTCTTTTAATATTTTATTTAAATTCTATATATGCGTGGACCTAGACAAAAAAAAAAAAAAAAAAAAAAAAAAAAAAAAAAAAATTGAATTTTCAACTTTGTGAGAACCTTAGACTTTACAAGATTTTTCAACTTTTGTGAGAACTCTAGACTTTCCATATTTCTTGTAGTCTATCTTATAACGTTAAATGTTATTAGACACAAATTGAAATTTCATCAATCTATTAGACGTTTATTTTGAAAGTTCATAACCTATAAATAAACACAAGAATTGAATGTAATTTAGGGACTATTATATATTTTAAAATTAAAATATATATGTGTCAAACCCAATCTTAGAAGTTTATGCCTCATTTGATAATTATTGTCTTTTTAGTTTTTTATTTTTGAAAATCAAGTTTATAAACACTACTTTCATCCGTTTACTTTCTTTGTTATCTATTTTTTAGATATATTTTCAAAAGTCATGTTTTATGAAAACTAAAAAATAAAAGTCATTTTTCTTAGGAAAGATGAAAACCATAGTAAAGAATTGAAGTGGTAAGAAAACAAGTATAATTAACCAAAAACTAAATTGTTATCAAACGGGCCTAGAACTACATTTGAAATTTAACCTAGAATGAAACAATATCATAAAACTTTCAAGATCAATATAGAAGTCTAGGGATCTAAATGCAGTTCTTCAAAATTAGGTTTCAATTACATACTTTGTTTAAGAGATCTTGAAGGTCAAAAGAAGAAAATTGATCTTCACAAGTGATGAGTAATAAGGGAGACATTATTTCTATGTAAGATATATAGCTAATAACTATAATAATAAGTAGTTCTATACTTAGTTGTGAGAAGGAGGATGAGTCCTTGCATGTTCATAATCTGAACTGAAAACACCATTGTTTCCTTTCACTTTCTTGTGATCATAATTAGGCACTTCCCATGAAACTTTCTTCAACTTTTCTAGTCTCTTGAACTGCTTCTTTCTCCTCTTATATTTTGATCTTTTGGAACTAATAGTTTCTTTCTCATCTTCAGCTGGCTTTGAAGGTGAAAACTTCATGCATTCTATTGCTGCTTTATCCCATGAAAGAACCATCTTCCCCATTTTGCCCTAGAAGATGAAAAGCAAAACCTAAATTAACAAAAAAAATAAAAATAAATAAGGGGTTATCTTGAAAAAAAAAAAAACGATTTCAATCGGTTGTTTCGAACCAATTTGTTGCCACTAGCATCGAGGCTCTTGCCTCGCCCAATCTCACCTCATTGAATGATCGATCAAATTGAATAATATAGCCCCGTTCGGTAACCATTTCAGTGTTGTTTTCTAAAATTAATCCTATTTTCTCTCATTTTCTTATAATGATTTGCATCTCCTAAGTAAAAAAAAGTTGAGTTCTTAGCTAAATTCTAAAAATAAAAACAAAATTTTCAAAACTATTTCTTTCCGTTTTCAAATATTGGTTTGATTTTTTAAAATATTGGTAAAAAATAAATAACAAAATAAGAAATTTAAAGATGGAATGAATGTTATAGGCATAATTTTCAAAAGCTAAAAACCAAAAACCAAATAGTTACCAAACGGGTCATAATAATTTATTTTTCAAAAGTTGGTTTATGCCTAAAACCAATACCGACCGACGGATACGTACCTTATTATACATAATAACAAGATAATAATATTGGTAGTGTTTGTTTAGTTTAGATACCAACCTTAATGGGAGCTTGAAGTTTCTTCTGAAATTTGTTATCAAGTAATTGAAGACTTTGGAAATGGCATGGTTGGAAGGCAATGCAAATAAGAAAAAGAAGAAGAAGATAGAAAGAGATTGACATATTACTATGAGAAGTGGAGAAGAGAGAATGGTAAAAGAGAAGCATGAAAATATAGAGATCTCCTCTTAAAAAATGCATTGAAATTAGTTTTAGAAGATTATTGTTGTAGATCATGGAGGAGGAAATTAGTGGAATCAAGGTAAGCAATAATATTTTCTTCATTTGTCTTGAAGTTAGGGTTGGATTATTATGTGTGAGAAGTTGTGCCTCCTTGTTGAGTGTTCCCTCTTCCCTTTTTCCATTGGAAAAGTAACCTTCTTTATTTAAAATATGAAGAGTCATACATTATTTTAATTTGGTGGCAAAAAGTAAAGACATTTTTCCCTTTAAACTAGGTTTCTTCAACATTAACCATGCATCGTCCTTGGTGTAGACATCCCCCCATGTCTCCTCTTCTTGTTAGTTTATGAAATTTAAGTTAATTTTCCAATAAGAGAATTTAAGAGAGTTTGTTTCGTTCAAGTTATTAGTTGCATTTCACGGGGTTCCTTCTTTTTTGTCTCTTTTGATCTTTTCTCGAGTAAAATGAGGGAAAATGATATATCATTGTTGTGTTGTGCATTTGTAAATTTTCGTGAAATTTGTATTTTTTTTTTTCTTTTTTGTCACTAAATTTTGAGCTGAATCTTACCTATTTTAACTAGTTCGGTTTAGTTCGATTTGAGTTCTTATTGTACTAACTTTAGGCAAGGTAAAGGGAGGCTTATGACTAGGATAATAGAACTAGCGATTGGGGTATGAGGGTGACAGGTTAATGATGTTGTGAAAAAAAATTCTCACTACTACCACATGAATAAGCATAAAAATAATAGAAAAATTAAAAGAAAGTAATGAAACTGAGAACAATAATTAATGTGGGAAAAAATCCAAACCAAAGAAAAATCATGGATAGTGTTAAATATTAATATAATCACTCCCTAACCCCAATCTCGAAGAAAACGCTCTTTCAAAATATTTGTACTACTTACACCCTTTTTTCTACTTGCAAACTAGAGATACAAAATGTTGGGAATGCGACCAAAATCTCACATTGGTTAGATAAGAGGAGGATCATGGGTATATAAGTGAGAATGACTATCTTCATTGGTATGAGGCCTTTTGAGATGAAACCAAAAAAACCTTTTGCTCTCTCATAATTATAATAAGCTGCGATGCGGATTGACTTTAACATTGTCCCTTTTTAACCGGCGGTGGACCCCTTCTTGGGGCGAACCTCTAAGAACGTCCTAGAAGATGAAGCGACCCTTCTTCCTCTCCTTACTTTTCAGTAAAGATTGGTAGGTCTGCAACTCGTTGAGGAGAGTTATAAGGTTGTATTTCACTTTGTTAAGAATCACATTGCTAATAAAGTGCAGGAAGCTCTCCGGCAAAGAATGCAAGATTATGCTAACCTGGCTGCCCTCATTAATGGATTGACGTTGAAATTATTCAATTTAAAAATTAATGGATTGACGTTGAAATTATTCAATTTATAAATTAATGGATTGACGTTGAAATTATTCAATTTATAAATTAATGGATTGACGTTGAAATTATTCAATTTATAAATTAATAGATTGACGTTGAAATTATTCAATTTGAAAATTAATGGCAGGAATTAATTTTCTTTTGGGAAGGGGTTATATCACACAAATTTAATTTTAAATTAATGTCAATAATTAATTTCATTTTGGAAGGGGGTTATGTCACACAAATTTAATTTGAAATTAATGTCAAGAATTAATTTCATCGTGGAAGGGGGTGACTTAAATTCTTTATTTTACGGGAGAAAATGATTAAAAATTGGAAGCAGAATCTGATTGAAGGAAGAATTTGGAGATTGGAATCTTGAGGGTGGTTGTTGCTCAGGCTTCGTTAGGGAATTAAATTCAAAGATTGATTATTGAAGACTGCCGCTTGGATCGATATCTAAATCTAGTATCGATATATTAATGAATTGAATTCAAAGATTGATTAATGAATTATCGTCAAAACAATTTCACCAGGGGTTGTGTTTCCTTCGAGATTTACCAGGGATTGTGTTTCCTTTGGGATTCACCAGGAGTTGTGTTTCCCTCGGGGTTCACCAGGGGTTGTGTTTCCTTCGGGATTCACCAGAGGTAATGGGCATACTTAACTATCGTAGGATAGAAATCAGTTTTTCATGTATGTATGTGTCCCATGAGGTCTAGAGCAGTTTATATGTTCCACCAGAGGTAGGCATCTAGAGGACATAGATGCCTAGCCTGACCCCAGTAGTGGGGTTACTTACTGAGTATTTTATACTCATCCTTTCTCATATTGTCGTTTCAGGTAAAGGTAGAGATGCACCAACGAATGACAAGCGGAATCCATGAACAAGCCACTTTGACCAGTTTTATGCTTCCACTCATGATATTTAGATTTCTTTTCATGTTTTTCAACTTTCAGTTTTGATGTTTGAAACTTTCTATTAAGATTTGTTTTCAGACTTATTTATTTCCATTTATGACTTATGGGTACCCTATCATTTGATTTTAATATTTGAATTTAATGAAAATCTTTTAAGTTACCTTATTTATTTAGCATTTATTTCACTATAAAAAGGGTGTCGTTTTAACTTCCATGCATGCATGCGTTTAGTAACAGCCTAGCTTGAGTTCTAGGGGGTCGGGTCGTTACAGTTGGTATCAGAGCCCATGTTTTGGGTTTTGTAGACTAACTTACTATGTAAGTCCAGATTGTCCCTATGGCCCATGAACGGATTCCTCGTCATCGCCAAGTATGTCTTATCAATTAAAAGTTTTATGATAGTTGTGCATTAAAATATTTGTTTAGCTTAAATGCACTAGTTATGTTCTAATGCTAGGTCAGTGACTCATTAGAAGTTATTATAAGAGGATTATCAGGTACGACACTACAAAATGAGGAAAATAAAATAAAATAAAATAAATTATAAGGTCACTTGGCACTAGTTTATCTCATAAAAATTATGTTAGAAACGAACAAATACATATACCTCAGTTCAGAGATCTTAAAGGTTGACGAAATTATGTAGAGTTATGACAGTTTAGAAATAAAGATATGTATATGTTTAAGCCTAGGAATGAAATTGTCTTGACGATAATTCATTATGGACTAGTGTTATGTTTTGTGATGCAATTGAAGGCGGTATAAATAAATTTCTTCATAGGCCACATACTCAATTATAAGGTTAAAAGTTGTTTTATGGATAAGAAGGAGAAAAAGAAGAGACTATGGATTTATTAAAGGTTCTGAGATATTAAAACCAAACATTTTGAGAGGAATTTTGGAAAGGATTAATAAGTCATAATCACTTTGGTAATACTACGACTTGATGGACTAGGTAAAGTATGTGTAGTGACATGAAGAAGGATTCTTTTGGAATAAGCAAAGTTGATGTCATTAAAGGAAGCCAAAATAGTTGGACCTGAGTTTAGACTTAAAGGGGATAAAGCAAAGTGTTATTTGTTTGGGTTGAAGGACTGTTTTAGAGTACCTAGATTAATTAAATCCATAGCCTTATTGTAATGAGGAGATCAAAGTTGGACAAATTTGAACAAACGAAAGTCTTTTGGAGTTTAAAAGCATGAAAATTGGCAAAGGAGAATTCTACAAGATGAAAATTCTTAGTGAGAGAGATAAAACTTATGGAGAAGTTAAGTAAATATACTTTAGTAAGGAGATTATCCAAGTGGAAAAAAAAAAGTATCCAAGAAAGTTTACTCTTTTGGAAATAGAAAGGAATTTAATGTGTTCAAAACTCTTAGTTAAATATGGTTTGGAGGTATGATATGAGGGATTACAAGGAATTTGTTTTGGTATAAAAGAAAAATATCTTATTATCATGTGGAACTTTAGGAGAATATGAGTTGGATGGAAAGATAACTTACATAAGTGATTGATATGGAACTTTTTTTTAACACAAGAATTTCCTACCGAAATGAAGGTTGAGAAGGGATAAGCTAAAATGGAGTTATCAATAACAATAGATGTTCAAGAACTATTGACATGGTATGTTGAGGCTTCATTAGTTAAGAGGTAAACCATTGAGAGCATTAGTAAGATTTAATAGATTTTGACGTAGTGTGCAAGTTCGAAACATGAACTAGCAAGACCATCAATTTGATTGAAAAAGAAAATTAATCCAGCTCGAGGTAGACAAAAGTGGTATATGCAAAAAAGTAAGTAAGTTGGATCTTCCAATATCACCATTGGCATAAGGGATAGATTGGTAATAAAGCTGAGTTGATAACAAGAAGTTGCTAAAGGTGGGTTTGGAGCAGTGTAGTATAGTATGTTTTCCCTTGCATGGGCAATGAGTTAACTAGCTCTAGGGAGTACGAGTAATTCAAGCTATGACTTATGAATCAGGAAGGTCTTATCGTAAAAACTAACTTCATAGATCAATTATGGTTATTACGAGGTTATGGAAATGTGTTATCAATTGACTGATGTTTTAGCTTCTCGGGACTTCAAAACCTCATTTTCAGAGGAAATTTTAGACTCATTCGCAATAGGGTCTAAGTAATAATATGTGATTGTTTTAAGGTTAAAGAATAATATGAGGATTGGCTCAATAAAGTTTTATAGCCCATGACAGTATAAAGTCTCATGATGAGTTTCTCATGAATGTGAGACTTAATTAGATAGAGTTATTCTCAAACATGTAGACCCTAAAAAAGACATCACAGTCGATGCTTTTAGAGTAGAAACAGTTTTCAGTTGACCAGATTTGTTCTGGTACATATCTTCAGATAATGCATTATATAGCATGACCAATCTCTCCACTACACGTATGAAGTTTTTCCTGTGACAGAATGGTAAGTTCAGATAAATGTTTTTAGTGGATAAGATTTTCTTAAGCTTATGACAGTTTTCATAGTTCTCAGCTTGAACGTGTTAAAGTATTGTCAATTTTCAGCATCTTAAATTTCATAGTTATATATGGAAGGGGTTGTTACACATCTTTTGATACTAGTTTCAGCTATGTCAAACAGCGACCCTCGTTTTACATCTAGTTTTTGGAAGAGTCTCCAGTTAGCATTGGATACTCGATTGGATTTTAGTACAAATTTTCACTCACAGACTAATGGTCAGAAAGAACACTTGAACTAGATATTGAAGGATATGTTGTGCACTTATGTGTTAGAGTTTTTAGGGAGTTTAGACTCTCACTTGTATTTGATGGAATTAGCATAATAACAGTTATCTAGTTGCCATTGGCATGTCGCCGTTTGAAGCCCTCTATGGGAAGAGCAGCATGTCTCCTGTGTGATGGGATGAGGTAGAAAAGAGGAAATTTCTAGGACTTGAGCTAGTGCAAACCATGAATGGGGCAATACAAAAGATTAAGGCTCGTATGCAAACAGCTCATAGTAGACAGAAAAGCTACGTCGACATGAGACATAAGGACCTAAAATTTGAGATTGGTGATAAAGTGTTCTTAAAAGTGGCACCTATGAAGGGTGTTTTTAGGTTTAGAAGGAAAGAAAAGTTGAACCCGAGGTTTATTGGACCTTTCGAGGTCTTGAAGCAAATTGGTCTCGTAGCTTACTGATTGGTATTGCCTCCATCACTTACTTCAGTTTATAATGTCTTACATGTTTTGATGCTGAGAAAGTACGTGACAGATCCATCCCATGTAGTTGACTTTGAGCCATTGTAGTAGAATGACAACTTGAGCTACAAGGAGAAGCTTGTAGAGATTCGCCACAGAGGTAAAAACATTGCACTGCAGGGAGATTGCATTTGTGAATATCCTGTGGTAGAATCACCAGTTCAAGGATGCTACTTGGGAGCGAGAGGATGAGATGAAGGTCTAGTACCCAGAGCTTTTTCAAGAATGAACTTTCAAGGACGAAAGTTCTTTAAGGAGGAAAGAATGTAACACCCTAAATTTTTATTATTTATGTAATTTCAGTAATTTTTATTAAGTAGGGACATTTTTGGAATTTTTGGACTTAAGTGTAATTGTGGGAATTTAATTATTGACGTTGAAATGATTTAATTTGGAAATTAATGAATTGACGTTGAAATTATTTAATTTTGAAATTAATGGATTAACGTTGAAATTATTCAATTTGGAAATTAATGGCAGAATTAATTTCATTTTGGAAGAAAGGGGTGTTCAATTTAATGGTTTAATCGGAAGGAAGTTATGGAAATTGGAATTTTAATGTCACACAAATTTAATTTGAAATTAATGTCAATAATTAATTTCATTGTGGAAGGGGGTGAGTTAAATTCTTTGTGAATTAAAAATTTTACAGAAGAAAATGATTAAAAGTTGGAAGCAGAGTCTAATTGAAGGAAGAATTTGGAGATTGAAATCTTGAGGGTGGTTGTCGCTCAGGTTTCGTTGGGGAATTGAATTCGAAGATTGAATATTGAAGACTACCGCTTGGATCGATATCTGAATCTAGTATCGAGGTAAGTAATCTTACTACTGGAACTTTCCACGGGCCAGACACTAGATATATGCTAGCATAATAGATGAATACCAGAACAGAATGATAGTATGATAAACGGATAGTATGGCCGATATATGTTCTTGTATGAGAATCTGAAAGATTTATTTGTGCACGTAGATACTTGCATGCTAGTAAGAGACGATACTTGATTCATTGAGGTTGTATTTGATATAAGTATATTGAGGCATATATGTGTGTTGTATAGCCATGATGTTGAGGTATATATATATGTTATAAAACCATATTATGATAATTGTGATGTTGAGATTGTGATAGTGTCTTATAGTGTCTTTACTGATTAGTTAGATGCCCACTAGGTATTGTGTTTCCTTCGGGATTCACCAAATTGTATTTTCTTCGAGATTCACCAGATATTATGTTTCCTTTGGGATTCATCAAATTGTATTTCCTTTGAGATTCATCAGATATTTTGTTTCCTTTGGGATTCACCGGGGGTTGTGTTTCCTTAGGGATTCACCAGGGGTTGTGTCTCCTTCAGAATTCACCAGGGGTTGTGTGTCCTTCGGGATTCACCAAAGGTTGTGTTTCCTTCGGGATTCACCAGATTGTGTTTCCTTCGAGATTCATCAGATATTATGTTTCCTTTGGGATTCACTAGGGGTTGGTCTCCTTCGGGATTCACCAGGGGTTGTGTTTCCTTCGGGATTCACTACTCAACCTTATAAGGTATAGTATGGCCGATATAATTCGGGGTGAATCCCAAAGGAAACACAACCCCTAGTGAATCCTGAAGGAAACACAACCCCTGGTGAATCCCAAAGGAAATACAACCCCTGGTGAATCCCGAAGGAAACATAATATCTGATGAATCTCGAAGGAAACACAATCTGGTGAATCCTGAAGGAAACATAATCTGGTGAATCCCGAAGGAAACACAATATCTGGTGATTCCTAAAGGGAACACAATATCTGGAGAGCATCTAATTAATAAGTGAGGACACTATCACAATCTCAACATCATAAGTATCACAACATGGTTCTATAACATACATATAGATCTCATCATCACGATTCTACAACGTACATATATCTCTTGTCATCATAGTCTCATAACATACATATATATCTCATCATCATGGTTCTATAACATACATATAAATTTCTTCATCATAGCTCTATAACATACGTATGCATCTCATCATCATGGTTCTATAACACATATGAATTTCTTCATCATAGCTCTATAACATACATATGTATCTCATCATCCTTAGATTCAGCGGGATCTCCAATAACAATAATATACTCAAATCATACTAGTATTTAAACATCTCTATGCGCAACTAGTCTTTTTAACCTTCATGTCAACAAGGCATACATAAATATCAAACTATCAATATATCCTCAATAAATCATAATTATCATTGCCTGGCATTAGGGCAGTTCCAGTAGTAAGATTACTTACATCGATACTAGATTCAGATATCGATCCAAGTGGCAGTCTTCAATAATCAATCTTTGAATTCAATTCCCCAACGAAGCCTGAGCAACAACCACCCTCAAGATTCCAATCTCCAAATTCTTCCTTCAATCAGACTCTGTTTCCAACTTTTAATCCTTTTCTCCCGTAAAATTTTCAATTCATAAAGAATTTAACTCACCCCCTTCCATAATGAAATTAATTCTTGATATTAATTTCAAATTAAATTTGTGTGACATAAACCCCTTCCAAAATGAAATTAATCCTTGACATTAATTTAAAACTAAATTTGTGTGATATAACCTCTTCCCAAAAGGAAATTAATTTCTGCCATTAATTTTCAAATTGAATAATTTCAACGTCAATCCATTAATTTCCAAATTGAATAATTTCAACATCAATCCATTAATTTTCAAATTGAATAATTTCAACGTCAATCCACTAATTTTCAAATTTAATAATTTCAATGTCAATCCATTAATTTTCAAATTGAATAATTTCAACGTCAATAGTTAAATTCCCGCAATTACACTTAAGTCCAAAAATTTCAAAAAATGCCCTCAATTGATAAAAATTACTGAAATTAAATAAATAATTAAAACTCGGGTGTTACATTGACCTACCCAAACACCATCCTTTAGGGGACACACCAAAGTTGCCATGAGGCGAGGTAATCTCACGGTGTGGACTATATAGGAGAAACATGAAAGGTTTAAGTGAAGCATCATATACCCCAAGTACCTCCCACTGATGTTCTACCTAGGAACCTAGACAATCCAGCTACTGATTTTAGTCTAAGTCATCTTTTTAAATCTGCTTATAAACAACTTTTGTCTATGAATTATGAACAAGTTCAAGTAGTCACATTTAAACACTTTAATGGACTGTCCTTAACTTGCATGCATGCATCAAATCTATCTAATTCACCTTTCTAGGTAAGTTCCCAGGTAGGGGTATTACGTTTCCGTCAACTTAAATATCCTAGCCTAGACAGAACCCGCCTTAGACTAAAGGTCCCTTATAGATAGATTTGCTACACTTTAACCTTTTATTAGTCAATTTAATCCTATTAAACTGATTAAAAGATTAAAGCTTAATGGTTGCTAATCATATTAGAACCGTGATCTTAGGTCTATGTCATCCAAGTTTTAAACATTTTAAAATCATAAATTAAACCTAAGTGAGCATGCATGTCTTTCTTATTGCTTTTAGTTCTAATTTCTCTTTAATCTTTAAAAGAAACAACTAAAATACATCACGCACAACTAGGTGTTTATAACGCTTATAAAGAAACATGTATCATGCTTTATGCAATGTCCGGTCATTACTATACATAACTTTTATATACGCGTAATAACCAAGCAAACATGCTTTCCATACACCTTTATACTATAACAATTATAATATAAAGATGATGCATGTCAATGCTTTTTATGCATGCATAAATATAACTTTTATATTATATGATGCATGAGCATGCTCTTACATAATTAAATCATGCTTCTCTAAATTATAACATTTACAATAAAAAGATGATGCATGACCAATGCATAACGTAAGGTGGGATTTACTATATGTGCATACCATATGACATATAAATAACCATACATCCATACATCTCATGTAAAAAACCAAGGATTAATGGACCGGGATGAACCTTTACAAAACCATAATGAAATAACTCTATCTATTACATTTTTCATCGAGCAAACCGGTTCACAGGCGAACTGGATCTTGAACCGCCAGAAGAATTCCATTGTTTAGTAAACATCGTAGGTAAACCATCGCTCAGCGCACACTAGACGATAGCGCAAAACCTAAACGATCGCTTAGACGACAACGAGGCTATGAAGCCTAATCGTTTAACGCGGCGAAAGGTAAACGATTTACCGTGTGTTATTCTGCAATCCTTTACTCAGTTACTAAGCGATGAAGCTTGTTGAGCTAAACGATCGTCTAGTGCGCACGTGCGTTAAACGATACCCGAGCATCCGATACTCAGCGATCGCTTACCCCATCGTCTAGACGACTCGATCAACCCTTAACCGTCTTCTTCCTCGAAGAATAGCAACCCTTGCTCCGAACTTCTTCATGAACAACTCAAGACTCAAATTGACTTTGAATTACATACTCGATAATAATCAATTGTGCACAAAAACACAGGGTCCTTTATAATTAACCGAAAATGCAAAATAATTAAATCAAACTGAGGTAACATCCCAAAAAACTCCATTAATCAGCACATCCACAAACAATTTAACATTTAAACAGAGAGCACATATGCACCCACCGCGAATGTATATGCAATTCATTGCACCAATGAAATTGGAATATCATAACCTTGCTCTGATACCAATTGAAGAAATTCTTAAATAAGAGCATCCATGAGTGCGTTTGGAACTTTCCTATTTCATTGTGACCAAATTACCACACACACATTCTAACAAACAAGTATGCAATTTAACACTAATTATAGGCATGCTTTAACAAATAAATAATAACAGATTTAGTAAATGTACCAGTTGAAGACTGTCTTCACTTCGAACTCAATCCAGTGGAAGCAACCCTCTACGGTCTTTATCGCCCAACAAATAGTTTCCTAGTAGCACGAACGGCAGCACTCGAACAAGTAACAATCGAGGACGACACCAGTACTTGAAGCCCTTGGTAATCTCGGAGTGAAAATCCAAAGAGTGAACTTTGATGCTATTGGTAGAGGAAAGAGGAAAGAACAATCATGTAGAACGACAAGCAAGTGGGGGATAGTAGGTGACTATCGTATAGTTGGGTGCTTATCATTTAGAGAAAGGTACACGATCGTGTAGGATTTACTAAGCGATCGTCTAGTAATTAGTAAGCAATCATTTAGAAAAATCGGCACATTAAGCGATTGTTAAGAAAAACTGAGCGATCATTTAGAGAATGCGTGTGATCGTTTAGTACACGGGGTGTGCGATCATTTAAGTGATAAGGTGCTATCGTATAGGCTCTCAACTAAGCGATCGTGATGTTTCTACACCTTGAGCGATTTTTTCGAACTCCTTGTAAAAATGAAAACCATTTTCCTTTTATTCTTCAGTAACAATAACCAAAATTGATCTTCCCACTAACGCACGATTCAGGAGAAATTTCCGACCAATTATCATATAATCGACTAATTAAATAATAAATGAATATAATCATATTATATTCTTAACCTATAGTTTGATATCATATATCTAATATAGTAATTTCTTATTTATATCTAATTTCCTCCAAAATAATGTATCTCATACATTTAGTCAATTATATCATATATAATTAACCAGCTCAATTATATCATATATAATCGAACTCCCTCTTGTCAATTTGAACATTTCAACTGACCCAAAAACTGATTCTCGACTTTATCCAAGCTACCTAGGGGACCTTATAGACCTATGGCTCGAAGCTTCAACGGTACGTGAATAGCTAAATAAACTCTTTAGCCACGAGATCCACCATCCGTTAACTACCAGGCATTTCAGTAAAGACCTACAGCTGAACTCTTCTTACCACAGATATATTTTTTGTGTCCATCGGATATAACCAATCATGAGTACGATGACCTTTCACAAATGCTCGTAAGTACAGTTGGGCCAATTTACCATTTTGCCCTTGTAATTACATCTCACTCCTTGAGTACCACTGATTCCTCTAATGAACAATACAACATAGTCCAACTATGTGTGAACACCTCTCGGGCCAAGAGAAGGTGTGTGGTGCCACATCGTTCAAGCCTTAGAATCAGCCCTTAAGGGAGCTATCTATCTACTTGCCCCTACTTTAGAGAAGGAGTGAATTTCATCTTGTGTAGCTGAGTTCCCAACTCCTAAATCAGACGAATCCCTAAAGTGATAGGTTTGAGTCGGCGACCTAGCCACTCGCACCCATAGATATCAAAGGACCACCCTCAATGGTAGGAGTTCTCAACTCAGTCAGGATTGAGGTCATGTTACCTATGGTCATCCTAGTGAAGTGAAGTCTCTGTCATGAACAGTGTTATATAACGAGACGTCAACACTTTCCGTGGTCAGGTCTTACACAAACTCTTTATAATAGGATGACCCTACTCGCATGTCCCCTACACGATTGATCAGGATCAGACCATATGTGACAAGTCACAACACTTGTGACCATTCCACAAAGCAAGCTGCATCCGTAGCGTTACCCGGATAAGTTTTCCCTCCTATATCTATATACTACAGACCATTTTGGTTATCCCTTAAGATATGATCCACTTGTATGTCACCACATACATGCTTAAGTTACATACAGATAACCAGGAATTTTATGTTTATTGGTTTGTGGTAGAGCAAATAAAACAATTAACTGAGCAAAATCAAGAAGTGAAGTAAAATATCATATATTATACATCACAAGCGTTCGTACAAACTATTTACAAACTACAAGACACGAGACTTTAGGGCATCAACCCCAACACTTGGATCATGGATTTAGGGTGCATGTTTCACATGACTTCTAATTGGGATTTCTTGATTTGTTTTAAGGAAAATGATGGGGGATAAGTTTTGCTTGGTGATAATGGTGCTTGTGATGTAAAAGGAATTGGGTCAGTTCAAATTGTAACACATGATAGAATTATCATAATTCTTACAAATGTAAGGTATATTCCAGAACTCAAACGAAATTTAATTTCTCTGAGCGAATTAGATAGAATAGGTTATTCCAATAAATCTGAGAATAGAGTTCTGAAGGTTATCAAGGGTTCTTTGGTTAAGCTGAAGGGGACCTTGAGGAATGGCCTTTATGTGTTGGAGGGTACAATAGTTTCAGGTAGTGCTGCTCTTGCATCTAGGAAAAAACATATGTGTCTATGTTATAGCATAACAGACTAGTTCATGTGAGTGAAAGAGGTCTTCAAGCTCTTTCACAACAAGGTTTTCTTTGAGGAGTTAAAGACATTGAACTCCTATTTTGTGAACATCACATAATGAAAAAGTCTACCAGAGTGAAGTTTGGGAAAGGGAAGCATTCTACCAAAGGAATTTTGGATTATGTTCATTCAGATTTGTGGGTCCTACAAAGGTACCTTTTATGGGAGGTTCAAGATACTTCATGTCGATCATCGATGATTTTTCAAGGAAGGTGTGGATGTATCCACTGAAACAGAAGGATGAAGCTTTTGGGAAATTTCTTGATTAGAAAAAGCAAAAAAAAAACCAAACAGGCAGAAAGGTAAAGTATCTGAGGACAGACAACGGTTTAGAATTTATGAATAAAAAATTTGATAAATTTTGCAAATCTGAGGGGATTACGAGGTATTTCACTGTTATGTACACTCCACAGCAGAATGGTTTAGCTGCGAGGTTTAACAGAACAGTTATGGAGCATACAAGATGTCTTTTGACAAATGCTTCATTACCCTTAAAGTTTTGGGAGAAGCTGCCCAAACAGCCTGTTATCTCATTAATAGAAGTCTGTCTTCCTCCTTAGGCCTAAAGACTCCGCAGGAGATATGGACAAGAAAAGCTCCAAGTTTGGATCATCTCATAGTGTTTGGATGTTTAGCTTATGCTCATGTTAAGGAAGGGAAGCTGAATAAGATGGCACTGAAATGTATGTTTATTGGTTATCCTCAGGATATTAAAGGATATAAACTTTGGTGTTTGGAAGAGGGCAGAAATAAATGTATTATCAACAGAGATGTGACCTTTAATGAAGCAGAGATGCCATTTTGTGTCAAAGAGCAGCAGAAACAGCAAATAGTTGATCAAGTTAAGGCAGAGATTAGAATCGATTCTAAAGCACAATCATTAGTTAGTTCAGGAAAATCCAGTGATCAGTCATCCAATTCTGATGGTAGACGGCCTCAACTGCAGAGGACTTTGATTGATGAGGGAGCTATCGGTGAAGAAAGTTCAAGTAGCAGTGACCTACAGAACTATCAGCTTACACGTGACAGGCCTCAACGGGTGAGGCAGACTCGTACNGGGAGCTATCGGTGAAGAAAGTTCAAGTAGCAGTGACCTACAGAACTATCAGCTTACACGTGACAGGCCTCAACGGGTGAGGCAGACTCGTACAAGGTATGGTTATGTTGATTTAGTTGCTTATGCTCTTACTTGTGTAGCTGACAGTATTGAAGCAGAGCCTCTTACTTTTAAGGAGACAATTGTATCTGATTCGAAAGAACAATGGAAGGATGCTGTGGAAGTAGAGTTGTTCTCATTGTAGAATAATCAGACATGGTCATTGGTTCCAAGGCCTCTTAATAAAAAACTCATTCAGTCAAAGTGGATTTATAAAATCAAGCCAGGTATAGAAGGTGATAGCAAGCCTAGGTAGAAGGCTAGACTGGTAGGCAAAGGCTATACTCAGAAGGAGGGAGTTGACTTTCATGAGATTTTCTCTCTGGTGTTGAACGTCACCACAGCTTTCCTTCATGGAGAATTGGAGAAAGTGATCTACATGGCTCAACCTAAGAGCTATGAGGTGAAAGGAAAGGAAAACATGGTTTTTCGTCTTCACAAGTCCATCTAAGGACTGAAGCAATCGCTAAGGTAGTGGTATATCAGGTTTGACACCTTTATTCTAAAGTAGGGGTTCCACAGGAGCTCATATGATGCCTGTGTGTACTGGAAACTATCTCAGAAAGATAAATATATTTATCTACTTCTGTATGTAGATGATATGATCCTTGTGTCTAACGATTATTCTGAAATCTGTGATCTCAAGAAATAGTTGAGTAGTGAATTTAAGATGAAAGATTTAGGTGAATTGAAAAGGATCCTAGGCATGGACGTGAAAAGAGATAGGGAGAAAGATTTGTTAACCATTTCGCAGGAGAGTTATGTGTATAAACTGCTTGAGAAGTATAATATGTCTGGTTGTAAGGCAGTTTTGATACCCTTAGCATCTCATTTTAGGCTTTCTTCGTCTCAGTGTCCTGTTACTAAACAAGAAAGGTTAGAGATGTCTAATATTCCCTATTGTAATGTTGTTGGAAGTATTATGTATTTGATGATTTGTACTAGACCTGACTTGGAATATGCTATGAGTATGATAAGTAGGTTTATGTCAAATCCTGAAAAGGAGCATTGAAATGTAGTTAAATGGGTGCTTCAATATTTAAAAGGTAGTGTCAGTGTATCATTGTGTTTTAGCAAGGATTGTGACAAATCAGCACTATTGAAAGGCTTCACAGATGCAGATTATGCTACAAATATTGACAAAAGAAGGTCCCTGTTAGGTCACATTTTTCGTTTGTTTGGTAATGTAGTCAATTGAAAGGTTGCTCTACAGTCAGTTATTGCTTTGTCTACTACTGAGTCGGAGTATATTTTAGTGGGTGAAGTTGTGAAAGAGGCAGTGTGGTTGAAAATGATAGTTGGTGAGTTGTTGTCGCAGGAGTTCATTCCTATCATCCGTTGTGATAGCCAGAGTGCTATTCATCTTGTGAAGAATCCATCTCATCATGAACAGTTTAAGCATTAAATGTCAAATTTCATTTTATCAAAGAAGTTGTGGCCCAGAAAGATGTTGAACTGGTCAAGGTTCATACAGTTGAGAATTTGTCAGATATGTTAACCAAGGTTCTTCCAACCATAGGTTTAAATACCTGTTAAATGGGCTGAAAATATGGATGATAGGGAGTTTGGAGAATCAGCTTGACAATTAAATATTCTTGTTATGAGGAAGATTTGTAGAAAATAATAAGGAATTTAAGTGGGCTTATTGGGTTGTTGGTTAAATTAAAGACCCATGGGATTTTTTTGGAGATTGGATGTCAAATATTCAATATGATTCCACAAGATCTAGTTTCGTCATTAGGGGCCTCTTGAATCTTCTATGCATTATGGTAATTATGGACAAATAGCAATTTTGTAATTAACCCATATTCTTTGTGTTTAGGGCTAAAAATCGTGAAACACTTAGAGGTAGAGAGAGGCAGCCAAAATTTTAGACCATCGTGACAATAGGTTCTTTCTGTCGTATAGGTAGTTCTGGCTTGGGTTTCCATTCTCGCCCGGAGACGACAACTGTATTCTGACGTGCAATAGGTTGTGTCCGACGGTGAGGTTGCGTGCGAGTTCGCCTGTCAGAAGGTCTCATTTCCAACAATCCTCCCCTCGAACGCTACTTTCAAGGCTTAAACTATCTCTACAATGGTATGATATTGTCCACTTTGGGCATAAACCCTCATGGCTTTGTTTTTTGTTTCACCCTAAAAGGACTCATACCAATGGAGATAGTCATCCTCACTTATATACCAATGATCATCTTCTTATCTAACCAATGTGGGACTTTGGTCGCATTTCCAACACAAAAAGGGAACTATAGCCCATCACACTAAGATAATTTAACTAGAGTTAACACACTTAAACTTAAAGTGTTTTTAACATAGAACAATTGGAAACAAAATGTCTAGGCTCCTTTTATAATGCTTAGAGCCCATCACTTAGCTTCTTTGAATTTTTCTAATATAGGATAACTACTCTTCTAATATTTTGTCAAAACTCAACAAGGGAAAGATACATTTTACAAAATATTAAATGGATTTCAATTATCATCCTAGTACTAATGATTCTGTTATCTCATCAACCAAATTGGAGCATTATCAAAACTCGAAAAGGAAAAAAGAAAATTGTAAGGTTTTGAAATCTAAGGATCAAACCAACATACTAAGCTCAAAAATTAAAAACCAAAAAGATATTAGAGTTAGAATTAATAAGCTAGATGCATATGTTACATGATTCATGACTTAACTGACTTTAGATGTAAGTTTTTCTAGGTACATGGAAATTCTTTTATTATGGTAAATGAAAGGATATGTACACGTGCACTTACTTTTTTTAGTGTATATTTTATTTTTAAATATTTTTTGGGATAGTATTTAAAGGCATATTTTGTTCCATTCTCATTTCTGTTCTCGTTTCTCATTTTTTAGAAGTGGATTTTCTTTTATGAACATTCTCATATCATGTTTACAAAATTGAAAAAAGTTCTACTAAAAATTGGGCTAATTAAATATTAGAAACTACACAAAACAATTTCTTCTTGTTTTGTTTCTTGTCTTGTTCGACATTTCCTTTCGGTTAGAGTTTTGTTCACCTTTCACCCCTCCCTCTTAATTAAGAGTATGTTTGGATTGGCTTTCTAACTGCTTAAAAACACGTATTTTCATCACTCAGGCAAATATTGTTAGTCTTCCATGAAATAAAGGTTATCTAACATACAAGGACCAAAATTTGTTACACACAATATTACAGCATTTCCAGAAATATCATAACTAAGACCAGAACATAAAACAGAGTATGGTAACTCAGTTCGATGAAATACCACCTACGTCTAGGGAACAGAGTGCCCGTTTATTTTTTAGTAATAATGTAATTTCAGTAACTTTATTATTTGAAATTTCAGTAATTGTTATTAGTTGGAGGGCATTTTTGAAATTTTGGACTTCAAGTGTAAGTACGGAAATTTAATTATTGGCGTGAAATATTCAAATTGGAAATTAATGGCAGGAATTAATTTTCTTTTGAAACGGAAAGGAATTTAGTAGTAAAATAGAAAGGAATTTAATGTAATGGAATTTAATAGTAAAACGGAAAGGAATTAAATGTAATTATACTTATTTCCTTTTTTATTATTATTATTATTATTATTATTATTGTTGTTTTTTTTTTTTTTTTTAAATCAAACCCTACCTCCCATCTGCTCGTTTTCTCCTTCCAATGAACAACGGCAATGCCCACGATCTCCAACCAATGTCCTCTGATGCTGCAATATACAACTTCAACGGCCACAATGCTTGCGACTTCTAGCAACTTTAAGCAGCGTCTCGCATGATCAAAACACCCTAACAACAACGGTTTTTCCCTTTTTTACAATTGTTCGACAATTCCCTATTCTATTTCGACATTAGATTTGAGTTACCTACTTCTTAATAGCTCTAAATTTCGAACAACAACCAACAAGGATTAAAGTTGTTTTGCATGTTTGTTTGATTCAAGGTTCCATTGGGCAAGAAAGAGGTTGAGCTTCAAGTTTCTAGAGTTTGCGATTATAGGTAAGTAATCTTACTACTAGAACTGCCCACGGGCCAGGCATTAGATGTATGCTAGCATGATAAATGAATGTTATGGTAGGATGAAAGCATGATAGACTGATAGTATAATATGATCAAAGTATGTTCTGGTATGAGATCTGAATTATTTATTTTTGCACATAGATACTTGAATGCTAGCATGAGATGGTATGTGATTCCATATGGTTGTATTAGGACTGTATGACTAGTTACAAGGATAATTTTGACTGTTCTGAGATTTAATAGACTGTTTAGAAAAGATATATGAGCATGTGATAATATGACTGAAACACGTTAATGTATGAGCAGGATTTAGAATTTTATGAAATATATTAAAAGGACGATTGGGCATGACCCTAAATTATGAGTTAAGCGACACCACTACGGAAATGTCTTAAAGTTAGGTGAAGGTTGGAGCATTTTGTTGATGTGCTTATTGATGTGATTTATTATGAAAGTGCGTAAGTTATATGATGTATTATGAAATTTCAAATGTTTGATTGTTACATGAGTTAGTGCGTGAAAGTGATGTACTAAAGTGGATCCATTAATACTAGATTAATTACGTATGTTGAGGTTAACTAGTCTGACCTTGATCAGGAGATTTTAGAGGATTCATGATTAGGTGAATGTTATATGTAATATGAAGTTAGATGCAATCTCTTTTCCTTTCTAGACTATGTGACTGCATGAAAGTGATGTAGGTCCAGGCGCTAATACATGAAAGAGATGTACTAGAGCTAGTGTGTATGAAAGTGATACATACCCAGAGGGTACTAGGGTGAACGAAAGAGGTACATACTCAGTGGGTTATGTGTATACGAAAGAGGTGTATACCTAACCATGTGTACATAAGAGGTACGCATCCCTACCTTTATAGAGAGGATCTGGGGTGTACAAAAGAGGTACATACTCAGTGGGTTATGTGTATACGAAAGAGGTGTATACATAACTAGATGTACAAAAGAGGTACATACTCAGTGGATTATGTATATACGAAAGAGGTGTATACGTAACCATGTGTACGAAAGAGGTACACATTAAGTGGGTTATGTGTATATAAAAGAGGTGTATGCATAACCATGTGTATATAAGAGATTGTATTTCCTTCGGGATTCATCAGAGGTTGCGGGTCCTACGGGACTTACTAGAGGTAGTGGAAATACTTAACTACAGTAGGATAGAAATAATTTTTTCATGCATGTATGAGTCCCATGAGGACTAGAGCAGTTTATATGTTCCACTAGAGGTAGGCATCTAGAAGACATAGATGCCTAGCCTGACCTCGGTAGTGGGGTTACTTACTGAGTATTTTATACTCACCCATTCTCATGTTTATGTTTCAAGTAAGAGTAAGGACGCGCCGGCGAATGACAAGCGGAATCCGTGATCGAGCTACTGGGACCAGTTTTATGCTTCCACTCGTGATGTTTAGATTTCTCTCATGTTTTTCCATTTTCAGTCTTCATGTTTGAAACTTACTAATTAGTATTCGTTTCCAAACTTTTAAAGTTCTCTAAACTCATTAAATTTTTAATTATGATTTATGGATACCCTGTTATTTGACTTTTATTTAATTTTAATGAAAATATTTTATTTGACTTTATTTATTTAGCATTTATTTCGCTATGAAAAATGTATCATTTTAAATTCTATGCATGCATGTGTAAAGTAACGACCTAGCTCGAGTACTAGGGAATTGGGTCGTTATAGGGATTATGTCCTTATTCTTGAATTTGTCAACCAAATTGTTCCGAATATAGTATATACACAGGGCATGAAATTCATTAGGGAATATACTTGCAACAGCCTTTGCAATTGAGATGTCATGATCTGATATAATCACTAAATTGGAACGTCTCCTATCGAAGCCTTCAAATGAGCCATAAACCAAGTTCATGATACATCGTTCCCACCATCTACAATACTGAAAGCGATAGGATATATGTTTTTATTGCCATCGATACATATTGCTATTAACAACATACCTTTGTATTTCTCATGCCAAAGGGTCCCATCAACAATGATTATTAGGTGGATGCAATTTAGAAAACCCTTGAAACACGGACCAAGTGCCATGAAGACGTACTTAAAGTATTGTCTGTCCTCTACTTCAACCTTAAATATCGTACCTGGATTTGCAAGCTTAAGTGCCTCACCATATGCCCTAACAATAGCATATGATCCTTCTGGCAACCCTCGTGCATACACCAATCTGTACTCTCTAATGCGATAAGCCCATCCGTAACTTATGTTCACTCCATAATTGGACGTCCTCAATTATATCCCTTGGGCGGTAGGTTCGACCAACTTTTTTATATTTTGACTTGATTAAGTGTCCAATAACCCAACTTTTTGCTTGTCGATGATTACCAGTTCTCATTTCATTATCAGTTCTCATTTCAAGAGAACATGTATGTTCACTGGGATATTTTGTCACTTTGAAAGAATCACTTTCTTTCTTTTTTTTTTTTTTTTTTTTGCATGGACCCTCCACTTGCATTCCTCCGTCGAACGCCGGATAGTTAACAAGCTCTTTGTTGACATTTTTACAGGTAGTCAAAGTTCTTTCTTATTGTAAGCATCGATAATTTAACTAGCAAGTCATATTTCGAAAAGAAAATTTGACTGACCTTTATATCCTCGTCATTCAGACAGTCATGAGGTATTGTGATGAGGTCGTCATACAAGGGGCCCTCTAATGGTCTGGGTATATCAACAAATGGTTCGGTTGGAATGGTGGAATGCATTAGAACCAGAGGCATCACAATTGGTGGAACGAGAGCAGATGGGGTTGGAACATGGATGTTAAATGTTGGAGAAGTTTATAGTCCTGAAGATTGTCAATATCCATGTTTAGTATTGAATTGTGAAGTACATCTGGGTTCACTGTTCCAACCAAACCAAGCTTCACTTCGATCATCTGTAACGACCGGATCCTTACACATTATGATCCGACCGCTACGACATGCATACTTAGACTTTTCTATCATGAGATGAGTTCTGGTGAAAATTTCAAAGAACATATCTAAATTTTATTAATTAGATAGAAAAACTATATAAAAAGTTTATTTATCAAAACACCGATCCATAAAACATTAGTGTGGTGGTACAAAATGCATGTGCTTATAATAGTGAGTTTGATGGTTAGCCATTTGAGCGACGTCCAATTCTGCCATCTACGCTGTGTCCTTACCTACAAAGTCTGTAAAAATATAGGATGAGTATATAATATACCCAATAAGTAGTTCTCAAGTAGGGTAGTGACCAAATGCACAATCACAAGCAACATGTCATGAAAACATATGGTTGGGACCGAAAACGTATAATAACATGTGGTGGTCGGTTATGCTTCCAACATAAATCTCTCTGCCCTGATAGGAAGATGAGGACCTAAGCGAAAACTAACCCATCTGATGATTAGCGGGTCATGCAGTCAGTAGGGTCAGAGTCGCATCCAACATCAACCATTAGCATAAACATAATATTGGACTAAAGGGGTGCAACCATACATACCCTGCTAGTCTCTAACGTAAACATAACGTAAGATTAGGCCTGGAGGGGTGCAACCATACATGCCCTGCCAGCCCTGGAAGCATAAATTTCTCCGCCCTGATAGGAAGATGAAGACTTAAGCGGAAACTAACCCATCTGATGATTAGCGGGTCATGCAGTCAGTAGGGCCAGAGTCGCATCCAACATCAATCATTAACATAAACGTAAGATTAGACTGGAAGCATAACTTACACCTAATTAAAACTTTATTTTAACGTAATCATGAACAAACATAATGCATAGGGTCCCTTGTAGAGAAACGTGTTCTAAACATGTAATGCAATATAACAATTAACATAACCATGCAACATAATAAAGGTACACTACCATAGAACATTTAAAGAGATGGTGAGATAAACTACTTACAGTGATCTAGTTATTCCTTATTATTCTTTATGATTTGATCAGTAGAGCTTTCCCTTTTTAAACTAGAAGGAAATTTGGGCAGCACCTTACCCAAGCTTTTCTCTTTTAGCCTTACAGAACTTCCTCACTTACACTTACTCTTTCACACGATTCTTTGTTACTGAGATTTGTTTGAGAATGGGTTAAATCTTCAGGCAAAAGGTCCTATTTATAGTAGTTTTCGGCTCTTCTCAGTGTGTCAAATCATCGTACAGGTGCCTTCTTTAAAATTACTTAGGGTTTAAGGATTCCTCTCAATAAGACACCTAATCTTGGCTAACATTTTCCCTTACGTCATGATTCTTTGTTTGTATTCAATTTTAGGGTTTTTCCATGTATAATCTATAAGATCGTAGCCAAATTCAACGCATAATCCATGCTTCTGTCCAAATCCCGCTCTCTTTGTTCTCAGAATCTCGCTCTCTCCAGCTTTCTAGCTGGTTTGGTTCTCGCGACTCCCGCTCTTGCTCTCGCTGTCGCTGGTCGCGCTCTCGCTCTCGCTGGTCTCGCTCCTGCTCCTGCTCTTACTCCCGCTCTCGCTCTTGCTCCCGCTCTCTCCTACTGTCTCGCTAAGAATCTCACTCTCTTTACTCTCACTCTCTCCAATGTTCTCTCCAATCTCGCTAGTTTTCACGCGTGGTTGCCTTCACTGCTTGTGGACTCCACTTCCTCTTTTTAACTCTTTCAAATTTTAAGAGTATATGGGCAATTAATTCACCTCCAATTCTTCCAATGAGTAGTGTCCAAACAAAAGTTATATACTGCCCGTTGTCTCCTGAATTAGCTAGCGTCCAACTTCCAATTAATCCTCCCTGATTTTGCTCCCTTATTCATTATTTTTGGATAATGAATAAATTTCCAATTAATCCAATAAATTTCCAGTTTCCAATTATTCATTTTTTTTTTAAATTTCCACCCCCTTAAATAAAATTTCGTCCTACTTAATATTTGACATTTAATTTCCTGTATGCGTACAAATCTGGGTCGTTACATCATCCCCCAAGTCACATGGCTCAATATGATCATCAAGTGAAGACATGGTATGAATTGGATTGGGTTAATTGGTTGGATTGCAATGCTGGTACATATCGTCCGTGTGTACTCCATGACTTTCGCAAGATGTAACTGATAAAAATAACGGCATCCGGGATGCATCACTGCCTTCTAAAAAGAAGCTAACAACTTCATCGTCGACTATGTCAATTGGGGGAGTTGGGACCAATAGATTGTAGCAACATTTGATGTGTATATCAAACATATCCGGATCGATATTCAGTCGTTGGTGCATCATACTCACTAATTCTAACTTTCAGACCTTTCATATTACCACCAACATAATTTCTTCCGGACTCATCCCAATTCCCACCAAATCGTACAAAGATGCAAAGTAGCATCATTGATCTACAATGAGATAAACAAATCATTAATAAGTGAATGATTGTTTATACATTACTATGCGATCGTGTATAAATTACTATGTGATCGTTTATACATTACCATGTGATCGTGTATAAATTACTATGCGATCGTTTATACAATACCATGCGATCGTATATAAATTACTATGTGATCATGTATAAATTACTATACGATCGTTTATAATTTACTATACGATCGTGTAGTAAATGATTGCATAGTAATGTATAAACGATCACATAGTAATATGTATAAACGATCATATTATAATTTAATGCTAAACGACACTTATATTGTAATGGACGATTGTGTATATATTACTACACAATCGTTTATAATTTATAAAACGATCGTGTATAAATTACTACACAATCGTTTATAATTTACTATACGATCATATAGTAATTTATGAATGATCGTGTAGTGATTTATATACGATCGCATAGTAAATGATTGCATAGTAATGTATAAACGATAGCATAGTAATGTATAACGATCGCATAGTAATGTAAAAACAATCACATAATAATGTATAAACGATCACATAGTAATATATAAAAGATCGTATTGTAATTTAATGCTAAATGACACTTATTATAAAAGCGATCTGGGAGAAAAAATCCTACATTAAATAAAGGGCTGAAGAACGCATTGAAGGAAGAAGAAATGTGGACTGAATCTGACGATGGAAGCGATCAACAAAGATGTTGGGTTGAAACTCTGAAAGAAAGCTACGAGAGAACAATGAGAGAATTTCATGAGGAGTTCGACGATAGAAAGTGAATAATGAGAATAACGTTTCATTCTCTTCAATGCTATTGGAAGAATATTAGTTGAGAATAAATATTTTAGTGAAATGTTGGTGATATATTGAATGCACATTGAATGAAGGACCGAAGAAATCGTTGAAAGAAGAAGTGATGCGATCAAAAGGCTTTTTAAAAACTAGAGATAATTTTAAAATTTCGCATGGACAAAAGATCAGTGGTAAAAAAGTTTTTAAGAGGTCCTTAGTAAAAAAGTTTTTAGATTTTGAGTCATTTTATGAAATTTTCCCACAATTTCTTCATGCACCCACCATTTTATATTTGGTATCTTTCCGGGGAAATTATTTTAGGAAAATTTTTACAGATGGAAAAATGCTGCTCAATTGGTAAAAACTAAAATCAACTCAGAAACTAAAACCACCTAAGAAATAAATTTGCCCATCCAGCTCCCTAAATTAAAGAAATAACTTCAGTGACAGAAATAATAATAATAATATACATTAACTTCAGTAAGTTGAGATGATCAATTCATAGTTTCAATCTGGTTTTGATCGCTCAAGATGTCGACTTTGAACTTCAATTTCATCGCCGATATTCTTGACAAGGCCATCGAGGCTTTAAAGGTTACAACTTACAACTTACCACTTCATTAGATAAAATCCAAGGGGATTACAATGACTAGGCATCAAAGTTTTTCAGAGATATACATATATATATAAGTCTGTCTTCGACTGTACAATTTATTTACAAACACGATTTGGCATATACTTGGCAGAAACAGTGACAGAGATGATCAATGGGTTGCTGAGAATGATGAAGATTGAAGATAATAATAAACAAGGGAGGGAGCAGCAAACTGCATACTATTGTAGGTGTCACCCAAATGTATTTTCTCCACTGTATGTAACATACAGAAACCCATCCTCATCCTTCCTCTCATCATAGATTGCAGACATCAGTGATCCTGAGAAATAAAGTCAATGTAATTAAATGGTTTTGTCGTCTCATTTGACTCTGTTGGTGCAAAAACACCGAGTAAACAGAGAAGAAGAGATTGGTGTCACTCAAAAAAATTGACAGTGAAGACGGTAAAGATCAATTGGAGGGAGTCTACACTTTCGAAATGGAGTTCCCAGGATACCAAATCTCCATTCCTTTTCTATTGTTTAACATCTAAAACCACGACAGTATTATGAAACTCACGTTACAGCACTTGGAATATGTGCAATTCGGTATTTTCTAGCTCATATATAGTTTATCATTTCCTCTTAGACTATTACATACGCATTGTTGACAATCCCTATATAGCATTGTTGGCCTGTGCTCGCTGTTTTGAGCGTGGTATTCTCTCTCTCAAATCCTTTCTGCTTGTTACATCCTCTACAACAACTAATTGATTAATTTGTATACAAATTTAAAATATAAACAAATGACGAAAACAATAGGTTCATAAAATAACTATTAGAACTAATTTATTGAGACTTAATTCAACTAATTTAATGGTCTAAAAATTAGGATTTATGATTTTAACGGTTGGCTAGCGAAGGGATAGATCTATGAGTATATAACTAAGGACAATTATCTTTATTGGTATGAAGTTTTTTGGATTTTCCAAAAGTAAAGTCAGGAGGGTTTATGTCTCAGGTGGACATAACATTGTAGAGATAGAATGAGGTTTTGTTGTTCTTATCACTAACAAGAATACCACAGAAACAACGGTCAGAATTAAGAATGAAGTTAAATGAATCAGGATGATTCATGGTTCTCACCTATTATCATTTGTATGCTTTAAAGTAAAGATATCTAGTAAAAATAAAAGGTTATCCATCATTGTAAACAGAATGATCATCATTTTCTGTTTTTCACAAATCTTGAACCAAATAGAAAAAAGGATGTGTAACCTGTTGGTGGTAGCACATTGTCCACGAATATGAAAATTGCCTTTTCTGCACTCAATTTTATTCTCTTCCGGATAACATAAACAAATTGACCAACAGTCAGGTCAGCAGGCACTAGATACCTGCAAAATATTCGTAATCGGGTAATTAAGAAACTGAAACCCTGTCTTCTAGAAAATCAAGCACTATAAGTAGACCATTAAAGATACAACCAAATCTTGTTTCAATTACAGTGCAAGAAAATGAGAAGAAGAAACTAATGTAAGACTGCTAAAAGTAAACTCTTCTTACTTTTTCTTGTCAATGTTGGGAATATCACTTCTTTCTGCCTTCTCCACAATTACCTAATCAACACAAAAGAGAATGAGAATAACAAGAAGAAAATATGAACCATAACGACACAAGAGAGATAAGAAAATGAAAGAATGGATCCATAACAGCATGTGAAAGCGTAGTTGTATTGTTTATGTCATGAACATTTTGATTGGCATTAACACATAATAGAAGTTAAAAGAAACAACTGTTCTCTCATGGTCCCACATCCACAATTCAACATCGACTTTGGGGCCGTGCACTCTGTACCACCACATCAGATGGAGGCACTCGTCAATGCCTGAAATGCCTCTCTTTGGGCTTCTATAACTAGGGACTCTTATAATTATCCTCCAGCTCTTATTCTTTTAGATTGGAGCATTTTTTTTCTTTCCCAGGTTTGTTGTTGTTTGGCTTCCAAGCATAATAATTCAAAGGGTGAAAGATGAATACAAAATTCTTAAGGCTGACACCATCAATGAAAATTTTCCATAACAAGAGGTAATTTATAAAGCATCTAAACATGCATGCTCAACGAGTGGAGATAGAAATAGTTACCATGAACTAATATCTACTTTACAACCAAAATTTATGTATTACAAAGCTCTTTTTTCCAGACCCAAACAGATATTAAGCTTTTATGACGCCAAGCTAATAGTGTTTCATAAATGGAATATGCCAGGAATGGATAAGGAATGAAAGTCAATAAGCATAAAAGCCATTAATAGCAATCTTGAAATTATTTGTTCTGTTGAGAAAAATCTCATTTGACATGAGTATACATTACATAATTATATACTTATATACTGATAGACATAGAGTGATAGATTACGTATTTAAGGTCAAATAACCCCAAATTCAGTACACAAAAATCATGAATATCTAAATTGTTATATATCTAGAACAACAAACAAGAAAGTACAAGAACAAGAAAAATCATAAATCTTACTGGAATTCTGTCTGGGTATTTTTCTCTAATCCGGGCTGCCTCAGCGTGTCTCTTTTCTGCGGAAAAATGAACAAATCAAATATGATTTTGATTTGAAAAAGAGATTATAACAATTAATAAATCCATAGAAAGCTCAAGAATATACCAAAATCATGCTCTTGCTTGAACGAGCTGGTAGACATTAGTCACAAAAAAACTGAGAAAAAGAGATTGAACTAACAATCAGTCATAATCGATATTACATTCATCACAAAACCAATAAAAGACAATCCAGCTCAATCAGAGTAAACTCGGTCAAAAACTACAATCCCTATCATATACTGAAGCAGGAATTATAAATTTCAAGACAATAATCAATACCATAAACCACTATTTTAGCAATTCAAGCATAGAACAGAAATAGAATAAAGAAAAAGAACGCAACATCTCCAAGTTCGAGAAAAGGTAATCGAGCTAGCCAATAATCCACAAATTGAACCAATTAGCGAATCCGGTTCAATAACAAGAAAAGAAACGGTAAATCAACTAAGATTAAAGACGAAATTGGATCATCAGTAAAGAAATACGAACCTGAGAGTCGGCGGCGGGGAAGGGGGAGATCAGAACTGAAATTTCCTTTGATTTGTTGCCTGAAAATCTGTAGGTCCGGCAAGGAAACAAAAAATCAAAGCGAAAAATTGGGAAAAAAGTGAGAGAAAAGATTGGAAATGTGATCTAAACAGCCAGAATATTGAAATTGTCAAAAGAAAGAAATTGGGTGTGTTGACAGAAGGGAAGTGAATTGGAAATGTGTAGTCTTTTTAATGGGAATGAGATAAGATGGGATGATCACGGGATGACTCAGCTTCTGTTCAAAGCTTCCACCTGTTTTACGGAAAATGGTACAAAATGACCCAAAAAAATAAAAAAAAATTTCTACGACAGTGTTGACACACATCTTCCTAAAAACTTATTTGTTATGGACCCTTTTGACGTGTAAAATATTACTCTTACCTTTGATATTAAATATTCTCTTCAATTGTATCACCTATCTCTTTTTTGTTCTTCTCTTCCAATAACAACAAAACGAAAATTCAAAATCATTTAGAACTATAGATGCTTTAACATTTTACTTACTTTATAAACATGGTTGAAAAGAACGTGAGAAATCATATGGTAACGAGTGATCAAGTTAAAAATGAGTTATATCAACAAAGATATGACAAAAACAAAATTATCATTTGCATAGAAAAAGTGTGTGATCACTATCATAACATACATGATCGTTTACATTAGCATATGTGAACGTGACATTAGCGTAAGTAATCGCTGACATCAATGTATGTGATCGCTCACATCAACATACACGATCGCTCAATTTTCATTTTGCAATTTTGTTTGGTTATACTTTCGCCATGTGTAGTTGTGTTCCCAACTCCCTAATCAGACGAATCCCCAAAATGGTAGGCATATTGAGTCGCGATCTATCCACCTTCACCCATGCAAATCAAAGAACCGCCTTCATAGGCAGGAATTCACAACTCACTCATGATTCAGGTCATGTCACCTATAGTCATCCGGTGAAATGTAAGTCTCTACTATTAACAGCATTATGTAATGAGATTAATCATTTCGTGATCCGATCTTATACAAACTCTTTGTATAGGATACCCCCGCTCACATGTCTCCACATGAATGATCAAGATCAGATCATTTGTAACATTTTACAACACTTGTAACATATACAAAGCGAGTCGTATTCATAGTATCACCAAGATAAGGTACCCAGCCTTATCCATCTACTACAGGCCGTTTAGATTATCATTTAAACATGATCTACCCGTATGTCTCTACATATATATTTAAATTATATAAAATAACCTAGGATCTTAGTTTATTGAATTGAGTAAATGCTCATAAAATAACAATTGTTTCATTAATAACACTTTGTTTATACAATGTTTACCAACTACAAGAAAACAAGAGAGATTTAGGACATAAATCTCAACATCAGGAACATTATACAACTACTGAAAAGGAAATGTTAGGGGTGGTGTTTGCTACTGAGAAGTTTAGAGCTTATTTGGTTGATGCGTCAACAACCATTTACATTGATCATTCCGTTATTAAGTTTTTGATGGACAAAAAGGATGTGAAACCCAGGCTATTAATTGGATGTTGTTGCTACAAGAATTTGACCTAGAGATCAAAGATAGAAAAGGTACTGAAAATCAGGTGGCTAGCCACCTATTGAGATTGAAGAATAAAAAGATGCAGTTGGGCCAGGCTGAAATTGGAGATACATTCCCTGATGAACACCAGCTCAAGGTTGAAGATAGGGAGTCATGGTACGCTGACATTGTCAATTACTTAACCACGAAACAGTTTTCAAAGACTTCAACGCCCTAAAAGGAAACAGCTTGTGCATGATTGCAAGTTTTATTTTTGGTGAGTCGTTTCTTTATAAACAAGGTCCAGATTCCATTATTCGTCGATGTGTCCCCGAGGTCAAAATACAACGCATCTTATCTAAATGCAGAGGACAGCTGCAAAGTTCTCTAGAGTGGGTGCTTCTGGCCTACTCTATTCAAAGACACAAGGAAATATGTTCTCAAATGTGACCCATGTTAATACACGGGCAACATCTCAGCCACTCAACAACATACTCGAAGTTGAACTTTTTGATGTTTAGGGCATTAACTTCATGGGGAATTTTCCTCTATCTTGTGGTCAGCAGTACACTCTAATAACAGCGGATTATGTGTCTAAGTGGGTCAAGGTAGTGGCCTGTGTAAAAAATGATGTGGCAACTGTTTCAAAATTTCTGACTAAGTACATTTTCACGCGTTTTAGGACACCAAGAGCATTGATAAGTGACGAAGGTACACATTTTATTAACACATCAAAATTGTTTGCTAAATATGATGTTAGGTACAAAGTGGCTACCGCTACCACCCACTAACAAATAGGCAAGCAGAAGTCTCCAAAGGGGAAATCAAGTCAATTTTGAAGAAGGTTGTCAATGCATCAAGAAGGGACTGGGCACAAAAACTAGATGAAGCTCTTTGGGCATATAAGACTGCATTCAAAACATCATAAGTATGTCTCTTTATGCCTTAGTATTTGGTAAAGCCTGCCACTTACTTTTGGAATTAGAGCACAAGGCGTTTTGGGCAATGAAAAAGTTGAACATAAATTTGGAAGTCGCGAGGGAAAATAAAAAGCTATAGCTCAATAAATTAAATGAGTGGCGACTTAATGCATACAAAAACACAAGGATCTACAAAGAAAAGATCAAGCGTCGGCATGACCAACGCATCAGTAATAAAGAATTCTTCATCAGTAAAAAAGTCTTACTCTTTAACTCGTGTTTGTGACTCTTTTCAGGAAAGCTTAAATCCAGGTGGTCAGGGCAATTTGTTATCAAAGAAATCTTTCCTCACGGAGCTGTGGAGCTCACTCTAGAGGATGGCACTAACGCCTTCAAAGTAAATGGGTAGAGGGTGAAGCCATAATTTGAAGGAAATGTGAAACACAACAAGACATCCATCGAGTTATGCAAGCCTGCCTGAAGTTCATGTTGAAGTAATCCCTGCATGTAGACAAGCATATATTCCAAAGATGCTTCCTCTTTCTTGCTTTTTTTTTTTTTTTTTTTGCTTTATGTATACCATGTGTTCTTTTAAAATTTAGTACCCCAAATTTTAAGCTTGTTTCATGTTTAGGACTACTTTGCATGCTTTTGAATGATTGTTTGAAAACCAACTTGTGGATTCCAAAAATTTGGGGTACTAAACTAAGGTGTTAGAATTAGGCCAACGCATACCCATGCATTGGAAGAGGAAAAGACGTTATGGAGAGTTGAGCCACTCGAGTGGTTGGGTGGCCCAAGGCGCATCTCTTCATATTCGCATTTAATGCACAGCCTAAATGTCACTATAGACGACACTTGTCAAGTTTGTTCCCTGCTCTCTCTCCTTTGCATTTTCCTATAATAGAGGGTTTAAAACTCATTTTCTTCTTTTTTATTTTTTCGAGCCCAAGACATCCCGAATTTCAAATTGCTTATCGTCCGACCACCCTTCACTGATCATCTTTCTAAGCTTTCAAGTTTTTTCAGAGAAATGTCGGATGCTTTAGACGGCCAGAATGCATCCCTGAGCTTCACTGGAGACTCTTCAGTAAGCTTTTTCTCCTCTTCCTCTATTTCACCTTCACCCTCGGTGTCTCCTCCACTGAAGCCTATTCTTTAGTCCAAGTCGTCAACCGCTTTGTCTTCTTCGTGGAAAACCACTACCCAACCTAGGCCATCCATCGAACCAACTCCGGCGAAGCAATTCCAACCTCCTAAACGTCCATCCACCTCCACCAAAACCCTTGCAAAATCCAAATCTTCCATCTCCTCATCTGCCAAAAATTTGAAGTCCTCAACCACTTCGAAACCGACGTGGCAGCCAACGTCCAAAGGCCCTGCCAAATCAACTACCACAAAGCCTTATGAAACTAGCCCCTCCAGCATGCATCCCAACCATCACACCAAACATTCCGACACATGAGCTTATACAAGAATATCTTCGAACCACTCCATCGCCTGTCGTGCGTCCGACAATTCCCTTAGCCATTGAACCTCTGACCCTATCGAAGTGGCCTAGCCTTCCCTTATTTCCTCACCAAGCTCACCGCATACAACCACCAACACCCTACCTATTACACCACCTCAGCCATCTGAGGAACCTCCAAGTTCCACCAATTCTAGGTTGGAACCTATCTCACAACCCACTTACCAACAACCTGACCCCAACGAGCTGGCTCGTAAAGATGAGCAATAGGTCTTCGGACCAACTCTAGCTAGGGGTATTCGTGGGTTGGGTTAGGTTGGGTTTAGGGATATTTTAGGCCCAACCCTATGCTTCAGCTTGTGTATTTTTCTAACTTAAACTAACCCTTGTTTAATTATGAATCCGAACCAAACCAACCCAAAAAAAATGGGTTGGGTTGGTTCGGTTCCATCAGTTCCCTTAAAAAAAAAGCATGGAATCATCAATAAAAAATCACTACTACAAAATCTACATTACTTGACACTTGTAGTTTTTAATTACTTGACGTTTATGTGGAAAAAGTCAAGTAATATGATTTTGGACAAAAAAAAGGTCAAGTAAAAGGGTTAAAAAAAGGGAGATTGATGCAATATTTCGGATATTTTCACGCGAACCTTTACTTGACACGATTTCCGTGTCAAGTAATATAAGGTCTTACTTGACATGTTTCATGTGTCAAGTATAAGAAGCTCTTACTTGACTTTTTTTCGTGTAAAGTAAAAGGGTTAAAAAAGCAGAGATTGACGGAATATTTCAGATATTTTCACGCGAACCTTTAATTGACATGATTTTCGTGTCAAGTGATATAAGGTCTTACTTGACACGTTTCACGTGTCAAGTATAAGAAGCTCTTACTTGACATTTTTTTCGTGTCAAGTAAAAAGGTTAAAAAAGCGGAGATTGACGGAATATTTCGGATATTTGATAGGCCTCCAATTTAGTAGGCGAATCATATAGCATTTGGTAGTTCCGGGTAAGCGATCGCAGGGTCTTCGTGGGTGATCATCTAGTGTTACTCAGTGATCGTGTAGTAGAGCTAAGCGATCGTGTAGCTGAGCTCAGCGATCGTATAGCATTTGGTAGGCAATCGTATAGCATTTTGTTACTCAACGATCGTGTAGCAGAGCTAAGCGATCGTGTAGCCGAGCTCAGCGATCATGTAGCATTTGGTAGACAATCATATAGCATTAGGTAGGTGATCATATAGCATTTTGTTACTCAGCGATCGTGTAGCCGAGCTCAGCGATCGTGTAGCATTTGGTAGGCGATCATATAGCATTAAGTAGGTGACCATATAGCATTTTGTTACTCAGCGTTCGTATAGTAGAGCTAAGCGATCGTTTAGCCGAGCTCAGCGATCGTGTAGCATTTGGTAGGCGATCGTCTAGCATTGGGTAGGCGATCGTATAGCATTCTATTATTGGACTGAGCAGTGAGCTGGACTGGGTCTACATAGTACATACAAATTAAATTAGAATAAATAGTATCTAACCTATTCTTCCTGGGTCGGTTCGGTTCGAATCGAACGATTTTTCTACGAACCTGAGAACCGAACCGACCTATTCGAGTTCATTAAAAAAAAATCCAAACCAAACCAATTTTTTTTTAACCAACCCAAACCAGTTGGGTTGGGTTGGTTGCTTGGTTTTTTCGAATCTTTGATTTTTTTTAACACCCTTAATTCTAGCCAGCCTTGATCAAAGGCAAGTTGTTAAAATGGATCAGATGATGTGTCGAGAATTAAAGGAGTATATCAGCATGCACCGGAAGCAACAAGGATTAATAAGCATTCTAATTCATTAATTTTGGTTGTAAATAAAACGTGCTCAAACAATAATAAGAGGGTTTCATGTCATACCTTTGTAGAACCTCTTAAAACTCGAATTCAGTTGCAAATCTTCTCTAATAAGCTTGAATGAAGAGAATTTGGAGAAGAAGCCCACTGATGCCACTTGAAGAACACTTCTTCAACTTTACAAGTTTTTAACAAAACTTCAGCAAGTTCATGAGCTATTGCATGCTTGATTTCCACTTCCATATTTTCTATTTATTGCAGAACATTCATGCAAAGAAGAAGGCTGCATGAGGTGCAGCTCATGCTTGGAAAATTGAAACAAAACAAGTGGTTTTTTTAGTGAGCTACCTGAAGGTGTTAATGGAAAAATCTAATTTTCCATTTTGTGTTTCTCCAAACTCTTCCAATTTTCAAATGGATTTCCAAGATCAATTTTGATTTCATAATTGAAATTATTATTATTTTTACAAAATTAATTTTCCAATAAAATTAATAATAAATAAATAATTAAATAATTTAATTAATTCTAATTAACTTAATATCAAATATTAAATTAATTTTACACAAGTTTCACCTTTATGAATTTAATATTTAAATCATATTTAAATATTAATTAATTCTCCAATTTTGTTTAATTCCAAAATTAAAAGCATAATTATATCTCATGTAATTACTAATTCCCTTAATTCTAATTTGAATGCTTCAAATTAACTTATCATGCTACTCTAAGGCTAATCCATTTACGAGCTAGTAGGGGGACCTCGTAGGCCTACAGATCATGGGCTCCAAAAATCCGAGATTAATTGCCTAAACTCTTTACACTGAATTAATCATCATTCGTTAATTAATGGGTCACTCCACTAAAGCTCATAGTTGCACTCCTCTCACTGAAGATATATTATGTCCACATGATTTAACCATAATTAGTTAGTCGACCATTTACAAGTTTTTCGTAATAACGGTTGGATCTAATGTTTGTTTTACCCATGAGATTACATCTTGTTTCTTAAGTTCCTATTGAATCTCTAATAAACAATTGTTTTGTGATCCAGTAACTAAACTAGATCCCTCTCAGCCCAGTGAGAGGGTGCGGCTTCTTGTTCAAAACCTGGATTCAGTACTTAAGAGAACAACCTTTCTCCTATCCCTAAATCGGGTAGGCATGAATTCCGTCTTGCACTCTATGTTCCCAGCTATCTACCCGGTCTTACCCCCGGAAAGGGAGGCTTATTGAGCTGGCGCTGTTGAGCCAACCCTCACCTATGCAAATCTAAGAATAATCCCAAATAAACAGGAGTTCGTAGTTAGCTCAGAATTAAGATCGAGCTACCTAGGTCATCTAAGTGAAATAGTCAGTCTTATATAGTAAACAATATTATAAAGTAAAAGTGATTTATTTCTCGGTCCGATCTTATGCAAACTCATTGCATAGGACGCCCCCACTCCTCATGTCAATATATGAACGAATCTGGATCACTTCATTTGTAGTATCTTTACAACAACTTGTAATAGTTACAGAGTAGGTTGTATCCAATAGTGTTACCAGAATAAAGTACCCAACCTTAATCATGTACTATAGACCGTTTTGGCTATTTACTCGAACTTGATCCATTTCTATGTCGCTACATAAAGTTCAGGTATTCATATAATAGCCATGGATCTTAGTTTATTGGATTTAGACTTTTACCTATGCAATTTATAGAATCAATAATAAGTTTGTTGACTATAGAATATGTTTATCTTTTACAGACTACGAGTTTTAGGACATAAAACCCAACAGAGAAAATGCTAACGCATTGGTTAAAGAAGAACCTAACCATCAGAGGGTCACAAGCACCTTAAGTCCAGTGGAAAAGAAGATGGACGAGGCTGACAGATATGTTAAGATACTTAAATAATAAATGAAAGAAGAAGAAAATGAAGAGAGGATGCGATGAGTTGGCCTTGATGCATCAGTACCATGAATATCTGATGCAAATGAAAGGCCATCAGAATAAACTTCACGAAGGAAAAGACATCTTATAATTTAAGAGGATGAAGAAGAAGAAGAAAATCTAGTTGCAACCAGACCTATGGTTTTAACGTAGGAAAGCAGCTCTTGGGATTCGAGTGACTAGAACGCAAGCTGAAAGATTACAGACCTGCGCGTCAAGGACAAAGGAAAACTGCTCTTCAAAGAGAGCTTGAGGAAGAAGCAAGGGCGTTGGCCCATGTGGTAATGAGATATAAGGAAGGTGACAAAGGAATGAAGGCGGCAGCTGTGTCACCAAAAGAAACTAGAGGAAGAAAACGACTGTTGGGTTTTATGTCCTAAAACTCGTAGTTTGTAAAAGATAAACATATTCTATAGTCAATAAACTTATTATTGATTCTATAAATTGCATACGTAAAAGTCTAAATCTAATAAACTAAGATCCATGGCTATTATATGAATACTTTAACTTTATGTAGAGATATAGAGATGAATCAAGTTTGAGTAAACAGCCAAAACGGTCTATAGTACATAATTAAGGTTGGGTACCTTATTCTGGTAACACTATTAGATGCGGCCTACTCTGTAGTTGTTACAAAGAGTTGTAAAGATACTACAAACAAAGTGATCCAGATTCGTTCACCAGGATAAGGTATCCCTCCTTTATCCTTATACTATAGACCATTTATGTTATTACTTAAGGCATGATCCACTTGTATGTCTCACATACATGCTTAAGTTTACATGAAATAACCATGGATCTTCGATTATTGGATATGAGTAAATGAAAATAAAATAATATTTATTTTATTAATAACAATGTGTACAAACTGTTTACAAACTACGAGACTTCAAGAGAATTAGGACACCAAATCCCAACAGTAAATGGATCTACAAGAGAAAACGAGACCAAGCTGGTAAGGTATAGACCTACAAAGCAAGACTTGTGGCAAAAGAGTTTACCCAAAGAGAGGAGGTAGATTATGAAGAAACTTTCTCTCCGGTTGCCATGATAAATTCAATTAGAATACTCTTGTCCATAGCTACATTTTATGATATTGAAATATGGAAAATAGATGTCAAGACAACCTTTCTGAATGGCTATCTTGAAGAGAGTATCTATATGTCTCAACCAGAAGGGTTTATTAAATAGGGTCAAAAGCAAAAGGTTTGCAAACTTAATCGATCCATTTATGAATTGAAACAAGCAATTAGATCCTGAAATATGAGATTTAACACTGCGATCAAATCTTATGGCTTTAAACAAAACGTTGACGAACCTTGTATTTACAAGAAAATTGTTAACAAAACTATTGTTTTTCTGTACTCATAGGGAATAAAGTAGAATTTCTTGCTGATGTTAAGAGATGGTTGGCTACGCAATTTCAAATGAAAGATTTGGGAGAAGCACAGTATGTTCTTGGGATCCAAATAGTTCAGAATCGCAAGAACAGAACATTAGCATTATTTCAAGCATCTTATATAGACAAAATGTTGTCTAGGTATAAAATGCAAAATTCTAAGAAATGAGCATTTCCTTTCAGACATGGAATTCACTTATCTAACGAACAAAGTCCTAAGACACCTCAAGAAATTGAGGATATGAAACGAATTCCATATGCATCAGCAGTAAGAAGTAAGGAGTTTAATGTATACAATGTTGTGTATTCGTCCCAATATATGCTATGTCATTGGAATAGTCAGCAGATTTCAGTCCAATCCTGGATATGATCATTGGACTACTGTTAAGAACATTCTCAAGTATCTTTGGAGAACGAGAGATTATATACTCGTGTATAGTGCTGAGGATCTTATCCTTACTGAATACACTGATTCTGACTTCCAAACTGACATTGATTCTAGGAAATCAACTTCGGGGTCAGTATTCACTTTAAGTGGAGGAGTTGTTGTGTGGAGAAGTATCAAGCAAAGTTGTATTGCTGACTCCACAATGGAAGCTGAGTATGTAGTTGCAAGTGAAGTAGCAAAAGAAGCAGTATGGCTCATTAAGTTCTTGACTGATTTGGAAGTAGTTCCTAATATGCACCTGCTTGTCACCCTATATTGTGATAATAGTGCAATAGTTTCAAATTCAAAGGAACCTCGAAGTCATAAACGAGGAAAGTACATCGAACAGAAGTACCATCTCATTAAGGAGATTGTACACAGAGGAGATGTGATTGTCACAAAGATAGCCTCACAAGACAACTTAGCTGATCCATTTACAAAGGCCCTCTTCGCTAAAGTGTTCGAGGGTCACCTAGTAGGACTAGGTCTACGAGATATTCATCACTAGGGCAAGTGGGAGAATTTATGGGTATTTAATGCCCTAGTTTATTGTATTTATATTTTTTGCTTTTTTTTCTCTTAGTGTAACTCAACATTGTATATATTTATATATGTTGATCCACTGGAGTTTTAGTCCAAGTGGGAGTATTATTGGGTTTTATGTCCTAAAACTCGCAGTTTGTAAAAGATAAACATATTCTATAGTCAATAAACTTATTATTGATTCTATAAATTGCATACATAAAAGTCTAAATCCAATAAATTAAGATCCATGGCTATTATATGAATATTTGAACTTTATGTAGAGACAAAGAGATGAATCAAGTTCGAGTAAACAACCAAAACGGTCTATAGTACATGATTAAGGTTGGGTCCTTATTCTGGTAACACAATTGGATGCGGCCTATTCTGTAGTTGTTACAAAGAGTTGTAAAGATACTACAAACAAAATGATCCAGATTCGTTCATATATTGAGATGAGGAGTGGGGCATCCTATGCAATGAGTTTGCATAAGATCAGACCAAGAAATAAGTCACTCTTACTTTATAATGTTGTTTACTGTATAAGACTGACTATTTCACTTAGATGACCTAGGTAACTCGATCTTAATCCTGAGCTAACTCTGAACTCTTATTTATTCGGGATTATCCTTAGATTTTCATAAGTGAGAGTTGGCTCAACAGCGCTGACTCAATAAACCTTCCATTTCAGGGGTAAGACCGGGTAGATAGTTAGGAACATAGAATGCAAGACGGAATTCACGCCTACCTGATTTAGGGATAGAAGAAAGGTTGTTCTGTTAAGTATTGAATCCAAGTCTTGAACAAAGAGCCTCACCTTCTCACTGGGCTAAGAAAAATCTAGCTGAGTGACTGGATAAAAAACCAATTGTTCATTAGAGAATCAGTAGGAACTTAAGAAACAAGACATAATCTCGAGGGTAAAACAGACATTTGACCCAACCGTTATTACGAACAACCTGTGAAAGGTCGACTTACTAATTATGGTTAAATCATGTGGACATAATATATCTACAGTGAGGGGAGTGCAACTATGGGCTTTAGTGGAGTGACCCACTAGTTAACAAATGAGGATTAATTTGGTGTAAAGAGTTTAGCCAATTAATCTCGGATCGTTGGAGCCCATGATCTGTAGGTCCGTGAGGTCCCCCTACTAGCTCATAAATGGATTAGCTTTAGAGTAGCGTGATAAGTTAATTTGAAGCGTTCAAATTAGAAGTAAACGAAATTGGATAACTAATTAAATATTTAAATATGATTTAAAAATTAAATTCATGGATAGAGATTCATGAATGTGGAATTTGTGTAAAATTAATTTAATATTTGATATTAAATTAATTAGAATTAATTAAATTATTTAATTAATTATTTGTTAATTTTATTTAAATAATTAATTTGTGAAATTAATTTTTATAAAATTAATAAAGTTTTCATTTTGTAAAAATTGAAAAGTTTGAAAAACACAAAATGGAATTATAGATTTTTCCATTAACACCTTCAATTAGCTCACACTAAACCCACTTAAATTTGGCTTCAATAATCCAAGCATGAGCTGCATCTCATGCAACCATCTTCTTTGCATATATGTCCTGCAATAAAATAGAGAATATGGAAGGGGAATTGGGGTATGCATCAATAGAGCTTTTGCTGAAAAATTCAAGTTGAAGAAAGGTGTTCTTCAAGTGGATAGTGCAGTGAGTTCTTCTCCAAGTTCCTTTCATTTAAGCTTATCTTGAGTCCCACAACTTAGTCTAAAAATCTAAGAGAATAGTAGGGAAGATCTTGAGGTGGTTCACAAAAAGAATTGGGGCAGATTTGCAGTTGAATTCGAGATTTAAGAGGTTCTACAAAGGTATGACTTGAAACTCTCTTATTATTGTATGAGCATACTTTATTTACAGCCAAAATTAATAAATTAGAATGCTTATTGATCCTTATTGCTTCTGTTGCATGTTGATATACTCCTTTAATTACATGTTTAGTTAGGCGTTAGAAATCTAAGTCTAGAACCTTACTCAACGAAACATATTTTTTTATTTCTCATGCATACAAGCCTCAACTCAAACCTCCTTTTGAATTTTTTTTTCCAAGGCACTTTTATAGTTCTTTTTCGACAATGAGGACCTTGTTATTCTCCAAAATTTGGGGGTGGGGAGGTCCGAGTTGATGTGTTCTCTTGTTTATAAAAATCTGGTTGATTTCATTTATAAAAAAAATGGACGTAATAAGCAAAACTTCACTATCAACACAAGGGAGAAATCCAAGTTTGATATGAGTTAAGATTGGAAATGACACTCACCCGTAGTTGGATGTCCGCATGACACCCATGGGGATAAGCCAAAACGAAGTTAAATAACCAAGACCAATGTGTCCCAACTCCTCTATATAAGCCCAAGGAATAAAAATAAAACACATAAATGCTTAGATAAGAGTTAAATTGTGAAGAGCACTTGCTCGTAGTTGGATGCCCACATGAAACCCATGGGGGCAAGTCAAAACAAAAGTGAGTCACCCAAATCAATGCATGGATAGTCCTGAGAAAATAATAACTTGCACTTAAAAGATTTTTTTATATATAACAAGAAGACCATCCAATGCATTACTGGATTTGAAAGATATAAATGTTTTAGAAAACAAAAGAGTTTTGAAGAATGGGCTTGCCGCATAACAAAGCCTAAAACTTACGTCATTAATAAGCTTCAAACTTGATTAAAAGAAAATTTTTATATACTGAACTACTCCTATTACTACTGAAATGTAGCAATAGTGGTAAGTCCAAATCGATCCGCAGGGAAGTGCGATTTCTTTCGTTAAGTTAATTTTCTAACTAGAGCGGTAAATGGTGGGTTTTGTAGGGAAGAGATATATGCGTGAAATTAAAATAAAAAGATGAATATAATCTAGATTAGGATTCTATCTAATTTCTAGGGCAAGAGAGAGTTTCATATGCAACTTCTTTCATTAGACATCAGTTAATTACACTGATTCTATCAACCCCTCAACCTATTAGAAAGTCTAATGGCCCAATTAGCCAAATTCGATATTAAACTAAATTAACCCTAATTCAATTTACAACTCTTCCTTCTTAGCGACATATAAGTTAATTGAGTTGCATTGTGAAAGGGTTCAATTGTTGATACATACTACAAGCCGGAAAAGTTATATCTTATAGCATGATTTATTTGGAGAAGATTATATTAGGGCATACATGCATCTGGTCAGAAAAAGTCTAGAACCTAAACATGTGATCCTAATATATGCAACCAAATCAATCAATATTATATAGGCTATAATGATATTGCAAATAAGAACTTCAATAAAGTAATTTGTCAGATCAATTTAAAAAATTTCCATTAAGATTCAATCAAATCATCCCAAAGAATTCACAACAATTCAGTTAAATTAATTAGAAAACCTTCAAGAAAATAAACATAGGGCTTTTGTTCAAAAGAAATTAGATAGGAATTACCTCTTAATTCATAGACAAATCCGAGATACACATCCAATCCGTCGATTACAACCCAAAATAAAAAGAAAAATTAACCTAAAAATACTAAAATCTGAAGGGAAATGAAGAAGATTGAAGTTTAACTTCGGCCTTTATCAGTTCAGCCCCTAAAATTCAACATATTTTGACCTAAAGACGAAGGGAGGTATTTATAGTGTTGGGTTTTATGTCCTAAAACTCGCAGTTTGTAAAATGATAAACATTTTCTATAATCAATATACTTATTATTGATTTCATAAATTGTATGAAAGTCTAAATCCAATAAACTAAGACCCATGACTATTGTATGAATACTTAAACTTTATGTGGAGACATAAGAGTGGATCAAGTTCGAGTAAATAGTCAAAATGATCTATGGTGCATGAATAAGGTTGGATACCTTATTCTGATAACACCATTAGATGCGACCTACTCTGTAATTGTTACAAAGAGTTGTAAAGTGCTACATACGATGTGATCCTAATTCGTACAGTTATGACATGAGGAGTGGAGGTGTCCTATGCAATGAGTTTGCATAAGATCGAACTAAGAAATAAATCACTATTACTTTATAACGCAAGACTGACTATTTCACCTAGATGACATAGGTAACTCGATCTTAATCCTGAGCTAACTATGAACTTCTATTTATTTAGGATTACCCTTAGATTTACATAGGTGAGGGTTAGCTCAACAATGCCGGCTCAATAAGACTCCCATTTCAAGGGTAAGACCGAATAGATAGTTGGGGACATAGAGTGCAAGACGGAGTTCACACCTACCCGATTTAGGGATAGGAGAAAGGTTGTTCTCTCAAGAACTTAATCCAGGTTTTGAACAAGGGGCCACACCCTCTCATTGGGCTAAGAGAGTTTGGTTTAGTGATTGGATCGCAAACCAGTTGTTCATTAGAGGATCAGTATGAACTTGAGGAATAAAATGTAATCTTGAGGGTAAAACAGATATTTGACCCAACCATTATTATGAACAACCTGTGAAGAGTCGACTTGCTGATTATGGTTAAATCATGTGGACATAATATACCTATAGTGAGGGGAGTGCAACTATGGTCTTTAGTGGAGTGACCCATTAGTTAATTAATAAGGATTAATCTGGTCTAATGAGTTTAGTCAATTAATCTCAGATCGTTGGAATCCATGATCTATAGGTCCGCGAGGTCCCCCTATTAACTCGTAATGGACTAGCTCTAGAATAACGTGATAAGTTAATTTGAAACGTTCAAATTAGAATTAAGAGAATTAGTAATAATATGAGATATAATTACATGTTTAATTTAAGAATTAAATTGAATAGGAGAATTTATATTTAAATATGATTTAAATATATAAAGATGGATATGTGTTAAACTTAATTTAATATTTGATATTAAATTAATTAAGTTTTATTTGAAAATTAATTTTATTTTTCAATTTTTAAAAATCAAAATGAAAAATCAAGTTTTTATTTTTGATAAAATTGGAAAATTAGAAAAACAAAACACAAATGGAAAAACTTGGTTTTCCATTATCTATCTCATATATGCTCACACACTTTCCATTTGCTCTTCTTCATTTGCTCTAAGCATGAGCTGCAACTCATGAAACTCTCCTCCTTGTATGATAGTTGGCAATATATGGAAGAGTTTGGAGTGAATTTTGAGCATGCAATCAAGAGAGAATTTTAGAGAAAATTTGTGCTGAAGAAAGAGTTCTTCAACCAGATTGCTGTTGTGAGAAGTTCTCCTTCATCCCTTGATTCAAGCTTGTTTTAAGTCCCACAACTCAATCTAGAGCACCAAGAGAATAGTGGGGAAGATCTTGAGGTTGTCTGCAACAAGATTTGGAGAAGATTGCAGCTGGAGAACAAGCTTTAAAGAAGTTCTACAAGAGGTATGTCATAAAACTCACTAATTTTCAGCAAGAGCATGCTTTATATTTTGCCAAAATTAATAAATTAGAGTACTTAAATGATCATTGTTACTTCCGTTGTTGCTAATACATTCCTAGATATAGAAATCATCACAGCGTTGCAACGCTCGACAGAAAAGGCCACGAGCATCAGAGAAACGTTGCAACATTGGCGTTGCTGTAAACTCGAAGCGTTGCAATGCTAAGAGTAGTGTTGCAACGCTCTCCTGCACATCAGGCTACTGCCTTGCAACGTCAAGCGAGCGTCGGGGCTTCATATAAGGTGAGCGTTGCAACGCTGAAGCAGGCACATTTTGGTCTTTTTTACTCTTTTGGAGCCCAAATGCTCAAATCAACTCCAAATTGCTTCAAATTAACTCCGTTCTTCACCAAATCGCCAATTCTACCTCTTGATTGCTTGATACTTATAAAATAGAAAATAAATACATAAAATCCAATAACGAGCCCAAATTAAGCTAGGAATAATAGCTCTTTTTAGAGTTATCACCGCATTAGAGATTGAGTATATATTTCTTTGGGAAATGGAACAAACTTGTATTTTCAAAAGCCAATCTCAAACATTTGTAGGTTGAAGGACATGATGAGAGGTGGAGCTAGTGCGTTTAGATCATAAGAGTATGTTAAGGAATTATTTTAGGGATTGTGCCCTAAATCTTATGGTTTGTCATGTATAAATAACGATGTTCATTTATTTAATAAAATAAGGGGTTATTTTATTTGACATTTAGATTTGTGTAACTCAATCCAATAAACAAGATCTGAGGTTATTTAATGTAGCTTAAACATGTATTGGTAACATACAAGTGGATAATGTTTAAGTGATAATTTTAAAAGTCTGTAGTAGATGGATAAGGTTGGGTACCTTATCCTGGTGTCACTACGAATACAATTCATTTTGTAATTGTTATAATTGTTGTAAAAGTGTTACAAATGATCTAATTCTGATCATTCATGTGGAGACATGGGAATGAGGTATCCTATACAAATAGTTTGTATAAGATCGAACCACGAAATGATTAGTCTCTCTTTAAAATGTCGTTACTTGAAGAGACTTACATTTCTCTAGGATGACCATAGGTGACTTGACCTTAATCCTTAGTGAGTTGTGAACTCCTACCTATGAGGGCGGTCCTTTGATCTGTATGGGTGAGAGTGGTCATATTCGCTTACTCAATATGCATACTGTTTTGGTATTCGTCCGAGTAGGGAACTGGAAACATAACTATACAAGATGGAATTCACTCCTTCTTGCAGTTAAGGAATGTAGATAAATTTCTCCTTTAATAGCTAATTTCGGGTCTTGAACAATGAGGCATCACCCTCTCATTGGCCCGAGAAGGATCTAGTTATAGTTCGACTATGACTAATTGTTCATTAGAGAGATCAGTGGTACTTAAGAAGTTAGAGTGAAGGTCAACTTACTGTGGGTGATAATTTTGACCCAACTGTAGTTATGAGCAATTTGTGAAAGTCAACTTACTGTTGGTTGGTTATATCCAATGGATACAGAAATATATCTACAATATGAAAAGTGCAGTTGTCGGTCTTTGATGGAGTGACCAACAGTTAATGAATGTCGATTAATTTAATAAAATAGTTTAATTAATTAATCTCCTATCATTGGAACTTCTAATCTATAGGTCCATAAAATCCTTTGCTAGCTTAATAAGGGTTGAATGAGAATTAATTAATTTTGGATTAATTTGAATTGTTCAAATTAATTAAAGGGAATTAATTACATGAGATACAATTAATATAGTGTATTTGGATACATTATAATATAAAATTTAATGAGAGAGATAAATATTTGAATATGATTCAAATATTAATTATATGAATAAGATTCATATAAAAACTATAGGTTCAAATTAATGTGAATATGATTCATATTAAAACTATAGGTTATATGAGAGAATATAAAATTAGTTTATATTATATGTGATATAATATATAGTTTTATTTAATAATATTAATGTAATATAAAATTGTAAAATAATTCCCTTGAGAGTTATTTCACATTGTGAATGGATTATTTTATAACTCCCCTCATCTCTTGTATACAAGAAAAGACAGGGGAGTTTTTAGCAGTTCATCACATGAAACACAATTGAATTCTCTCTATAAATCATCTTCTCCCTCTGTACAATCTCTCTCAAGAACTCCAATTCTCTCACAAAAATTAAGTAAGGCAAGCTCACACCTTTGCCTAGATTTCTTACCTTAAGGATAGCAAGGAAGACACTTGTGGTGGTGTCCAGTATTGGTTTTTTCACGTTACTATGATCAAGAGGAGGAGAAGAGATCGAGGAATTCGTGAAGAAAGAAATTTTCAAGGGTAAGCCTTCTATTTTCCCTTTTCTGTCTATGAATTAAGAAAGCATGCTTAAGTTTTAGTTTACTATTTATCCTCTCTATATTGTGCTTCTCTCTATTTTAATTAATTCCAAAAGCGAATTCACTAACACAAGCGATCACTCGTTTCCGCTAAATTCGATCCATTCAATATCTTCATCGATATAACTTCGTTTTAGCTAAATGGCCACTCGTTTCATACATTTTTTCATGTTTTTTCGATTATGCTTGTAAATTGAACAAAATGCTAAAAAATAATGAATAAATGACATTGTAACATTTACACTTAGATAAAATTTACTTTTGGAGTAATAAAGTCAAAAGATTATTTAAGTTTTTTCTCAGTTTACTTGCATGGTTGGAAAGAACACAAAAAAAAACGTATGAAAATGAGTAGTCATTTAGTAAAAATGGAGTTAATCGACAAGGATATAACCGAAACAAAATTGCAAAATGAAAACTGAGCGATCAATGCTGATGTAAGCAATAACGTACACTGATGTCAATGATCACTTATGTTGATGTCGGTGATCACATATGCTGATGTAGGTGATCCCATACGCTAATGTCAGAAAGCGCATACTTTTTCTCCACAAATGATAATTTTGTTTTTGCATATCTTTGTCGATATAACTCTATTTTAACTTAAGCTACTCATTTTCATATGATTTTTTGCATTCTTTCCAACCATGCTTATAGAGTAAGCAAAATGTTAAAGTGTTTTTAGTTTTAAATAACTTTGAACTTTTATTTTGTTGTTGTTGGAAGAGAAGAGCAAAAGAGACGTAGGTAACACAAGTGAATAGAACATTTATTGAGGGTAAAAGTGGTATTTCACATGCCAAAAAAATCAATAACAAACAACTTTTTAGAAAGAAGTTAGTCATAGAAAAGTTTTTTGTGTATAATTTTCCCTATTTTCCCTATTTTGTATTCCAATTTCCTTAAATCGTACAAAGTGTCACTAAATTTTGTTATTTATTTAAAAATATTTTATACTTTTAAAAGTTACGATACTATTCTTAAACTTTCATAGACGTCTCAAAAAACATTTAGAATGGAAATTCTTTAGAATTTTAAATAAAAACTGAGATATGAAATGGTATGACAGTGATTTGGAATGAAATTTTGGATCATTACATCATTTTTGGTTATCTCATACAAGTATAAGTCTCGATTTCTGTTTGAAATTCTAAATGATTTATATTCTAAGGGTAGATTTGAAACATTTATAAAAGTTGAAGGGTAATTTGTAACTTTTGAAAGTATAGGCGTATTGTTTAAATAAATGGCTTAGTTCAAGGATATTTGTTATAATTTAGCTTTTTTTTTTCTTTTTGTTATTTTCAAATATCAAAATAATTATTTCGTTTTATTTATTTGTTTGTCTACCAACTGAATTGTACTCAACGTTGCAAAAGTAAATAATTTAACAAATATATATATACATCTATTATATATTTTTTTAAAAAAAACGTACCATCTTTGACCATTTTATCCTTTTGGTCAATTTTATTATTTACAAAATATGCTCTTTACAATTAGTAAACAATAATTGATAATTATTGTATTTAATTTACACAATAAATTATCATAGATTAGAATATGTAGGATATCTTTTTTTCTTCTTTTACAGAAAAAATGAATGAAAAAATAAAAAATAAAAACCTTTGTTGAACTAAAATGATAAATGAAAGTTCTTTATTTTCTTTTTTATGTTTGCAATTAATTCATTTCCTACCTCAATAGAAGAACCTTCTTTCACTCATCTTCCGACATATTTGTTGGTGATTATCCTAGACAAGGTCCAAAATCTATAGGTGAGTCCAAATGCAAAGAAAATAATAACGTGAAAGTAGCATGGGAAAATGCACATCTCGAAAGAAAAAGTCATAGCCTCTAGTTGCGGAGTCGAGCTAGAGGATATATGCCAATCAGGTAATCATCAAATGCAACTCAGTTAACGCCCTGCAGCCTCGAATGTCGCAATTACCCTCACATCATAAGTTACATGTAATCACAAACGAGTATTAGAGGAATGACATTATAAATAGTCACATTCAACTATTCCATAGAGAAAGAGTAAGTAGTCTCCGAAGGAGAGTGCTGACCTTACTTTTGTGCTTAGTTGAACTATGCACTCCTTATAATAACTTAGGTATTGGAGTGTGGTAAGCTCGACATCATACTGATGTGAGGAACTTAACACTAGTCAGCTCGAAGAACGAGACTCGACCAAGAAAATCAGGCTAGTAGACAAGCCCGCGACGATAACGTAAGCGTGCGGTTTCCCACACCAACAATATTAATTAAAAAGTAAATTTAAATAGTCATTCAAAATGTTAATAAGAAATATAATTAATCTAATTTTTTTTCTTTGAGTAAATAAAAAAATAATTTCCCAATAAAGTTAATGATAAAAAGCAAAATGACTTGAATCTAAAAAGTTTTATCCTTCTACTTTTTAATAATAAATTAAAGACTTTGCCTTCAATTAGAATTCGAAAAAAAAATATCAATATTTATATCCCTACTTTCTGAGTTGTATTAATGAAAACACCCAACTTTCTTCTTCTTCTTCTTCTTCTTTTTTTTTTTTTTTTCCAAAGGTGATATAATATATTGCAAAAAGAAAACATCTTAGACTGGCCAAGTACAAACCAAAATAAAACCAAAGTACAAGAGCTAGAACTCACAGCCAAAATATCCAAGCAAAACAAAGGACAAGTCCACATCTTCAATGTTAGAAGAAACCATCAAAATCACAACAAAAGAAACTATCACAAGTCCTTTGACAAGTCAAGGGGTCTTAAGAGTCACTAAGAATTTAGAATTAGTAACCACAAAGCGATAATCAATCACTAAAGGAGGGACATCATCTTAAGAGAATAAGACCAAAGGAAGATTAGAATCTATAGTAACTTTAGGCGATATGGACATCTTAGATGCCACTGGATCAATGACAAGATTAGATTGAAGAACGAAGTCCTGAGCCCCCATCATTGAAGAATCTTCATCATTAGTGAATCAATTTAAATCTTCGATTAAAATTTCATTTTTAAACCATGGGTTACTTAGAGATATAGGCCCCTTACAAAACTTATTTTCATAAATGTCTAAAGTTTGGGATATTTTGTAAATATTTAATTAAAAATTTGGACAAAAATTCCCTTTTTCACGTTAACCAATGCAACATTTAATGCTGTTTATTTGGTAAATTTTTTCCTTATGTCCAAGCAATTGATGATAGAGAGAAAATTTGGATAATATATTTATTAATTAGTGTATTGAAAAGAAAATATGTATTTATTATAGATTATTAATTAGTAGAGATTTTCTTTCCATTTGCATTTAAAATGATTTTCTTTTCTATTTTTACGTATTTACAACAATGACTTCTTTGTTCTTTTGGTTGATTCATGGTTGTTTTTAATTGTATCTTAGAACATTGTGTTAATTGTTTAAAAATATTCTAACCTATATATAAAATATACCAAGATTTATCATATCATAAAACATAATGTAAAACATCGTATTAAGATGTTTATTTAACCGAATTCATTTATCAGTTATACCATAATATATAAATCACAAATTGACTCAAGGTTCAATATAAATCACACATAAAATCTATTTATCTATTGTGATATATAAATCACAGATAGACTCAATGTCCAATATAAAACATATATATAGGCGTATATATCATAAAATGAAAAATCTAAATAAAAATAACTGTCCTTCACATCTTATTTATATCACATATGAATATATACATCACAGTGTATATTGACATTCCTACAAAAGGTAAAAAAAAAAAAAGAAGAAGAAGAAAGAAGTACATACATATCTCAATATGTATCCAAAAAATAAAAAATAAAAATAGAAAAATGCTCCTTGATTTGCGTGCGCAAGAACCCTCTTGGTCTTCCTCTCTTCTTCTTCGTGAAGCCCTTTGCCGATGTCGCCTATCCCAATCTCTTATTTGTGAAGCCCTAGATCTAAATGTTGTCGCTGCTCCTGTCCAATGCTGTCACACCTTTCAGTCGCAGCCACCTTGCTAGTCGTCACTGCCTTACCTATTATCGTTGACGGTCGAGTCCATACACTGAAGAGAGGAGGTTCCGAGGGAAGGGGAGCTAGGTCGACTGGGCAGGGCCGAGATCTGAGTCAGTAGGGGGCTGTGTCGAGGGGCAGGGAGCTAATCGGTGAGACGGGGTGGGCGGTCGGTATGGGGTGGGGAGAGAAGAAATGAATAAAGGGGAATCGAAGGGGGTCGGGGCGCCGGGGAGAGAGGAAAATTGGGGGGTAGGCGGATGATACATAAAAGAAAGGGAAAATTTTATGATAACGCAACTTTAACCCTCAGTCCAAAGACATAATCTATTATGCAGTAAAAATCTTTAAATCTAAGAAATTAACACCTTTATGGACGATTTAGTTCAACCTCGAGAAGAGGCTAGAATCAAATTACCTCTCATCGAAGATTTAGAAATAAGAATAAAAAAATTTGTTCTAGATTGAGTCACTCCACAATCAACTTGATCAAGGTTAGATTGAATAGCTCACATGCATTCTATCACAAGAATTGCAAAATTCTAAAGAAAAAGTCTCAAATATGAGATCTCAAATTTCATTCATCAAAATCTTAATCTTATTATAAATGGATGGGGAGAAGGTTTTATATAACCATGTAGAGATTCTAATCTATTTAATACAAATAAACAAAAGTCAAAATAAAGCATTAAATTTCTCTTTTCAACCTTCATCTTCCAACTACCATATTTAATTTAACTTTATTGCAGCCTCCATCTTTTTAATCACCATTTTATATGCATCTCTATAAGTATCAAGACAAAAATTTAATACTTAAAAGCTAGAAATTAGTTAAAGACAGTAAATAACTCTAAAATTAAAATGTTGGAAAGTAATTAAAAATGACTAAAGTTTACTAATGCAACCCATCCTTCTCGATCCATATCAATTTAATTGAGGAAAAAAAATTAAAGATTATACGTGAATCGAGTAATCTTTGAGTTTTCTTTTTTGAAATACGTGTAATTGATGGTAGGTTGAGGACAAAAAAAGTAGTTGACCCTAATATTTTTGTAATTAAAAAATCCATGTAAACATGGTTGTAAATAACGGAAAACTTGAACTTAAATATAATATAGGTTCTTTATTAGGATTTTATATGTTCTTATCCTTAAACCATTAGGGGGTATTTAACCCAACTCAACTTCAATTATTGTAATTTTGATGGTTCAATTTCTACAATTATTATAAGTTTGAGGGTTCAATTTTTACCATCGAAAACCTTTCGAATGTACTGCTATCATGTTTCAAGAGTGATTTTTATCCTTTGCTCTAAATTATTTTTAGATTCACGGTGTATCGAAACAGTAGAAAGAAACAATGTACCTCCAAAATAATTTTTTCTTTTCTTTTTTTTAAAAGAAAAGGTGTGTTGATAATATAGAGGTGATTGTCTACTTTATTATATGATCAACCAGCCGTCCACATGCACATGTCCCTAGCAATTAATTATTTAGAAATTATATTTCATCGAATTTCTAAGTTCTTTTATTTTTTTAAATCATATTTATATTATGATTTTAATTTTTTTTTATCATTTTTAAATATTATTTTAGCCGTGACGCGTCAGGTGAGAAAAAAAAGGGTGCGGCTCAAAGATTAGCCAATTTTTAAAAAAAGTATTTAAATGTTTGTTTGGGTTATGTTCATTCTTTTGAAATGAATCTTTTGAAAATTTCAAGAGGTCATATTTTAATGGGTTAAATTATATAAAGTATTCTTTAAAAATTTGGAATCGATTTTAGTTAGAATTATTAAAAATATTAGGCACAATATATATGTATATCTGAGGGTTATTTGGGACAGAGTTGGTAATTTGTGGTTATTATATATAATTAATGAGGTTATAATAATTTATGGAGTTGATTAGTCTGTATTTGGAAAGTAGACTATTTTATTTTGGGTTCAAATGCCGACTATTTCAATCTATATTAAAAAAATATTTTAGTATGACTTCACGATGTCCGTATTTGAGTTACAAATTATTGTAGTCAAAGTTTAGGTTTTATGTGTTTTGGTTGTTGATTTGTCATCTTTGCTTTTCTTAAATGCTTCCAAATGTGAAGACTATCCACACAAACCAACACGAGTTATTTCAACATGTTTTGTCCTCTCATACTTTCTAGAAAAAAATTTATGAAGATTACCCAAAATATGATTGCACTAAACTAAACACAATTAACTTTGGAGTTCTTATAATTGAGTGACTGAAAATGAAGGTGCATCTTGTTAGGATAGATAGTAATTTTCAATTCTTTTGATTGTGTTTGACCCATGGAATATGATTGAGTCACTAAATGCCTTTAGTAAATATTATTTTATAAAAGAATACGTGCAATATTTTGGTACATTAAAATACCAAAAGTAATAGTTATGGTCTACCCCATTTTTATCTTTGCCATATTTTCTTTTTCCAAAATAACATTAAAAAATGTATATTGAATTTTGAAAAATATTGAAAAGATCAACATATTCTAAAAAAATTAACAGTTAAAGTAAAAAAAAAAAAAAAAAATGAAAAGGTATTACTTCAACAGCCCTGGATTCCAACCATTTATCTAATACAAATTAAACAAAGACTTATATTTAATAAAGTAGATTTAAAATAAATAAATAAATAATTGCATCCGCTTCAAAATTAGAAGAAAAAGAACTTAATTATAGGCTTAAAATAAAATACTATTTAAAAATATATTTAAAAAATGTAGGTCAAGCATTGTCAGACACCCTGAATCATGCCTTCAAAATTTCGCATTCCAAACACAATTTTCAAACTTCAAGCTGCTCCAACTTTTCCACAAAGATCATTATCATTCAACCAATTTAGAATTAATTGCCAAAAAAAAATACAATTGAAAATTTTTAAAACACAAGAAACAAAATTGAAATTTTCAAAATAATAAATAGACTAAATTGCAGGGAAAAAAAACACTTCCACTAAAACATATTTTTAATTCTTAATCAAATGTCAACATGAACATAACTCAAATAACATAATGTATGTATCATCATCAATCAAGAGATCATATGTTTAAATCTTCACCCTGCATATTGTTTAATTTCACGAATTAAAAAAATAAAAATCTTGCACTAGAAAAAGAAGAAGAAAATAAATTAGATAAAACAAAAACACTATAATGCCTGAGTTCAAAAAAGATACATGAATGAACTGATAGTACATTTGAACAAGAATGATCCTGGAAATATGAAAGAACGGTTAAGAAATGTTAAAAAAACTGAAAGTTACTATATTACCAACAAAGTATACTTTTTTTTTTTTCGGTAGTTTAATCATAGGAACTCTAAAATTAGGCGTGTTTAGCTCGGAGCACTAAGAGATCTCATATTATGACGTGTTGGAGTAATAAGTTACAGTCTTGCATAATTGACCGTGTGAGATGATATTTTTTAGATCTACATCCAATGGTTATTAGAAGAGAAGGAAGAGTTGAAGTAGAATACTTGGGAAAGAAGCAAATTAAAACAAGTCAAACAGTCAAATTCTTCAAAGGCCAGGGCCACCAACTTGGGCACCACGGCAGGCCACTTGTATAAGAAGGCACATAAGTTTATTGGGCCAAAACAGAGTAATTGGTGCATCAAAATGAACTCACTGATGAAGGTAAGGCCAGCGTTTATATTTGTAGCAGGAGCCGTGTTCGGTTCGCTGCTGACTCGAGGCTTTCGTCACTGCTGCCACCACCACCACCACCAACTCCGCCGCTGCTACAGTCGTGGTGCTCAAACCAGCTTGACCAAGCAACCAAGTATGGAGTCTAGTGGTGAAGAAATTAGGAATGTTGATTAATTAGTTTTGCTTTTGAGTTTGTGATTGTTGTGAAATTATATTATGCTTTTGTAATGGAATATTGTTGTGATGTTTTGAATATTTGTAATAAATGGATCGATGCTGCTATAATTGAAATAGGCTAAATTAAAAATTTAGTTGATTGTGTGTAATTATGTAGTTTAATTTTTAAATTTTCAAAAGCTTTGGTTATATCCTTAATTTATTATAATGGAATGTGATGATAATAATGATTGTTAACGAGTTTTTCAAACCTAAAGATCAAAATGTAGAATTTGAAAAGAATCAAAATTTAGCACTAAAAATGTAACTTTTTCTAATATTAGTAAACTACAAGTTTGGTCTTTATTGTTCAAATAAAAACAATCTTTTTAAAACAACAACTAATATTTAAAAAAAAATTATATATAATATTTTTTTGTTAAGATATTGCAACTCTTTCATAGATGCAACCCAATATTTGTTGCTTTGAAGAGACACAATCCAATAAAGAAACTCCACTTTTATAGACAGTTTCAAAAGTGATCACATTCTTACCTTTTTTTTTTTTTTTATCATGAAATCTAATTGAACACTTATTCTCTCAAAGCATGAACCATTTAAAGTCTTTTTAGAAGGCAATGGAACCGTCATAAAGGAGGATTCTGTAAATATTGTATGGATTATGGGGTTGTTGAGTTCTCACGAGAAATGTATGAGAGAGAGATGATGGAAAGAGGAAGAAAGAAGATGAGCAACCGGACGACCATGACGACAAGATTGTCTATCGGAGAAAGGGAGAGGAAAATGAATCGACAAGGACAAAGGGGGAGAAAGAGGAGAGAAAATTTTATATTTCTAACTTTAGAATGTTGTGTTAGTAACAAAATGATTAAACAACATATAAAATGACCAAATTGAAACTTTAGGTACCATACATAAGTTTCTTAAAACTCAAGTAGTTTTTCCTAATATATAATATTCAAACAAAATAGTATTCACATCCACATGCTTTCACAAGAAGTGATTTGGAGGACAGGAAAAAAGCACTTTAAGTTGCATATCGAACAAACCAAAAGCAAAATGGAAACGAGATGGATGAACTAGGAGAGCAAGCAAGAAGCTAAAATGAATCCATTCAAGAAGGATTTTTCAAAAAAAAACAACTATCCAGAATCAATGTAGAACAATTACTGACATCAAAAGCTGTCTTTTTGACGCACTAAACATTTAAGGTTGTTAATTCTGGACAAAACACAGATAATAACAGCAAAATGCATCAAACAAAAGAAAAGAAAAAAAGGGAAATGCCTGAGTTGCCTATGTTTTCTTCACCAAGTAACCAATCAGAACTCCGATGAGACCGACTAGCACCACGAACAATACAGAGAAACCGCCACCCTGCCTTCCGCTTGCTTCTTTCCTCAGAAGTTCCTGTCAAAAGAAAATATAAAAAAAGTTCAAGTTTTATCAATGCCAGACACACACTGAAAAGCTCAGAAGTTCAGTAAGTTCCTCAGAGTAACATTAGCTGATTTTAGCAATGCCAGACACTTGCTGAGAAATGCAAAAAAACATATATACACAAAGATATGTTCCTTTGTGGATATTGAACGCAAATTTAATCATAAGCCAGGAAAACAGATTGGACGGAGTAAATATCATCCATAACGGAATGTGCAACATAACATAATGCAGAACTACAAATGTGTATGGTGAAGGGGTTACAATGTACATACCATAAAATTTTAAAACCTAGTATACAAGTGTAAGATACTACACTTAATGGGATATGGATAGAAGCTTCATTCATTAAGAGACTAAAAGTGATGACAAAATTTAAATCTGATAAAAGTTATAAGTAAATATCAACCGATTGCTTGTGTTTTGTAATCTTATGCAAAATTATTGTAAATGGTAAGATAGAATCTTAGGTCCTTTTAAGGTAACCTCGTAACCAAGAAAAATAAGATAGAAGATAGATTACCTTTTTCAGGATAAGTAACTTTCATTGAAAAACCCCAGAAATGCAAAGGGTGTTAAGGAATCAACACAATAAAACCAACGGGATTTTAAATAGTTCCACCAATTGTAGTTGATTCAAAAAAGAACTGTAATTACAAACGAAACAAGGAAAACGAAAAGAATGAACTCCATAGAGGAACTTTAAAACGAGGAGATTTTATGATTCCTTAGAATCCACATTGCTTATATAATTCAAGTACAGGAGCAATGAAAGAAAAGGTAGTTTTGGGTTTCTCCTTTCAGCACAGGAACTAAGTCTGCAAAAGAGGTTCAAAGTTGGGACATTTTTCTTGCACCATATGTGATGATTTATTTAAACCTTCCAGAACCAAATTCCAACCCCCCCCCCCCCCCCCCCCCCCCAAAAAAAAAAAAAAAAATGAAGAAGAAGAAGAAAAAAAGAGGTCTAATTCTCTTTGATGCTCCAAAAGTCTAAATGCACCTCAAAGTCCCCTAATCTATCATGTGCATTTCATTTGCAAAGTAGAAGAAGAAAGAACGACTAGAATACATTCTAGAGCTATTCAACACCCATTCTAACTAATCGTGGATGTCGTTCTAGAATGATGTGGAGATTGATGGTCATTGATCTCAATATCATAAAGATCACAAGTAAAGGTGAAATTCCATTGGCTTGTCTCCCCATCCCGTGAATTTACCTTCCCTTTCTTTATGGCAGATATTTGGTAATAATAACATCCAGGGAAAATAAACTGTAGGGCTCTATCCTCAGTCCAACCACGATTCTAAAAGCTTGGGTCCAATATCAATCAAGCCCAAGCCCACATAAGGACCATAAAAAATCTATAGATAGTGGAGGTCACCCTTCATTTTTGGCATTCAAATTATTCACAAAATCTAGACTTAAGAGGAAACTCCCAAGAGATTGAAGAATGAAGACTATACATCTTTGAAAATTTATGAAGACTTGAAGAATACGAAATCTAGAAGACTTCAAGAAATTGATCATCTCTTCACAAGCAAGATTCAATCTTCCCTCATTTGAGACTAAGCTCACCAACCCTCAAATCAAAAGCCTACATCCTAGAGAAAGCATCATAGTGTTTTTTACATTATTGTGTCAAAATAAAAAGATGATTGATTATTCTTGATTTAGAGATGTAGCAATTGTACAATTTTAAAAATAAAAATTAAAAAAATCAAGTTGATGTCCACAAATCAAATTTCTCTGAAAATCTTTAACAAACCACCCAACAATTAATGTGTTGGATAATATCAACATTTCGATAAAAGTATTACTCAACGTCAACACAATTCTCCCTTTATTAGACACCATTCTCTCGCATTCTCTTTTTTTCCATGCCAATACAGCAAACCTCCTCCCAAAAGCAATTATAGAAATAAATCAAAGCAGAGTATGTAGGATACACGAAGCTTGAAGATAAAGAAAATAACATGCAATCCTAAAATAAATTACCAGCTCCTGGCGTAGTTTCTGATTCTTTTGTAAAGCAGCATCTTTCTCCTCGGTCAACTTAGAAACGTTAGACCATGTCTGCATCAATATTAGCATCATGAAGTAGCAAAATTGTCAAACAATACTGTCCAAAGTAAATGCTAAGAAAAAATTTTCAACATTCACTTATCCAGAAACACATTGTGCAACCCTCTTCAGGTACAGCTCCCAAATGTGTAAATTATCAACTAATATCTCATCAGTCAATCCAATAATACATCCAATGGTTTACCACTTAAGTGTTATGATTATGCATGAATTTTGAAGGATCACCCAGTTTATAATACAGCACACAAATAGGTTCTATATACTATTGGCACTGCGACCAATGTACCATTTACGATTTTACAAGTTATCATACTAACATCCAAGCACCATGAATGAATTCTTCACCCAAAACTAATATTGAAAATTCCAATTACCAAATAGGCAAGTTTACAGCAGTTAATGAGGTAATCAAATTACCTTGCACATTTTTTGAGCCTATCTATCAAATTTTCTTTGTGATGATTCATACAGTTCAGGATTTGTCAACTGAAAGCTTCTAACGTTTCAAAATCTATAGCAAAGATCACCATCATGTTAAAACTTTAAAATCAACTATAATAGCTCTCCTAGTGCCCAAATAATCCCAATCCCAATCGTGGATAAAAAATAATATTAAAAAAAAAAAAAGTTGCAGGAAAAGGGATAAGGCAGCCAGCCATATCTTATGCCCTGCATTATTTAAGTGGGAAAGGTAAACACAGACACATACACATAAATAGGATAGGGCAGTTCCTTGTGACACGGCACCACTAAAAAAAAAAAAAAAAAAAAAAACCATAAAGTAAAAAACTGAATGGAACCCACCCACAGCCCCACCCAAATCCCATCACCATGAAAAATGTACCTTCATATTGTTTAGAAGCCTTCTCTTCCTAAGATCTCAAACTTGGAAAAAAAATCCCATAGACAAGACTGTGATTACATCTCTTAGAGTTGCTAAATTCCTCCAACAAGTATATGGATCGTGAACTCTAAACATAGAAAAAGTCCTCATGCCAAGGTTTTAAATGTTGATGTCAAAACAAATCTCAAGGTCTCAATTTTTATTAAAAAAATTGTCAATGTATCAATAAAATGTCATTACTGGAAAAACAGTAAAAAAAACATTTCTAATAAATATTTAAATTATCAAATAAGCAATTCATCCTTTTTTAAAATGAGTTGAAGTTCTTTATTATTACTCCATGTCTAAATTAGTGACATTTTGCCTTTTTATATATATATATTTTAATTTTCTATGATATAATGAAAGCATTCGATAAGAATTCAGTACCTCCCTCATGCTTTAGTTCTTGACTAACAACTGTTTGTTATCTCAAAATATCATCATTTCCACTTTTACAGTTTCACATAGAAGTCTCTGAGGCCTTTCAGAACGCATGTAAGCTTGCTTGGTTGTACTAGTCATAGAAAGCTTAACACCTTAAATAGAATTCAAAGTACAAGCATTTGTCTAAGATGTGAGTGGTGTATGTTTCTTGAAAATGCCAGAGAAGACAATCAAGAATTTCAAATATAAAAAGGAGAAAATAGGGAGGCAAGTGACCAGATATAATTCACCTATTATGTTTAGCTGCTACCCAAAATTTTGTAGTTCATAGATACTTAATTTTTTCCTTAATTCTAGTTAAAATATTTTATCCTTGCATTGGATTTTTTTAGGAGTGTATCTTGCCATCCTTTCTGTTCTACATCCAACTTGAGTTAATAGAGTTGTTCCTAAAAAATAATCCTCCATATGTAAATCACATTCCCATGCATTATGTACAGGCTCTTCATTGGCATTTGACATTGAAATAACTTAGAATAGAACACAAAGACTACAAAAAGATAACTTTTTGGTCAGAAAAATTCAATTTTAGTTTCAAGGTTACAGAAAATTTTGAATATTGTAAACAGTTAAAGAAACAAATAAAAGAAAGAGAAAAGAGTTTATTCAAGTGGTAAAGCAAATGAAACACTTGGGATTTTTATATAAGAATTAAGAAGCAAGAGAAGAATATCTTACCTGTGATGATTTCTCTTTAGGCTCCTCCAGAGATCTTGAAACCTAAAGTTTAACAGTAAATTCCATTAAAATATGAAAAAACAACTGCTTAGTCTCCAATTCATGTGGAAAAGAAAGGATTAAAATAACAATCTAGAAAAGAAACTTGGAAAACATTTACAGCATCAAATAAAGCAAAATTTTGGTTTCCATCATCAACTGCAGTGGTCCTGGGAGGAGATCCTTCTTCAGATCCTTCTGGGACAGGCGACGGAGGATTTGCAAAAATGTAAACAACCCTCATCTTAAATTCATCTACTACCTTACCATCTCCCTTGTTAAACTACAATTCATAGATGCAAAACATAAGCAAAAATGTAATATCATTATTGGCGAGAAATTACATAACAAATGGAAGCAGCAACAAGACATTCCCACCAATTCTGCACTAATGTCCTTTGATGTTGTACCATCTGGTGCTACAACACTTTGAATTAAAAACTTATCCTTGCACTGCATATCAGGAGGCGTCTCCTTAGGAGCTTGCATGGTCACTAAAAAGTCCAATGGCAAATCAAATATGCATCATTCAAAAGTAGAGATGAAAACAAAAATAAAATACATAGACTAATCCAGTAGATACAATGAAGTCAAAAATCAAGGCGTGACTCATCATTTTTAAATAAAGAGAGAAAAACGAATTAACTAGTTTCACATACTGATTTACCTGTAATATTGCTTGCACTACTAGGCAAAATGATTCCAGCATTAGGACGAACACAGTACTTCTTCGGATTGGTGGTTTTAACCTGTTAAATTAGGATGAATGAATTCAGAAAATGTGCATTGTCAATTTATAGCCGTCGAGATTAAACCAAACTAACATACCAAGAATGAACAAGACATACCTTGAAGGCAACATATTTGTCCGTTTTGTTGGTCAATTGCAAGGAACAAGAACTTTGCTTCCTCAATTCAACTTTTCCATCACATAAAAAGTACCCACCAAGTAAATTTTTACAGTTTACAAAAAGTGAAAGAAAACACAAACAAACATAAATAAGAGGGCGTAACAAACATCCATAAATCAGAATTAGATTAAAAAAATGCAGTCATGATCAAGCTTCAAGTAGGGTCAGATTACAAATATTAAACAATTGCTTCTATGAAGTAAGCAAAAACGAAAACATAAGACACCCCGAAAGATTTAATCTAACTCCTTAAATCAATTCAACCTCATGTTTGCAAATCGTGATGAACAACAATTCAACCCTCTTTGATGAAATTTGTTTCTTCTTCAAGAATCAAAAGAAAAAAGTTAGATTACCCTTCACATCTCAACTAAACATACACGGTCATTCCTCGTCAACAACCTATCCTTACACAAGTTTGGATCATCATAGCATAGGAGGATTACTGGATAAAAAGGAAATTAATCGAAAACCCATCATCTAAAAATGCTTTTCAACGTGCAAATAAACCAAACCATGATTATCAGAAACAAAAGAAGTGTAAAAATACAGAAATAAAGGGGAAAAGGAATCGAAGACGAAATCCCAGAAAAGAAAAATGTTCCCACCAAAGGATTCATCAATTCCACAAGTGCAAAAGTCCCAAAAAGAAATAATTTGCCCTTTTCAGCAGATTTTGGGGAGAATCAAAGAAGACAGTTGCGAAGAAACAAAAAGAGGGGAAGTGGAAAGGGATATACTCACATGGGAATTTGAGCTCGGAGGGTTGAATATTGATATAATCCCCAGTATTCATTTTTTGTCGCCCTTGATCCCAGCAGAATTCAAAATCTACCCAAACACTCGATCAGAATAATGAAAAAATTATCATGGATCTATAAATTCACAAAAACAAAAAGAGGGACCAGAGAAATTTCGGAAGCAGCAACAGACACGAAACGGATTTTCATGTTTATTAATTATCTTTTGGGGGTTTAAAAAGAGAGAGAAGAAATTGAATATTACACTGTTTTTCATAATTTCGAAATTATGGCGATATATATTTTCTTTAATGATTCTCTTTTTAAAATGTATTTAAAATTTCATTCTTCAACTTAAAAAAAAGGCTACAGTATTTAGTAAATAAAGACAAAAAAAAAAAAAAAAAAAAAACACTATGAATATTCATAGATTGGGTGGGTTGAATGAGTTTTAAAACCCAACTCAATTGTTCTACAATTCAAATCATCTAAATAATACTCTTAAAAAATGAACTCAATTCAAGACAACCATGAAACATTTGAGTTGATTCAAATTATTCAGATCATTTATTTAAATTTTTAATTTTAAAAAAATAAAATATTAATATGTAAAAATTTGATTTAATTATGTTTATATATTGAATTAAAATTTACAACTCAATTTCAATTTATATAGTGTAAAGTACTTTTTATTTTTGGGAGATCTCGAAGAATAAATTTTTAAAAAACTAATGAAATTAAATAAAACTAAAATGAATATATGTATATCTAATTGTATCGTAAATAGTATATATACATAATTAATAATAAGTTTTGGTTGGTTTTGGTTATTTGAGTTGATAACCCAACCCACACTGCGAGTAAGGCTGATAAATTTTTTGGATCATCGAATTTTTTAATGCCCCTTTCAAAAACATCTTCTTTAGATATAGTAACTAAAATAGACATATAAATAAAATTTTTATTTTTTAATTTAAATTTTACATAATTGTATAGAGTGATATATTTTGTTTGTTATAGATTAATTTTTAAATATTAAGGGAGATAGCTTTATTTTTTTAAAAATCCAATATAGTATACCTTTTTTAAAAAAAATGATGCATTCAACTCGAGAAAATTAGAAAATAAATTTGATTAGGTAAAAGTGAAAAATAGATAGATATATAAGATAAATCTTATTTTTAAAGTATAAAATTGAAAACTAAATATTCATTAAAAACTCTAAATTAAGGTGTTTTGAAAAGTGATTTTAACATATATAATTCAGCAAAAAAATGGTTAATGATGGTTAAAACAAAAGACCAATCCTCTTCATGGTTGTTTTGAGGTGAATTCTTATGCGAGTTTCCTAAATAGGGATGTGAGAATTGAGCCATTGTTCATGCCTCTAATGATGAAGTTATGCTTGCTACGGAAAGCTATTTTCCTTTTACGGACTTCATTGAACTCGATAAGTCTATTGTATGAGAGAATTTTCAAGTTCTTGAAGCTGGCTTTAACCCCTTTCTAAACCAAAACAGGTTCCTTTTATCATTTGAAATCTCGTAGTTGGAAAAGATCAATACATTCTTGAATCTATTCGTGATATTCATCTCTCTTGTTTTATTCAAGATTTTCTTTAGGTCAATTGTAAGGGTAACTTTGTCACTTGTTACTTAGCTTCTCACGCTTGAAGATTCAAATATTCGGAGATCTCACTTGAAGACAATCATCCATGGGTGGATTCTACTCTTCTTTCTAATTTGAGGTTTCCTTCGGCTCTCTTGTGTTTTTTTCTATGATATTGTTTGTACTAAAAAAAAGATAAGAATAAGACAACTCCCAATCAAATTTTGAGAGGTCGGATGTTGAATCATTCACCTCATATTATTGTGAAAAGAATAAGGGTTAAAAATGATTTAAATATTTTTTCATTGATTGGGCATCTCACTTGATCTCCTCTCTTTATGTCACTCACGCTCTCGTCTGTCTTGTTCTCTCTCTCTTTCACTCTCTTCTCTCTATCACATTTAGATCAGTCTCCTCGGTCTATAATACTAATCTATCGAGATCGATAACATGTGTGCGTGATTGAGAGATGCCGAGAACCAATGAAGGAAAAAGAAATGGGAGGTGAGGGAGATGAAAAGATTGACGAGGAAGAGGAAGGGGGAAAGTAGAAAATCAAGAAGGGAAGGAGAAGGAAGGAAGAGGAAAAAAGAAAATTGAGGATAATTTTGTAATTTTACCTAATTAAGCAAAATAGTAAAATTCTTTGAGTTTAAAAAAGTAGGGTAAAAATCATTTTCAACTTTTTTTTTCACTTTTATACAATTATATAATCCTACCTCCATATGCATGCATTAAATATAAAATTTAACTCTACCAACCAATTTTTTCTACTTTCTAGAACTTATTTTTACAATTCTTTTTTGATAACAATACATAAGATCTTAATAAAGATCCTATATTTTCATAATGTCCAATTTTTTCATAACTTACAGTCTAATTAACTTCAAATTATCAAAAAAAAAAAAATGATTCGATAACCATTTAGACCACAAACATAATTTAATTACACTATTTTTTAAATAGGAAACTGAAATGCATGCACACTTTTGAAGAAAATATAATTTTTTCAAATATTTTCAAAACGAATTCCAAAAAACTTTTCCATCTTCTCCAAATAATAGGAATATTTTATATAATATTATAGTATCTGTCCATCTTCTCCAAACTAAAATAGGTTCTGGCAACAAAAAATCCAATCTCAGGCCATTATTGGTTTAAAAACCAGGGATCTGTACAAAAAAAATCTCACGCACTCTGATATATATTTAAAGAAAACAGACAAAACAAAATATTCTGAAAGCAAAATATATTAGCGAGAGAAAGAAAAGTAGTAGAACTCCCTATATTTTTATTCAATTGATGGACTTACATTTATAGTCTAATAACAACAAAATATCCATAAACCACTAACATAATGCTTACTAAAAATAGCAACGTGTGGACTTCTTCTTCCACACAATCCGGAAGATTCGGTCTTGAATCATGACCGGATTATTAGCTCACACTACTCCCCCTAATCCTGACATGATTTTAAATCACGCACACTAAGTAGCTGACACATAGCAGCTAACTTCACTTCTGTCAATGCTTTAGTCAGTGCGTCGGCTCGTTGTTCTCCGGTGTTGACAAATTCAACGACAATTTTCCCCTTCTCGACACATTCTCGAATGAAATGAAAGCGTGTATCTATGTGTTTACTGCGGCCATGAAATACGGGATTCTTCATGAGAGCTATCGCGGATTTGTTGTCCACGAACAATGTTACTGGTCTTGGCTCCATTCCGGTTAACTCGCTAACAAGGCTTCTTAACCACAATGCTTGGCAAGCCGCAGTAGTGGCTGCCATGAACTCGGCTTCGCAAGATAAGAGTGCCATCGTCTTTTGCTTTTGCGAATTCCATGAAACCAAGCTTTCATTTAAGTAGAACACCATTCCATTTGTGCTTTTCCTCCCGTCAAGATCACCGGCTAAATCACTGTCAGAGTAGTCAAATATATCGACTTCTCGGGGACCTTTCACATAAGTGAGCCCAAAGTGAATTGTCCCTCTCAAATACCTAAGTGCTTGACCACCTTGTGATGCATGGCCGTAGGCCTTTCCATATACCTGCTCGCCATCCCAACAGCATATAAGAGATCCAGTCTTGTGTTCAACAAGTATCTAAGACAACCAACAATGCTTTTGTACTTCGTAGCATCAATTGGTGCTCCTTCCATGTCTTTGTGAAGTTGTGCCTTGGGTTCCATCCCGTACTTCATGGCATTGCAGTCAGCCCTTCCGAACTGGGACAAGATTTTTAGCATAAGTTGGTTGTTTGAGCAAGATTCAACCCTTCTATTGTTCTACTTCAATCCCTAAATAGGAAGAGAGAAGACCCAAATCGCTCATTTCAAATTTTGCCATATTTTGCCATCATTTATTGCTTGAACTTGTTGACTTTTTCGGTGCTACTTCCCGTTACAATGAGATCGTCAACATACACTCCAACAAGAACATTTTCTTCTCCTTCTCTTCTTGTGTAGACTGTTTGCTCTTAAGTGCATTTTCCAAAGCCAATCTCTTGAGACTCTTATCAAGTCGAATGTTCCAAGCTCGTGGAGCTTGTCTCAATCTGTAGAGAGCCTTCGACAACCATACACCTTATGTTTCTGGTTTGGGAACCTCAAATCCCTCTGGTTGAGTAACATATACTTCCTCTTCCAATTCCCCGTTGAGAAACGCCGACTTCACATCTAGATGGTGTACCTCCCAATTTCGATTTGCAGCGAGTGTAAGAATGACTCGAACGGTGTCAAGTCTTGCAACCAGTGCAAAAACTTCTTCAAATTTGATGCCTTGTTTTTGTACATAGCCTTTAGCAACCAATCTTGCTTTGTGCTTGACAACTTTTCCATTAAAGTCTTTCTTCAATTTGAACACTCATTTTAGACCAATGGGTTTGTGTCTCGGTGGAAGCTCGGTTAGACTTCATGTTTTATTCTTCTCAATGGATTTTAGCTCGTTCTCCATTGTTTCGTACCAGCGGGCCTCGGTTGTAGCTTCTTGGTAGCAAGTCGGTTCTTCGGACACTACCATCATCACCTCATTTTCTTGTTCTTCACCGCCTACAACTTCCTCTGTGTTGGCGTAGATGTCAGCAAGAGATCTTAGGCAGACTGGTGTGTTCATCGATGGAGTAGATGGACTAGTCTCTCCAATTTCGGGTATCTCGGCTATTTGTGGTGTGGCATTTTCGACCCCGATTTCTGTATCCTCCATATTATCGGCCTCATTGGAATAAAATTGGTCCATCATCTGAAACTTCGGAATCTCCTTATCGCCATTAACGCCTTCGTTCCAAGCCCATTCAAGATTCTCTTGAAAAACGATATCTCTACTAATTTTTAGTTTTCCACGGCTCGGGTCATATAAGCGATAAGCTTTGCATCCTTCTTCGACACCAAAATATACCATCGACGAGCTTCGGTCGTCGAGTTTCTTGAGGTGAGGGGTTGTGTTTTTTACATATGCCACACATCCAAACACTCTCAAGTGTGCAAGATGTGGCTTTCTCCCCATCCAAGCTTCAAATGGTGTGCATTCTCCAAGGGCCTTCGTTGGAAGAGGGTTTAACACATAAACCGCGTGTTTCACTGCCTCTCCCCAAAAACTTGCTAGCATGTGCATGCTTTTGAAGAGTGATCTCGTCATCGCCATTATGGTGCGGTTATGACGCTCTACGACGCCATTCTGTTGCAGTGAATATGGAGCAGTGAGGTATCGCTCGATTCTTTCTTTTTTGCAAAATTGAGTGAACTCCACAGATAAGAACTCGCCACCTCGATCCGTCCGGAGCGTTCCAATCTTGTACTCCATCTTGTTCTCCATCAAGAGTTTGAATTTCTTGAATGCTTCGAGTGCGTCACTTTTTGCCTCCAACATGTACAGCCACATCCATCTTGTGGAATCGTCAACGATCAGCAGAAAATACTTGTTGCCAGTGAGAGTACACGGTGAAATCGGTCCGCAAATATCGGCATGGAGGAGTTCTAGCGGCTTCTCTGCTCTATAGGTTGATTGGCACGGGAACGACAACCTCGCTTGTTTGGTAATCAGGCACGCTTCGCATAAATGCTTCGAATGCATCAGTTTTTGCCTCCAACTTGCCAATTTCTTCTCGCCCATCGAGCTTCAAGTCATGAAAGTTGACATGGCCAAGTCTTCACGGCCACAACCATGCTGGATCTCTAGGCTCGTCAAAGGCAGACTGGCTTGAATGTCTTTCAAGTTATCTTGTACAAGCGATTTTGTGTTCGCTTCACTGACATCAGAGAGCTTTCCGCTCCTGTCAGAGCACTTTCATTGGCATCTCCCGCCATTTGCTCCTTGTACTCATCTTCTGTCATTTGCCCGAGCTTATGATGTTGCTACGTAACTTTGGAATGTAGTACACCTCTTGGAGAGTCTTTCTGATCACTATATTTTGCACTCGAACACGACCGTTCATTTCCCATGATCTGAATGGTTGATCCATCGCCAAACTTTCCCTCCCGTTTGATGCTTTCATCCATTCTTAACTTCTCGTTGATGGCCAGCATGTGGTAACAGCACTATTTGTAAGGTACCAAATTGTCATTATTTTCTCCATTTTGTCGTTGCAATACATCTCCGACAACAACCGCTTTTTGCTGAGTAGTACGGCAATCCTCCTGATCACGTCTAGTGCGTGTCCCTCTTGAGACACAGCTCATCAAAGTCGGTTCTTCATCGATGGCGCAAGTTAGATGAGCTTCATCGTCACGATCTTTTCCGTGGCACTTCGACGTGTAATGTCCATCTTGTTGCAGTGAAGCACTTTATGTGACTTTTGTCACGAGTGCCATTTTCGGTGTTTGCTAGTGCTCCCACACTATTTTGATGCTCCGCGCCACGACCACAACCTCATCCTCATCCTTGCCATCTTCTACCACGGATCTGCACCCTTTGTTCACCGAAGAGTTTTCATCGCTATTCCTTTTCTATCTTGCTTTCCACTCAGCAAGGGTAAGTAGGAGTTGTCCATCGGAGTGTTGTTGTTTCCTCGAAGTCGCGTCGTCCGTTCTTCGTATGTCTTCATTCGTCCAATCGCCTCTTCAAACGGCATGGTTTCGAGATCTAGAAATTGCTCGATTCCGGCGATGACGGGGAATATTTTGTGGGGACGGAGTCCAGGAGCTTCTTGACCAATGATGAATCCTCAAATGCAACACCGAGGGTGGAGAACTTGCTTGCTAATCCACTGATTTTTCCCACGAACTCATCGATTGTCTCGGTCTCCTTCATCCGAAGAACATCAAACTCGCTCTTCAAGGTTTGAACTCGCGCCATCTTCACCCCCTCGCTGCCCAAGTACCTCATCTTGAGACTATCCCATATTTCCTTTGTGGTCTTCTTCTTCGCGATTTGTAGAAGTACGTCTTTTGGGATGCATTGGAGAATGTACGCGCACGCCTTCTTGTCCTTCTTCACATCCACTTTGGCTCCTCTCGTCGGCTCTATCGCCTCCCAAACTCCTTGGGCGTCGAGGATTACTCCTGCCTTTATCACCCACACCGTGTAATTGTGAGGAGTCAACATCGGGTAGAGAATTGGCACTCCGCCGTTCTCCTTCGCTTGCTGCGAGACACTCGACATCTTCGTTGGATGGTGAAAACTGCGATGAGAAGACAACTTGACTCTGATACCAAATATTGGTTTAAAAACCAGGGATCTACACAAAAAAAATCTCACGCACTCTGATATATATTTGAAGAAAACAGACAAAACAAAATATTCTGGAAGCAAAATATATTAGTGAGAGAAAGAAAAGTAATAGAACTTCCTATATTTTTATTCAATTGATGGACTCACATTTATAGTCTAATAACAACAAAATAACCACAAACCACTAACATAATGCTTACTAAAAATAGCAACGTGTGGACTTTTTCTTCCATACGATCCGGAAGATTCGGTCTTGAATCATGACCGGATTATTAGCTCACAACCATATCGATTCCTTTGACCAAGAAGACACTCTCTTAGTCCTCCCGATTCCGACGACCAATCTTGTACGGGATATTTGATTCCGGTCAAGTTTTATCTCTCAAGCACTCTCGATTCGGAGGGGATATTCTTGAAGACTTGATATATACTACAAGTTTTAATTTTTTGTGCATTCAATATGAAGTATATTGGAATATAGATGGTGATTTTATTTTATATATTTTGGTATATATGATCAAGTTGTAATATTAATTGATATTTACTACAAAGTCATATAGTTGTGTTATCTATGTACTCTACAATTACATTTGAAATATATTGGGTTATATATGATGGGTTTACTAGGCTTGACATTTAGAGGATGTAAACCCTAAATTGATTTTATAAGTTTCATTCTTGTTATGCATTCATTCGATATGGAGTATATTGAGATATAGACGATGGTTCTGTTTGATATATATACTTTGGTATATATGTTTAAATTGTAATGTTAACTGATATATACTACAAAGTTGTATATTTATATAGTCGTTTATAATGTTGTTTATACAGTGTTATAGAAAATGGTTCGTGTGAGAATGCCAGGTAATCGATTTGACAAGAGACATAGTGGAAGGATAGGATCATTTGCTAATAATCAAACTTTGGGTAAAAGAAAGCGTAGGATGATCGTGCCTTTCAAAATAATGAGATTGCGATTCACATCAAAATTTGGATCAACTAAAGAAAAGAAAGGAAAAAAATACCATCAAAGTTAAGCAGGTCGAGGCTCCAACATTTAATCTACTATCACAACTATAATGATAAGATATTGCGATAAGATAAGACTTTTTTACCATTTGAACTAAAGCTTTAAGAAACATATTTAAATTAGAATTATGGATTATCCTTGACTTTAGTTTTTTTTTTCTTCATATTTGGGGGGTTTCAACTAAAAATACTATTTTGTTTAGAACCATATGGTATATTTGAGAAATATTTTGTTGATTGATTCAGAATTTTATATTTCGACTTAGATCTTTAAATTTTGTAATAGCTTGAACTATGGATTTTGTAATAGTTTGATCTTTGGATTTTTTTTGTTGATGTTTGTTTTGGTATATATGATATATTATTAGACATCTTAATTATTGTCCAACATAGATATATATATATATATATATATATATACCATATGGTTCATCTTCATTATTGATCAGACATCTTAATCATCTTCATATGATACATCTTCATTATTATCAGTATATTCCATATATTGCGACTGCGAAATGATCATAAATAATCTTCCAGTAAATTACAAAAACAATTTCTTAAAATTGAACCAAGATATATATACAATGTATTATATGGATACTTAGAAAATTAAGTTTATTTCTCATGAAGTTCATCTCATGAAGTAACTTCAGATATATATACCATATGGTTCACGAGATAAAAGACAGAAATGTTTGGCAATAAATAAAATTCCAAAAAAAATACTTAGTACATGAAATATATGTGAAAGAATATTTCATATATTTAGCACACGTTAGAAGGAATATTTTTAGGGGAAAAGACTTCAAATATCTATTAGAGTCCAAAATAAGATGAATTTTCAAAAATGAACTACATTTGAAAGAAAACAACATTGACGAGCACTATTGTGTTTGCATTGGTTGGAGACTAAAAAAAACATAAAAAAGGATATTTAGAATTTAAAACCCTTTTCAAAACTTATTTTTATAAATATCTAGACTACAAATATTGCAAAGTTGAGAAATAAAAAATAAAAATAACTCTAATTTACGTTTTTAGTATAGCAGTCTACTGATATACTAGAATATCAAATAAATAAATAAATATATATATATATATATATCATCTATGTATTTGATACGATTGATATACTTTATATTTGATATATCAACAATATCATTTGATAAACATATTTTTATCTTATTGATACACTTTATTTAAAATGTATGATGTATTTTAATATTTATTTTTTTTACATATTAATGAAAGATTTAAGAAATGATTGTGAAAGACAATAAACGGAAAAAACGGTTCAACATGTCAAGTATAGCATATCATATAATCTTAATAATAAAAACAACATTTCAGTTATAGATTTACAATAATGATATGCCTTAAAACATTTTCAATGAATACTGATATACCATTAATATATTACACGTGCACCAATGTGTTTTTCTAAATGGATTTTGGATGAGTGTTGATATACTACTTATACATTAATATTATACTTGAGTTTTAATGTTGATACAATTTAATTTTAAGTGTCATTGACACACTTTAGTTTATGTTTCATTGGTATAAAATCTTTGATAAATCATTGATATGCCTTTATTTGATATATTTTATATTGAGTACATCAATGACATTGATATATCATTTATATACTACAATTTATCTATCTAATTGATATAGGTGTATCATTCATATACTCCACAACCATCTTAATACACAAGCAATTAAGTATTTATACAATATTGTTTCTTTTAACTATAATAAGTCTACTATTAATGTTTATAAGTTACTCGTATACGTAACAATTAAATACAACTCATTGATATACTTAGTCACATGGTCAATAATTAAGAAGTCTACTATTGATAGACACATAAAATGATTGTAACATATATCACTAATATACTCTAGTTCATTATATCTACAATTTATATATCATTGCTATATCTATCATTGATATACGACTGTCATTGACATATTTACATTAGTGATACACTTAAGTCCATCGATATAATTGATGTAAACCTATTAATATTGGTATATTAATATCGGTGATATGTGTACTATTTAATACATCAATAATATACATAACATTAGGTCTATCATAAATCTACAATAAACATCTTTGTATTTCACATATCAGTCATACAACATTTGATATATTAAAATAAATGTACAGTAGTTAATTAGAATTACAAAGTATATCGATTATAAAATGATATACAATCAAAATCATATTGAAAAAATATTTAATAATAAATCAGATGTCAAACTATTTGTAAAGATAATAATCAATTCTATAGTAGACTTTTGATTTTTCTCTAATGAATACAATAGCTAACAAAAAATATATATATATATAATAACTAACAAAAGGTTATAATAGACATTTTATAGTTTTTTCCAAAAATTCTGACAGCCCATGTTATTAAAAGTCTGAGACTTTTTATGGTCTTTTTTGTAGAGTTATAATAGATGTTATAATAGAATATGAAGGTATAACATATATATGTTGCTATAAAAATATTTTATATTATTTTTATTAAAGCTATAATATGTTTGTATAGCCAAAATAGTATGTTATCTTAACTTATAATAACAATTTTTAAACAATATAATATAGTATTTATAGCTTTTATCTTATGGTATTATTTAATCTTCTCTAATTACAATAATTATTGCAATAAACTTTTAATAACATTTCTTTTTTGCTATATAGATTCTTAATACCTTTTACTCGTAGCCATTTAACCTTTTTTTTTTCTTTAACAATATATTCTTAATATAATTTACTTTTGTGGCTAGAAATAAATCCACACACATGAATTGCATCATAATCCATTAAATACCATGACTTCCATTCATATTTGAAATTTCATAATCTATTGACATCACAAAATAAAGTATTCGATACTTTTCTAGGAAAAAAAAGTTATTGACACTATAAGAAAAAGGGACTCTCCCAACATCTAAAATAACCGTAAAAAAATACGTCTTCGGGAGAGAGTCTGTCTCCCGACAACTTAATGGTGCCAATGAAGTGCCCAATAACTCCCGACGTGATATATGCCTCGTCGGCAATTTATAAGAACTCTTGACACCTCAAAAGCAAGCGTCGGGAGTTCTCAAACTCCCGATGCCTCACCATGCTCATTGGGAGTTGGGAACGGAGGCCAATCTGGACGGGCCGAACTCCCGACGAATTATTTAATTCGTTGGGAGTTGTGTAAGAACTTCCGACGGTTACAATAGCCGTCTGGAGTTCCAACTTAAATCTCGAAATCGAACCCCCCAACTTCAGATTTGCTTTCTTTTTCCCTTATTCTAACCCTAGCACGCAACAGAATAGAAACCCCCAAATCGAACCAGTTGATTTTCAATCGTCGTCCATCCATCGTCGTTCGTCCTTCAATCGTCTGTTCGTCCATTGAACCAACCGTTGATAAGGTGTTTATATAATATGTATGTATGTCAATTGGGCAAAGATGTTAGGGAAGCTCTAAGAATAACCTAGGTATTTCTTCCGTTTTTTTAATACCTAATTTTGTGGTATGACCTTACTTGAACAGGATATATTATATGGGTTGTACATCTGTGTCCTTGAGTTTTAATGAGTGCCTAATTTTGTGTTGTTAAAGAGTTCATTTTTATTGTTTTAGGTTGTGCGCTGTTTTGAGGATAATGACATCGTTCATGTGAATGGGAAAATCAATCCAAAAAATGATGTTGATGTGATTAACTTAGAGCTTTGTTTTTCAAATCTGGACTAGGTAATATCATTGAAACCTTTTATATAGTTCTACACAAGTTTTGTTCTTTATAATCATGCGAAATTTTAAATTCTACTCCCAACAACTTTAATTCATCATAGATTCATATGATAAAAGGGGGTGACTTGATGAAATCTCATGCTTTAAAGTTAGATATAGAAATAAAAACAAGTTGTCTTTAGAAACTGTTTGGACGTTTTGCATTTTGTCTCCTCTTTGATCTCTTCTTTCCTTGATGGTTCATTATGATAAATTGATAATATAAAGTTGTTCTTGCTAGAACTTTTATTACTCGAGTAAAAGTATTGTAAATAAAAAAACAAAATCTTGTGTTCATATAAAGGAGAGTTGGTTGGCTTAGCCATTGACAGTGTCAGGAACAGGCTTCGGACTTTCCAAGTTTTGGACATACGGTACATCCAGAAAAGAAAAAATACTTAAAAATTGATACATCTATTTAAAGTTCATTTTACTCTTCCCTATTTAATCATAGAGTGCCAAAAATATTATTACCAACATTTTTTTAAGAAATAACTTTCAGCGAAAAGAATAAAGGGAAAGAAGTGGAAGATAAACGATCCTCCCAATTTATACTAAAGAAGATTGTCATAAAAATTTAAGAATGGTATAATAGTTATGGAATCTCTGTGGTTTAGACATTTGAGCTTAAAATAAAAAGGACAAGCATTTCAACCATAGTTAAATTTAGCTCATTCTCTAAGTTTAGTGCATCAATAACACAATGTTAGGGGGGTTTTCTTGGGAAAAAATCTATAACACAATGTTTAATGTTTTCTTTTTGTCTTGTGGAATTTTATATTCGATGGATGCAAAGGTAAAACGAAGTGCTACTTGCAAAGTAGCAAGTTGGTTTCCTCAGGGAAATTGTCTTACTGTGTAGTTCATTTGTATAGGTTTTTTCATGCTATTCTACCATCTATGTTGTGTGACTAATTCATTGTATTTCTCATTTCGTTGAATGTGATATTTCTCAACTATTGATATTCTGTCATCTATGTTATTATCATATAGCTTTGTTGATAAGGTGTTTGTGACTTCTCTTTGTTTCAATGTTAATTAATGAGTTGTGTTTAGTCTGCTTGTTGAAATTTATTAGCGATTAATTGTTGGATTTTATGTCCAAAAACTCGTAGTTTGTAATATCATATTCTTATTCAATAAAGCTGTTATTGAAAATCTTTAGTAAATTTAAATTCTATATTCATAAATCCAATAAACTAAGGATCCGAGGCTATTAAGTTTAAGTTTGAACTTTATGTAGTGACATAAATGTGGATCAAGTTCAAATATATAGCCAAAATGGTCTATAGTATATGAATAAGGTTGGGCACCTTATTCTGGGGACACTATGGATGCAGCCCATTTTGTAGTTAGTACAAACGATGTGATCCTAAACCGTTCATGTGGAGATATGAAAATGGGGGCATCCTATGTAAAGAGTTTACATAAGACTGAACCATGAAATAGTCATTTTTTACGTTCTAAATGCCGTTTAATGTATAAAACTAACTATTTCATTAATTGATGACCTAGGTAACTTAATCTTAATCTTGAGCTAACTTTGAACTCCTGTTCACTCGGAATTATCCTTAGATCTACATAGGTGAGAGCAGCTCTTTATTGCTAGCCCAATAAGCCTCCCATGTCAGGGGTAAGATCATGTGGATAGCTGGGAACATAGAGTGCAAGATGGAATTCACTCCTACCCGTTATAGGGATAGTAGATAGATGGTTCCCTTTAGTATTGAATCCAGGTCTTGAACAAGGGGCCCTACCCTCTCCTTGGCCCAAGAGGGTTTCAGTTTATAGGTTGAACCTTAAACAAATTGTTCATTAGAGGATTAGTGAAACTTAAGGAATAAGACGTAGTATTGGGGGTAAAACGGTTTTTATGACCCAACTGAGATTATAAACAACCTGTGAAGGACTAGCTTACTAATCATGGTTATATCATATGGACACAAATATATCTATAGTGAGGGGAGTGCAACTACGAGACTATAATGAAATGACCCGTGAGTTAACGAATGTTGATTTGCTCCATCTAAAGAGTTTAGCCAGCTAATCTCGGATTGTTGAAGTTCATGATCTATAGGTCCATTAGGTTCCCCTACTAGGAATAAACTTGGAACGATAGAATAATTCGAATTGTTCGAATTAGGTGAAGAGAGAGAAACCGACAAGTCTATGTGATATTGTGATCGATTTTTTAGTTTAGAGATACAACTTAATATTTAAATGTGATTTAAATATCAAGAATATGAATACGTTCATATTCAGAAACTCGAAAATAATGGAAATGGTCAAAGATGTAAAAAGTCAAAAAGTTGACATTTGACTTTGAAAAGTCAAACTTTGACCGACCTTATATTCAAATGTGATTTGAATTTCGAGAAAATGAATGCGGATTCATGCTCAGGAGGTCAAAATTAGTCAACACGAAAAAAATCATAAAAAGTCAAAATGTTGACTTTTCGGTAAAGTTTGACTTTGACAATATAACTATTTTGCCCTTTGACTAAAGTTAGTGGGAAAATCCACACTTTTATTGGATAATTCCACTAACAAGATAGTGGGCTAGGTGTTGGCTTATAGTGGAGACATCAAGTCCACTTAGATAGTGGATTTTGAGATGTTGGGTTTTTATGAATTTGTTTCATGCAATTTTGCATGACTTTTTTCTATAAATATGGGCTTTCAATTTGGATAAAAGACTTTTGACATTTTGCCAAAATTGTTTTCTAAATTTGGGCTGGAAAAATCACTATTTTGAGGAAAATTTAAAACCCAAACCTAATCCAAAATTTCATCTTCTATTTCCATCTCTTTCTCTCTCTCGGGTTCTTCATCCATCGGGTTCCACAACCCGGTTCTGAGTCTAGAGAATAGTAAGTCAGCTCTAGTGGTTATCCAGTTTGTGTTCGAGCGGAGATAGAAGAGTTTCGGGAGCTTCAAAGGTAATATTTCAAAAAAACCCTAATTAATTGATTTAGGATTGTATGTTTAATTTATGCAATTAGAGTAAAATTGTTCCTCATTTTTGCTGCGCATGCCTATTTTTCCATCGTTAATGAAAATGACTTTTCGATTTAGATTGATATATATGTAACTTTTTATTTATTTATTATCCTTTTATAAGACATATCTTTTCTCAAAGAAAGTAAGGCTTGGCTACATTTTACCTTGAATTAAAAGATGATGTGATGAGATTTTATTCCTCGTTCTCTTTATTCATGAACCACCATCTATTAACCCTAGCATAATTTGATCTTTTTACTATTCATTATCTAAATAATATAGGTTATTGTTTTGGATTACAAATAGGTCAGAAAAGATTTATTTTTAAGGATGAATAAAGAATGGATCAAACTTATGAATAAGTTATCAGTAGAGTATAGAGAAGGAGTATCCTAGCTTTTAGATGTGGCAAAGTTTCATGTTAATAATCCCAGACAAATAAGATGTCCATGCAAGAATTATATGAATTCAATATGGGAAAAATTAGATGTTGTGGAGCGGCATTTACTAACATATGGAATATCTCCCTTATATTGTGAATGAGTATATCATGGAGAGCCAGTTAACTTATCCAAAGGTTTTGAAAGTCATATAACTCATTCAATACACAATATTGAAGCAAATAGTATAGAGGGTAGTGTTGTTAAAAAAAATGAAATGTTGAATCTTATAAACGATCTACAAGTTCCAATTGAAAACGAAGATGCAAATGAAAAAGAGATTGATAATGAAATGTCCTGTAATGGTCAAGAAAGAGATACCACGAACTTATTCGAGGATTTAATGACCAAAGCACGTAATGAACTATGCTCTGTTATTCGCAATTTTCGCCCTTGAATTTTTTAGTAAAGTTGATGCATATCAAAGTTCTCAATGGCTGGGATAACAAATCGTTTGACATGTTGCTAGAATTGTTAAAAACAATGTTTCCAGTTGACACTGTTATACCTACTTCCTTTTATGAAGCTAAGCGAAAATTGTGTGACTTAGGCCTAGGTTATGAGTTTATTCATGCGTGCAAATATAATTTTGTATTGTATTGGAAAGAATTTGCAACAATTTTCCCATTTGTGGCGTGTCTCAATACAAAGTAAATGATGGCAAGGGTAAAAAAAATACCACATAAGGTATTACGTCATTTTCCATTGATACCGAGATTAAAGCGATTGTTTGCATCAAAAGAAGACACTTCTGACATGAGATAGCATAAAGATAAGTGAGTTAAAACGGATGATGTGTTACGACATCCAGCTGATGTAGAGGGGTCGAAACATTTTGATCGTGAATTTCCTCATTTCTCTTTAGATCCCCGAAATGTTCATTTGGCATTACCTTCAGATGGGTTCAATTCGTTTGGAAATATAAGTACTTCGTATAGTATGTGGCTTGTGGTGATAGTCCCTTATAATTTGCCACCTTGAAAATGCATGAAGGAAACAAACTTCTTCATGTCCTTGTTCATACCTGGTCCAAAATCTCTTGAAAAGGAAATTAACGTTTACTTGCAGCCATTGATTGAAGACTTGAAAGAACTATGGACTACTGGTGTGTGAACTTATGATTGTGTTACTGGTGAGTTTTTTCAACTATATGCGACCTTATTGTGGACTATTAATGACTTCTCTACGTACGGTGACTTATCTAGGTGGAGTACAAAAGGTTATCAAGCATGTCTCATATGCAAAGAAAATAATTCGTCCTTCGAGATAAGAGGAAAAATATCATTCATAGAACATTGACGTTATCTTCCAGAGAATCATAATTGGCGTCGAAGTAGGTAACATGATCGAAAAGTTAAACGTAAACCTCCTTCTATCTAATGAATTAAGAAGAGATCTTACAACAAATAAATATGTTGAACTTTTCAATGCTTAGCAAACATCTATCCAAGTACGATAAGAAAAGAAAACAAATTCTAAACTGGACTAAGAAAAATATTTTTTTTCCAACTTTCATATTGGTCTAAACTATTGTTACGATATAAATTGGCTGTAATGCATATTGAAAAAAAATATATGCGACAACTTGGTAGGACATTGTTAGATATTGAAAGAAAAATAAAGGATACAACAAAGGTTCGAAGATTTACAAGAATTGAAGATAAGAAAGGACTTATACTTGATACAAGTCGATAACAGATTTGTAAAGCCATATGCAATGTACACATTAATTAATAGTGAATGGATTTCGTTTTGTAAGTATGTGAAATCAGTGAAATTTCCTGATGGATTCGTGTCTAATATATCATGATTTGTGAATGATATATAAAGATGGAAAAATATCGAGGTTGAAAACACACGACTGCCATGTTTTGCTTCATAGACTACTCTCTATTAATATTCGAGCATACCTACCAAAGAACGTGTCCACAGCTATTGTTGAATTGTGTGCATTCTTTCGCGACTTATGTGCAAAAACAATACGTGTGAGTGATTTAAACCGATTACAAACAGACATCATAGTCATATTTTGTAAGTTGGAGAAAATATTCCTACCTGCTTTCTTCGATGTAATAATGGTACACCTTGTTGTTCATTTATCATATGAAACCAAAGTGGTAGGTCCGGTTAGTTACAGTTGGATATATCCTATTGAAAGAAGATTATGAACATTAAAATAATTTGTACGAAACAAAGCACGTCCTAAGGGGTCTATAGCGGAAGCATATGTAATGAATGAATCAAGGAACTTTTGTTCGCAATATCTAAGTGGGACTAAAACGAGATTCAATAGAGATGAACGAAATGATAATAACAGTCTCGATCATAAGATATTTTGTGCATTTGAATTATTTAGGCAAAGGGTACGACCATTAGGGGCGTCAAATTTACAGACACTATCGGCGGAGGAAAAACGTATCACACATTGGTACATTCTCAACAATCGTAAAGAAATAATAGATTGTCGCAAGTACATTTCAAACTTTCTAATTTTCTAAATTCTAAGATAAATTCTTTGATATAACTTTCTAAGGATCAATTCTAGGCAACACTTGAGGTTAATTCATCGTGAAGCTCAAAGCGCCTCTGACTTATATATAAGACATCAACACAATTTTCTGATTGGTTCAGATATCAGGTATACTTAGTATTGGAAGTTGAGAGATGATTCATTTTTTTATAGTCATTTTTAACGTATAATGAATTATCAGGTTTTACAACTACATGAGAAAGAAAACCTCTCTGATGATTTCTTTTCACTTGTAATGAGAACTTCTTTGATGAGCGCTCTTACAATGGATGCATTTTTAATGGGGTACGATTTCACACTATAGAGTGTGATAATCATCGAGCTACACAAAATAGTAGAGTTCTTCTGGCTGGGTAGATTAGTGGGAACGAAAATGTGGATAACAATTTCTACGGGGTCGCAGACGAAATATTAGATTTCCAATATGGGAACAGAAGACGTGTTTTTATGTTCAAGTGTAGATGCTTTAACACAGATAACAACAAAAGTAATAGACTTAGGATACAAATCGATCAACACATCATGCTTTTGGTATGTTGATGAGCCTTTCATCTTTGCTATGCAAGCACAATAAGTCTTTTACCTTTAAGACATAAAATATGGTAGCAATTGAAAAGTTGTTCAAGTAGTCCAAAATAAGCGAATATGGGTTGTACTAGAAGTGGAGGATGTTGAAAATGAACAACTGAATTACTAGAAATTAATGGTGGACTTCAAGTGGATGAAACCACTGAGGAGGTTACTTTATGTAGAGTCGACATTGATCCTACAGTTGTGGAATGATCATTTCTTTGGCATGCCGATGATCACTTCATAAACGATGATGAAGAATAATTATCTCCAATAACAGTTCAAGTGCTAACGAATAATTTTATTTAGATGATGATGATGACAAATAATTTGATATAAACGACGATGATGATTAT